>NC_058409.1:68333561-68486338 GCF_002201575.2 Neomonachus schauinslandi | reverse complement strand
TCTTTCTTTCTTTCTTTCTTTCTTTCTTTCTTTCTTTCTTTCTTTCTTTCTTTCTTTCTTTCTTTCTTTCTCTTTCTCTTAGATTGTATTTATTTATTTGACGGAGAGAGAGAGTGCAAGCACAAGCAGGGAGGCGGGGAGCGGCAAACAGAGGGAGAGGTAGAAGCAAGCTCACTGCTGAGCAGAGAGCCCAATGTGGGATTCGATCCCAGGACCCTGAGATCATGACCTGAGGCAACAGACTGAGCCACCCAGGCACCCCAGAAAATTATTTCATGAATGAAATCATGATTAGAAGGAAAGAAAACTTTGGTTTCCCAGTATTTGTTCTATAGTTACTTATTATTTTGTAGATATGGCAATGAAGTTTCCATGATACTCAACATTTTTTTTTTCAAGGTGAAATGATGTATTCAGAATTGGAGCCATACATGGAAATTATGACTTTAACTCTAAATTTATGCAATAATTGTAAAACTGCTTTGCTTTAGAATGTCAAAATTATATCTCTTTTAACAAGTATCTCTTTATATACTATATAATACCAACACAGGCATTTTAATCTCATTATTTTTTCTGTGATATATTAACCATTTCACGGCATTCATTCAGTGAGTATTTAAGGAATGTCCTGGCAGCACAGTAGTAATTAAATTTTCTTTTCTTCATGAAGTTATATAGTAGGACAAGAGGCAGATGACAAATAAACATGACAAAAATGCAATGGATGAAAAGAATAGCCAAATACAGGAGTTACAGGATGCTAAAAAAAGGTCATACCTGAAGTTGCTGTATGTCCTATGTATGTTGTATTGTGGTGGCAGGTCACCAAAAGTCTGTCTATGTTCATACAAATATTACTCTATACAGACAACAGTGTGTCCAATTGTTCTTCCTTATTTTTTTTTTTTTAGAGATTCAATCCAAGAATACCATGGTTGAGGCTCCAGTGTGTTTTCAAGTATATATTGAATGCTTCCCTTATTGTACTGGGTTGAGTAGTCTGCTGTTGGTTATTCTCCAGACATATTCAGTCCAGTGTAATTTGTAGCAGAAATTATTATTTTAATAATGTTTGAGAGATATGGGGGAAATGTCCAGAAAAAAAAAAAAGAAAATTTTTTTGAGAAACAATGGAAATAATGAAGAAAGAAGAAAAGGGGCTATAGTAAGCACCCAGCAATCATTAGGAGAAACAAAGCAGGTGATCTCTTACAAAACTTACAGCTTCAGCAAGATATCAGGTAAACTGAACGGGATTTAAAATATTATGTACACATTTGTACAAATTTGATGTAATAGAAGGAGTAAAAAGTGATACTGGTTGCAAATCAGTCATTCTACTTTCAATAAATTCCATAAACCTTAGACTGGAAATGTGTCTGATGGAATTTAAGTAGGAATTAAAAGAAACAGAATCAGCCATGACATGAGTGTAGAAGTACAGCATTTAAGAGATAAATAGATCTTAGAGGGAGATTTAGATAAAAGTTTTAACTTTATAGATGAAGCTAAATTGAGGGGAACTGTTGAGTACAGACCACCTTGCAAGAGAGAAGATGTGGATAATGCTGTCATAATATAAATGTTAATGTAAGCTTAGCTCTGTTGCTTACTTATCTCATACATCTCATCACATCATATGAATGTAAACTTCATGATTGTGGGAGCTATCTCTCATGTACTGCTGAAATCCTGTTGTTTAGCACAGAACCTGGTATGATAGTTCTATAAATCCTCATAAATAATTCTTATAAATGCTTGATTACTACATTGCTTGCTGAATAAACAAGTGAAGGAATGATGAATGAAGAGATGGCTGACTCTATGCAGACTATGATGAGCCAGAGAGCCAACAACAGGGCATCTG
The DNA here is from genome assembly GCF_002201575.2 of Neomonachus schauinslandi. Taxonomy (NCBI): domain Eukaryota; kingdom Metazoa; phylum Chordata; class Mammalia; order Carnivora; family Phocidae; genus Neomonachus; species Neomonachus schauinslandi. The sequence continues at coordinate 68,484,468 of NC_058409.1, read as the reverse complement.
ACAGAACTTGACTTACTTTTGGAAAAATTTCTCTCACACTTCTAAGAAATAATGAGAAGAATTGCCTCTTTAATCTTAGTTCTAATAAAAGTAAAATCAAAATTACTGAGTGTGAAACATATGCCAAAGCACTTTGCTTATGTTAAATTGATTCACCCCACAACCCCCCGAGACATGTTATCCTCCATGAGAAGAAAAAGAAACCAAAGTCTAAGAGAATTTAAGTAAATTACCCAAAGTCACACAGCTTGCAAACAGCAGAGCTCGATTTGAATGCACCTGGCTGACTGCACAGCCAAAGCCCGGTGCTTTTCTCTTCTTCCATTCTCCCTTCTATTGTAACATGATTTGGAGAAGTGGTGTTTAAGAACCTAGGAGGATGTGATATTATTAACTTAGAATTTATAAAAACATGGAGAGGAACATTGAATGTAATTTAACCTCTACCCTAGACTTTAAGGAGGAGACACATTTCAAAAATGTTGAGAGAAAAGAGACTTGATTCCATGGTCATCCATTTTGAACTGGAAGGTGGTTCCAGTGTTATAAAAGACTCTGAAACATGAAATTACCAGTAAAATCACTGAGCTGCATTCTTCTAAATCCTGGCTCTGTCCCTTACTAGTGTATAATTCTGGGGACAGGGCTTCTTGGCACCTCATGTTCCTCATTTATAAAACAGTGGTGACAGCCATACTTTTCCTTAAAAAAATTGGACAATTGCATGAGATGTAAATGTAAAGAAAATTTAGAATGAACGATTGGCACATAGTAGACATTTAATGAATGTTAGCTATTATACTGAAGATGGAGACATTCAAGTGTCCAAATGGTTCTATAACACAAGACACAGGGTCAAACAAGTGGCAGTAGAGAGAAGGGAGTAAGTCAAGACAGTAGGGGACAAAGGTCAGTGGAACCAATTGGGACGGAGAAGTCAATTTTCTTTAGAGAGAGGGTTGCAATAGCAGTCTAAATTTCTGAAGAATAAAATGAATCTGGAAAAGTTGAATACGGTCTGCTGTGGCTCTGGGTGGCATGGGTGGTATGGTCTGACTGGCCATCAGCTGTTCAGAGAATAAAAATATCAGGAATCACAAAGAAGTTAAAATCTGGGGAAAAGCGACTACAATTTATAGGATTAAATATAATAGAAGTAAATATAAAGGTCTGCATTGAGGTCAAAAGGTCAAGATAATGTGGAAAGATTGGCATCACCTTGGAGAAAAGTTTGTTTATTGATTACTGAAAATTATCTTTATATAAGATACTTACCACTAATATTGCATATTTTCTTTTACATGTTCATCCACAATGTGTTCCTACTAGAATGTATGTTTCCAGATAGCAGGGAGCTCATGCAACTTGTCCACAGAAGCCCACGATGTGCTTAGCACAGTGAGCGGCACATAGGATGTACTCCAGAAATATTTTTCAAAGAAGGTACTGATTTCACCTTACCTTTGTGGGGAAAGTTGCTTAACCTAAGCTCCAGAGTCTTCATCTGCAAAACTGTTATAATAAATGAGATAATACACGTAAAGTGCTTGGCGTGATGCCTGGCACATTGCAGCTTCTCATAAATACTAATTTTATTCTTCCTGCCTAGTCCTGTTGCATGGTGGATAAATCCTATGCTTTGTAGAGACACTCAGTGGTACGGAATGACACAGGACTGGTCTTCTTTAAATACCATGCCTCACAAACTACATAATCCTTTATGTATTTTATCTTTGCTAGAAACTCCTAAATTATTTTACAATGAAAGTTGCTATTTACACTATATCTTTAGTAAAATATTGATAAAAGTATCAAAGAAATTCATTTATATTAAATTCAGTAAACACTTACTGATTTTTATTACATAACATAAAGATGATGCTATTTTTGTCTTCAGAGACTGTATATATGGCCCAGCTGGGTGGACTTAGATTAAATAGCTATATTGCAAGGAATATATTTTTAAAAATGTAAAGAGGAACTGGAGTCACCATCATCTTCAGCAGATGATTTCTTTTTTTTTTTTTAACAAGCTGGTATTGAACTCTTGGAGACATCAATTTCAATACTACTAATCACCTACTCAGAGTTTCCTCGGGTTAGACAGAAGCGCTGCAAAGCAGTAAAACAAATCACGGAGGATTATTTAGCTATTTTTTTTTAACTCCAACTCCAAATGAAAACAATTATATTGGAGACATGCATTTAAGAAATGGGTGAATCATAAGGTCAAATTATCTTTAAAACAGAATCAAATGACCATTGAAATTCGTTACAAAAGACATTTGGCTTAGGAAAATTGTTTCTTTTACTTGAGACTCAGCATTTATACATTTGCTGTTTTAAAATTACTTCTAAAGATTATCTCTGTATTATAATGGAATTGTTGTGCAAATATGGCTTAAAACATAAAATGAGGGCTATTATGGTTTCCCTTATGGTTCCATCATGATCTGTAAAGAGGCCTCCCAGGTCTCTGTGCAGTCTGCCCTCTGCTGCCCTCAGACTGCGCTGCCACAGTCCCATCACATCCGCCTGCTTATCAGCCCTGAAAGAAAAAGCAAATTCTGAGCTCCATCGGAGACTCCCTAGATGCAGCCTAAATTCAAATTAAGAAAATCAAATACTATCAAAGGCTGATTTTGGAAGAATGCTTTCCACCACTAAAAACCAAAACAAAAAATAATGTATCTTAAAAGGCCAGTTGAGCATAGGGCTCATTATCAAGAAAAAAGGTAGGATATGGCAGCAACTTTCAATTTATCACATTTAACTCTCTGCAAGGATTATACATTAATTGTAGAATTTCTGAAGACGAGTGCTTCTACTAGGAAAATAATCTCTACAATAATATGCTTAGTAATGAGTTCAGTCTTCATTATTTCATAGATTCCTTCATAGGAAAAAACAAGCAAACAAACAAAAACAACAACAAATTATAGCTGGAGCAAGTTCTACTTTTTCTTCCCATAGATATTTAAAAAAATTAAGCAGAGATTCAAATACATTTACTTACTGATCGTATGCTAACTTGTAAAATTTCTTCTTTTAAGCTTGGTGCCAAAACTCTTATACTTTAAACAAACATAGGAAGTAAATTCTAGGAAAGGAAAAGCATGTACTGAAACTCTAAAATATGGCTTAGAGTTCATAAATCACAAAATGAAAATTTATTTCATTAATTTAAACAAGCTGCCAGACTTTATGAAAGACATCTTCATATTCTAATTTGGCATTTAAAATGTGATAGGTCTATAGTCTTATTTTAACCTGAAATGATCAAAATCAGGCTACTTAATACTTCATTAACTGTAATCCATTAAAGAAGATGACTAAATTCAGAATCCACTAGTTGAATATGTGATAATAGCTGACATTTTGTGGTATTAACAGTTTATAATTGTCTTTTTGCATATGGAATATTATTGATATGATTAGCACTATACAAAATGAATAGCAAGTTATGTGTCTTGCAGAGGAAGAGCTAGCATTTTTTTTAATTATATATATAGCATTGGAAAACTCACAAATCTGAGAATTGGGTCTTAATTGAACTATTATGAATTAATTTGTTAGGGGACGAAGCAGACTTTTGGGTGATTTTAATGACGAGCTATATTGAATTTCTTGCACAATAGCATGCGTGTCTTTGATGATTATCAACCTCAGAAATAGATCATTTTAAACAGCCAAGGTGGCAATTATAGAAGGTTGTCAGATTACAAAAATTCAGCAATTACACAAGTATTTTATCAGGGGATGATTCAGTGTAGGTATGGGTTTTTAAAATATATATATATAAATTTCTGTTACATCTCTTTATAATAAAACATTTTACTCTCTCTCAAGATCTCTCTAGTTTAACAAAATCCTCCCACCAGATATGCAAACTAGAGCCAGGCTAGTCATTTTGGAATTGTGGGGAAAAAAAAGGGGGTAATAACGTGTTGCGTTACACTCTACTGTTCCAATTCATTTCAATGAGAATCAGTCAATAAAAAGTCTCTGTTTCAGCAAAGGCGGGAGGAGAAACAAAAGGACTTAATGAAATGATCTGTTTACAAAATGCTAAGTGAGGGTTCTATGAGAAAACAGCATTAAATCCAATTTTTGTTTCCTAATGCAATTTAGGAAATCTCATATTCTCCCAGTTTTTGCTTGTCATTTTTTTTTTTTTTTTTTGTAAATGGACTGAGGCCTGTGGCCTTTTTTCTTAATGTTAATTTTTTTTAAAAGCTGTTTAACTTTCTTTCTCTTCAACTTTGCTACAGTATTTCTAAATAGCCCAGAAGAGATAAATCAACGTCTGAACTGTAACCTTACACTTATATACTTGTTAAATGACTTTTTTACAGTCTGTTATTGCTAGAAATTGGATGGCTTTTAAACTAATGCTGTCTGGCGGGCAAAAGTGAGTGAAACCGCGAAGCCTGGAGGAACACTAATTACTTGTTTTAATTAGCAGCAACTTTCACTAGAGTATAATCTCCCTACAGGCCACTTTTCGGTAGGTGTGGAAAAAAAAAAAATCATGTAGGAACAAACTGATAATCTCTTACTCGCGCCTAAATGAGAGCAGACCTCTGCATCTAGTGTAGACATATTCTGTACTAGCCTCTAAACCCGCCGGGAACAGGGCCTACCAGGCTTGGCTACCCAATTCAAAGATCTTTAGCAATCAGTTGCACTATAGAGCTCCCTATTTTATGCTGCTACATCATAAAAGTGGTCCTTTTGTTACATTTCCATCCTGAAAAGGGTCTTAATCCCTTTCTTTTCAGACCAGTCTATGGCAAATTCCATTGGGACATCCCATTCGCCACAAGGACTGAAATGACCCACTCCGAAAGCAGCGTGTGAAGCTTTGAGCCTTTTTTCCCCCTGCCACTCTCCAGAGAACATTAAATCAGACTTTTCATTCCCCTCACCATAGGGGGAACCCCCTTAATGATGACAGAGAAAGAAAAATTCCATCACACTGTCCTATGATACCATTCTGTTGTCAAGCAGACGTTTCCCTGGTCAGAGAATCAAACATGGCTTCCAGCAGGTGGATGGTGTTGAAGGTCAAAGGCAGCCAAATGCAGAGGTTACACACAGAGGAAGCGCAGGTTCCCACAGCAAATTAAGTCATCTGTGAAGCCTTCTCATTTCCCAGCGACTAAATTTATGACGGCTCTAAAGGGTCATCATTGCTTGCATGCTCATGTGTTTAATGAAAGTAGTTGAGAGTTTAGGAGAGCGAGATCGGCCCAATTAAAACGCATACATGAGCTACATGTTTAGAGGAATGAATGAAATATTAAAATCTGTGTATGTGACTCTTTTATTAGTTATTAAGGAGATAGACACTTCATAATATTTAATAATTTAAAAATCAGGCCTTAAATAACAGATTGAACGTGGGTGTACTTCCAAAGTAAAAGTGGAGGTATTGGGAAATAGTAACATTTTTTTCTTTGATTAGAAAAACTATTTTAACTTTTACCTTAAAGATACTGAAAAAAACCCACAATATTATGGTTGTGTAATGCTATTATAAATCTTGATTATTATTGTGTGGTTTTATAGATAGCTCAAAATATGCATTTCATTTAAAAAAATCAAAGCTGACTTAAAATAATTTTTTACAAAATAAAAAATATGGAGGAGTAAATTAGTAGTTTTCATTAGATTTAATGACCTGAGCTTGGTTAACTTTATTCAAATTAAAAATAAAATTTTTTTCATAGATTTTACCATATTTATTTTTTTTATTTAAAATACCTTTTAAATTATACTGTAGCTCTTGCTCAAAAGATGAGATTGAATAAGACTCCATTCTATTTTACACAAATGACTTAGAGAATAAACTTTCACAGGTGTTGACATGTCCAACTGTAAATAGTGATATCATTATAAATACTCCCTTGATCTGATTATGATATTTTTTAAATGTAGATATTTGTTGAAAAAATATTCATTTTCCAATTAATAACTGAGGAGGGGCCTTAATTGAAAGGTTCTCTCACCCCTCTACAGGTATAACTTCTTGCAAAGTTATTTCTATATAGGGAGCTATTATTTTGTGTATATATAAATATATATAAATATAAATATATATATATATATATATATATATGACTTCACGTGGTAATATATACACATTTATTTATCCCCTACTCCAGGATTTAAAAATTTCTGAATTATGAAAATAACCTTAGAAAATAAAAGCAAACTCAAAACTAAGCATATCAACTCTAGAATACAACAGATATTTTATTCTGCCATTTTTATATTACTCAGGTGATATTTTCCCGTGCTTTGTTATTTAAAATATCAAGGAAACAAACCCTCCAAAATGCTTAAACTGTAACTTCCCTTTTGTTGCTGCAGAGTATTTCTCCCCAGAAATTTATTTTAGCTTGCATAAAGGTACCTTTAGTTACTGTTTTGTAAAAAGTGAAAACTCACAAAGCCTTTATACAAATGATTGAATCTTTGGCCTGAGATTCGTTTTCTTCAATGGGGAAGGCTTGTGGTTTGGTTGTGTTCAGGGTGCAGCTTGCTGGAGGGTGGGGTATGCTGTGCATGAGATAGCAAAAAAAGATCTGAATGAGTATAAGTAAACATCCAGAATAAAGGAGCAGTTGAAAGGGGCTTTGTGAACTAGGGGTGTTGCAGTGGAGGAGAATGGGTGAGGGTGGGGCTGCCCCAACCCTTTGTTTCCCCTCACAGTAGTGCCTCTGAGGGACCTGCATTGTGCCCTGAATGAACTGACCATCTCTCAAATGGGCTAATAGTCCCCCTATAAGCACATTTAAACTATCTAGCCTAAATATTTAGAGTTATTTAGGGCTCTTTTTTCATTAATTAGTGGCTACCTACCTACCACTCCTCAATATTCTGTACACTCTGTCCCTGATACTTTCTACAAGACACATGCTGAAATCCCTGGCTAAAAGTTATGACTGGGACTTGGTGCTATTGAATTAAGTCTGAAGAAAAATCATTTAATTTTCATAAGATTTATATGCTATTTAGAGAGACTGCACATCAAATGAGATGCAAACTCAAACACAATTTATTCCTATTTTCAAGTTTTAATTTCTGGACAGAAAGGTTATTTGAGCACAGTTTTCATTTATTTGCTCTTAAGTGTGAGAAGAAAACCCATGTCTGAAGAGTTGTCTTGCAGAATCTACGCACCACAGAGGAAAGTTGACTTGGTATAGGCTGCAAAAAGATTAAAAAAGGAAACAGATTTTTTTTTCCTTTCACTAAATATCAAAGTATTTGTGTTTTATAATTCTGAAGATTCTCTAGGTAGGTATCTTGATGGGAAATCAAACTTGAAAGTCCATGAGGGACTCAACCACAATTTCCAAGTGTCATTTAAATTCCATTACTAACTTTTTCAGTATTGTGACCAGTGATTAACCTCCTAGGGAAACACCATCAATAAAATGACTTAAATTAAGTACTGAAAACCTAAGTATAGGAGCCATGTGTACTTTACTGTTATTTATAAATGTACATACATGTATCATATAGCTGATAGCTTATTTGATAAGGCGTTATGTAAAGGGTAAATTTTTCTTCTGAGGTAACAAGTGATAAAACTATAAGGGATTTTAATTATTGACCTTTGAAACAAACATTCCTGACTCAAAATAGCTTCACCAATTCTGTATAAGGCAAAAATTTGAAGGTGTCGTCATACTTAGCATTTTGGTAATGTAATTCTTTTTATCTTTGGAGAATATTTGTCTTTGACTTTGAAATATAAATGCCAAAACAAAGATAATCTTATATTTGAGAAGATGTGATAATATAAACAAATATTTTAATTATAAATAATTATAACTTTATCAGTACTTAAATATGGGTTCTGGTTACATGGCTGTGTTCAAATTGTGAAAATTAATTAAGCTGGTGTTTATTATTTGTTTCCTCTCAGTATGTATATTTTATTTCGATAAATATCCTATTTAAAATTTTAAATAATTTCCAGAATCATAGAACTCCAAGAGTTACCTTACAAATTGTCTAATACAGATTTTCCAATGGGTCTTTCCTTTTTTTTTTTTTTAAGATTTTATTTATTTATTTGACAGAAAGAGAGAGACAGAGAGACAGCGAGAGAAGTAATACAAACAGGGAAAGTGGGAGAGGGAGAAGCAGGCTTCCTGATGAGCAGGGAGCTCAATGCAGAGCTTGATCCCAGGACCCTGGGATCATGACCTGAGCTGAAGGCAGACACTTAATGACTGAGCCACCCAGGCGCCCCTGGGTCTTTCCTTTTTGAATGGACAATTTTATACCCAGACTATTTTGGCAGGGTGGAAGCCCTAGACAACCCACTTATGGCATCTTTAAAAAGGGTATAAACAATAAACATGACAGAACTCTGAAAACCAAGATACGAACTATAATTACAAAATGTTGTTAAATTTTCTAAGTGATAGCAAGTTGCACAAGACAAGTTTGTTTACCTCCAAGAACTCAAAATACAGAAAGGACAAAGTTAGACATATTCATAAGTAAGTGTGCCAGTTCTTCTGACTGAAATACAAAAAATTATGGAGTATCTTTGATAGATGCTTACAATGTTATTTTTCCAGAGGTTTTACCTGAATAATAGTTATTTTTCTTAACAGCCCTGTGAAATAGTTACTATTATTTCCACTTACAGGTGGAGAAACTAAGACTTTAAAATCATCAAAAAACATAAAGTTAGTAAGTGTTGAAGAATGGATTTGAGTGAAGGCAGTCTGACTCTGGAATCTATGTTCTTCTCTACTATTGGAGACTAAAATATTTCTTAGGTCCCCTAGAGGTCTCCAAGAGGGAGGAAGAAAATGTAGAGTTCTTAACTTCTTCAGATGAAATGCATATTCAATATGAATTAGACAATGACAGAATTCAAAACATGTGTTCTCCAACTTGTTAATTTAGACCTTGAAATGGATTTACACATAGAAATGCTATTATAAATTTATTCCCCAGTTTACAAATATCTGTTTAACTCCTAGTTAAGATTTTCTGTGCCAAACTTATGGATCAGTTTGCTGTGTTTTAAGTCTTATGAAGTATTCATTGTCTAATATATACTTATTGAGTATGTACTCTGTGCCACAGCAAAACATTACACTGATTATTAGGCCCCCATATTCTAACAGAAGAAACATGGAATTATTGAATGCATTGTGGTAAGTCCTATAGTAAATATGCTTTCATAGTGTTTTAGGAGTACAGTAGAAGGTAGATTTATCTTGCCTAGTGGATTTGGGGAAGACTTTAAATTACATATATACTGTTACAGAACTGTTTGTCATTATTCTTTTATGCCCCTTAATGGTAGAACTATGATTTTTGGTCCTTGTTTATCTAGAACTCAATTAACATAGTTTTGGAGAGTCTAAATATTGTTGAGATTTTAATACATGATTGAAAATTCTTTAACACTTCTCAATGGAGAGGAGGGGTCAGTGTTTCCTCCCTTTCAATTTGGGAGGCCATGTGACTGCTGTGAACACTAGAGAGTGCTGGGAATGGCCCTATATCTGAGACCAATTCATTAAAGGCCATGGTGCTTGTCTTATTTGCCAGGACAGAACACTTGCTCTTGGAGCTGTGAGCTGCCATATAAAAGGTCTGACTTGGAATCATATATTTTGAGAATTAGTCAAGTGAGAAATATGACTATTAAAATGAAAAAAAAAAAAAGAAGTCTGACTAACTAGAGGCCTTCATGTTAAAGATGATCCAGTCAAGATTCCCAACTGAGCGTTGCCTTCCTTCCATCCATCCCCAAGAGGGTACTAGAAATGTGAATGGAGCCATCTTGGATTTTAATGACCGCTGAACTTTACCAAGTTACCTCTATCCATGGTACATGGAAAAAAAAAAAAAAAAAAAGGAGTCTCCCAGCCAGGCTCCATCCAAATTCCTGACCCGCAAAATCATAAGGTATAATAAAGTGGTGGGTGCCTGGGTGGCTCAATTGGTTAAGTGACTGCCTTCAGCTCAGGTCATGATCCTGGAGTCCCTGGATCGAGTCCCGCATCGGGCTCCCTGCTCAGCAGGGAATTGCTTCTCCCTCTGACCCTCCCCCGTCTCATGTGCTCTCTCTCATTCTCTCTCTCTCGAATAAATAAATAAAAAATCTTTAAAAAAAAAAGGTATAATAAAATGGTTATTATTTAAAGCCACTAAATTATGAAAAAATTCATTACACAGCTCTACATAGCTGTAACAAACTAGACAAACATGTTCAAAATTATCTTCCATATATTAAAATATTTGACTTTCATATCTCTCTAACTATACTCTTATCTCTTTCTTTCCTTCATTAGAATTGCTGAATGAATGAATAAAAGATAGAATTATCAATCAGGGCTTTTACACTAAATAAACACACAAAATAAATATAATAAATTGTGATAAATGCTCTGAAGTAAGTTAAGATGGTGTTGTGAAGAACAACTTTTAGGAGAATCTAGTCCACATTAAGTGCTCAGAGAAAATTACTCTTCAGAAGTGAGATGAAGGGTGGGAAGGAGTAGGTGGGAGGAAATTAAAAGAATGAATTTTCGAAGAAGAAAGAATAGCTAGGTGGCAAGTCTATAAAATAGGAAAGAGATTGGAATATTCTAGAAACTGAAGGAAAGAGAAATAACCACTATAACTGAAACATAAAAAGCAAATAAGAGGGCAGCTCAAAGTGATTTTGGAAATGTGGCTCAAGAGCCATATTATAGAGGAAAACATCTTTTAAGAACTTGGATTTAATCCAAAATTCAATGGGAAATTATGTAAATTCTTTATAGGCATTAGCTATTATTATTTCTACTTATGTTGTAAAATATTTGCCAGATCTCTTTCTAATAAAACATTATATTTATAATACTAATATAACATTGAACTTTTAATATTTTTTTCTTTGTAGAAATTTGAATGCTTCTCAAACCAAAAGCAGGTTCTCAGCAGAAAGAATAATGCCATTTCTTCCCATAATTTGTCCCTACATGGTAACTCCTAGGCAGCCTCTGGAAGCTACCACAGCACAGGAGTTAAGTGGAAAAAGAAAAAGGGCTCCAGGGAAACAGAGAATCGAGGTCCATCTGTTGTCAACACTGAAAAAAAAAAAACAAAAAAACACATTCCCAATGGTCATAGTGAGGGCCCAAACAGTATTTCCCATGGCAGTTGTGAGGTTTAAATAAAATAATCTATATATTTCTCTCATGACATGATGTGCCACACAATGGTGTTTTAGTAAGTGTTGGTTATTATTGTTACATTTGATGTATAATTATGATGAGGTAACTTTTCTCCCAAAATGATGTAAAGCGTACTTGTGAAGTAAGCATTCACAAGCTGAGTATTTCTTGTCAGTAGTCCCTATTTAGGGAGACTAGCTTTTCTCTTATAAGTTATGGGCAATATACCAAGCTGTCACTGAATAGAGCCATTATTTTGAGGGCAAGTGCGTTAACTAATTTTATAAATAAGCCCAGACAAAAGTTTGATTGCTTAAAAAGGAAGATTTTGCTCCTTTCTCACGTACCATTTAGGATCACTTCACCCAAACTTGGATAGTTAATGTAATCTAATAAGACTAAGGAGGTGTGAACTCTACTTCCTCCTCTTTGCTTCACACTCCAACATGCCACAGTTGTAAGAATGTGGTCATTACTCCCAAATCAGTTTTCTTTCTCTGTGTCTTCCCCCATCTGCATCTAGATGAAGAAGCTCCTGCAGGGGATTCCCAGGGGAGAGGTATAACCATGAGATGCAGGGACCGTGGTTCCCTAAATCACCATGTGAGAGCTCTCAAACCAAACCCTGGGCTTGAGCTGCTGTGTGAGCAAGAAAGAGACAATTTGCCTAGTAAGCCACTCATTGAGATCTTTGGATTTTATGTTTGGCTATTGGAGTAACTTGATTAACTACTTGAGAGACTGCAGAAAATACCATTCTCTCAAGATATAAATGAATTTTTAAAATTTCACTTAAAGGGGAGCCTGGGTGGCTCAGTCATTAAGCGTGTGCCTTCAGTTCAGGTCATGATCCCAGGGTCCTGGGATCGAGCCCTGCATCGGGCTCCCTGCTCCGTGGGAAGCCTGCTTCTCCCTCTCCCACTCCCCCTGCTTGTGTTCCCTCTCTCGCTGTCTCTCTCTCTGTCAAATAAATAAAAATTAAATAAATAAATAAATTAATTAATTAATTAATTAATTAAAATAAAATTAAAAATCACTTAAAATTACCATCTTTTTCTCCTCTTTAGTTGTCTGCTTCTCCTAATAGTACCATCATTTTCCCAGGCTCTCAGTCTCAAAATCTTGATGTTATCACTGGCTCTGTTTTGTTCCTCGTATATAATTTGTTCCCATCTCCAGTAAAGTTGGAATCCTCAGTGATTTTTCCACTTAGCCCTTCTTCAACAAATACAGCAGTTTATACCATTGGTATAAACTTAGATATATAAACAGTATATACCTCTTTCCTTGATCATTATTTTAGTAATTCAACCACAATTTATTTGGTTCTCAATATGTGCCGAGCATTGTGCTAGGGAGTGTATCAGTCAGTTCAGCCAGGAGACAGAAACCACACAGTAATTTGAATCTGGAAAATTCAGTATTTTAACTTATTTAACTTATTTAACTAGCAAAAAGGATTTAAAAAAGACTCTATGGCTAGACAAGTAGCAAATGCAAAAAGCACAGGGAATCAGAGAATAACACCAAAGTCCCCATATTCTATTAGCTCAGAAACTACTTGGGCCATGATACAGAAGTAAGTATTTATAACAGATTTGGATAAGTGCTATGATAGGGGTATATAAAATATTTATAGGAATATAGAGAAGTTCACTTAATCCATCCTGGGAAATGGGAGAATGATCATGGAAGAGCTGACATTTTGGGTGAGTTACGAAGAGTGAGCAAGCACTAGCTGGATGGGGCATGGGTAAAGAGGAGGAAACTCTCCAGACAGGAAACAGTAAGGGCAAAGGCCAAGACTGAGCTAGAGCATTGCTCATATGATGAATCATAAATTATGTAAGTTGCAAACTATGGGAAAAAAGTGACCCTAATCTGTCAGCATGGGCTAGATCATAAATTTGTCTGTTTTTTGTTTTTTAAATGTTATTCTAAGAAGCTTGGATTTTATCTTGAAGACATCAGAGAGTAACCTAAGGATTAGAAACAGTTGGTTAGGGTGGGGGGTAGATTGTCAAAATTAGAATCACAATACTGAAAATCCATTGCCAGGGTGAACTTGGTGTAAGTTCTGCAAGGATGGATATCTCTATTCACTGGCAAGGCCCCCACGCCTATAATAGTACCTGGTACTTAGCACAGGCTCAAATACTTGTACTTAGCAATAGTACCTGGTACTTAGCACAGGCTCAAATACTTGTACTTAGCAATAGTACCTGGTACTTAGCACAGGCTCAAATACTTGTACTTAGCAATAGTACCTGGTACTTAGCACAGGCTCAAATACTTGTAGCCGAACAAATGGACAAATGAGTGAGTGAGAGTTCATTGTGAAGATGGCACCTAATTTGACCTGGGTTAGAAGTAATTGAGTGTTCACTTGTGGAAGTTGAGGAGCCAGGTGGATATAAATCTCCAGCTCAAGAGCGATTCTGTCAAGAAATTTAGTTTGGGGAGGTGCCAAGATACAGGCAGGATTTGAGCTCTTGAGTTTAAATAAAATCATTTAAGGAGAGTATAATGGAATGATATGAAATAGACTTTAGGAAACTTCAGTAGTTACTACAGAAGTAGAGAAAAAGGAGTCAGAAATGAGATTGAGACATAACCAAAGATTTTGGACAAGATCATGAGAGAAAGGAAATTCGAAGACAGGGGAGGAGAGAGAGATCAAGAAAGAAGCAATAGTGGACTGAGCGTAAGAGTCAAGTGAGATTAAAAAAAAAAAAAGTAATGTTAGTATCTTTTAATCTGGCTTTTTCTCCCTAATCTTATAATACAGCCTACATGTTGCTCTCTGTGGAGCCTTCCTAAAGTCTAGTTCTAATCATTTAACTTCCTCTTTAAAAACTTTCAATGATTCCTCATTGCCCTTGATTCATGATCAGGAATAATCAAGGAGGCCTTACCCTCAGGACAGGTGTGACCTCTGCTTTGAGTCCCATTGCATTGCACTGGGACTTGCCACACTCAGCCTTTTCAGTAGTATTTGTGTACTGTTCGTACCACATCTGTAATCCCCCTCAACTGGACTGTAAGTTTTCTGAGAACAGGAGCTGAGTCTCACTCTTTGTATCTCTGCAGATTTAGCATGATGCTTAATTTTTAGAAAATAAAATGTATTAAATACGATATTCTAAAAATCGAACTAAATTGCCTTTCCTGATAGTGCTATTAATTAACATTGAAACCTATAAGTTAGGTAAGATACTCCCATTTTGCCTCTTCAGTGGACCAAAAATTCCTTCCTACATTACTCTTATGTGGAAAACCAGAGCTTCAAACCAAGGCTGTGTGCCCTTCAAGACTGAAATGTTTTCCACGCTGTACCACACTATGGATGGAAGGACACCAAGAGATATTTATTTAATTAAATTGGTTTAAGTTGATAATGACCTTGGAAATGGTTTTCTGTTGTGTTGGTAGAGCTCTTTGCTTTGCCTTTTTGCCTCTTATTTTAGTTATATGATTTGGATGATGATATAGCAGGCAGGGGTGGGGGATACAAGGACAATAAGTTGTAGAGGACAGAATTAGGATTTTGAATGATGCTGACAGGTTGAAATGATGGGTTAAAGTGAATGAGTTGAAATTTAACAGGAAGAATTCTGGAGGATGTATTAGCAGTGGGAAGGCTCAAAAGGTGAAAGAGCAGTTAGGATGGTTTTAAACAGTCCAGGAGAGAAGAAATGAGGACTGAACTCTGTTAATGGGAATGGATGTGAGTGACACGGTGCATTTAGAATATATATACCTTGACAAGTGAATGGATGCAAGGATGAGGAAGAAAGATTCAAATGGGACTTTAAATATTTGAGCCTGAATAAGCCAGAAAAGGTGAAGACATTGGCAGAGACAGAGAGGTCAGAAAAGGGGCCTGGATGGGGAGTGGAATGAGAGGAAGCACAGGGATTTCGGCTTCGGGAATGCAAGTAATTCAAGTGGACATAAAACCATTTTCTTTTTGAAAATTGGGACACTATTGATTCACCTCATTTATTTTAGGCAAGGTGTTAAACCTATTCATAAGTTTTACAGCTACATAGTATTGAGCAAATACTTTGTGCCACCAACAAAGCAGAGTGCTTTATATACATCCTCTCACCTAATTGCCCTAACTTGCCTTGAAAGTCCATTTACATCTGAGGAAATTGAAGCTGGCAACTAGAAAAGACAACTTAAGATAACCAGAGACATTTTTTAAGACATCCAAAGACATTGGTGGAAATCACTAAAGCTCATATTGAATTCATTATTAAAGCTTCTATTAAATGAAATTGCTCTCTTTTTGTAATATTTCTGCCTAATGCAAACCATTAGTTAAGCTGTGTTCATCTCAATGGACTTAATACGTCACTCTGTTCCCTGTTTTGTCACCATTTTGGCATTTACTCATTGGCTGAATCTATCTGTTCCTGACCTTCTTGCTTAAGGAGGAGCTCTAGCACCTGGAACTAAAATTCTGAGTCTGATCCATCAGGCCTACCCTAAGCTGGCCTTATTCCCCCACTCTGAGGAAAGGAACTTGGATATTCTCTGCCAGGTTTGTCTTCTTGAAACTCTCCCTCCAGCTTCAAAATCTAGTTCAAACAATAATCCTAGAAAGCCCAGAGAGAGGAGGAGAGTTTCAAGAGTGAATATGAGAAGAAAGATATTCCAGACAATAGAAACAGTATGTGCAAAGCAGACTAAGGTAATTGTCTTAATGATACTTGTTATACTTTTTTCAGTATAAAGAGTCTTGACAGTGAAGGTTGAAGATGAAGACTTAGAGATTCATAGTTCTGTGTTTTACTTTCATCTCCTCAGAACAAGTGGTTTTCCCTTTTTGTTCATTTTTGTATACCAAGCATAGCTGAAGTGGACTTCCCTGTTTCCAGTCTTACCCTTAAAACTTTCTGTCATCTTTGACTTACTCTCCTTGGTGATGGTCACAAAGGTCCATGACATTTTTTTATTTATAAATCTTAGCTCATCAAAACTCTGTGGTTTCTGAGGATAGTCCTTCTTTATCTCTTCATAGATTTTGCTTTTGTTTTTGTTTGGTTCAACTGTTCTGCCCACAAGAATCTTCTTTGGGGAGGGAGTTCTAGACACCAGATCATGCCTACAATGTTGCTTTATTTTATCAATGGCTTTCTGAAAAGCCTAAGGTACATGTTTAAGAATCTCCAATAGGCAATTTTCATGCTTTCATGAACTCATAGATGACATATGGCAGTTAACTGTTGGTTGTTCCTCCCAATGTTTAATTTTTCTTTATGTCCTCAGTGATAAATTCACAAGTTTTACTGAGATATAGAATAAAGACCATATTTCTCATGTTCATGGGCCTAAATTATGGCCAATTGGATGTAAGTAGAGATTATGTTTTGTGTATATCGGAAGTGTCTTTCAAGGAAGGTGATAAAAACTTTTCTTTTAATAAAGTTGAAATGATTGGCACTCTAGCTGTCATCTCAGACTGATTAAGAGGGCCCCATCAGAAAAGCAGTAGCAGTAATGATGGCCAGCAGAATATGTAGCATTTGCCATGTGCCAGGAATTACTCTTTACACTTTGCCTATGTTAACTCATATGCAACTCATGTGCATATAATAATCATATGAAGTGGAGATCTCAGTTCCCTTATCTCTAAGTAGTGCTTAAGAGCAGGGTTCATATAGCCACATTGCCACATCGATGCTGCTTTTTATCATCTGTACCTTACTTAGCAAGTAAAGAGTTAAAAAGAACAGGCCCTATATGTGAGAAACACTCATTAAATGTTAGCTACTGTTACTTTTGAGTACTTATTAGAAATTACTACCCACAGTTCCAATTAACAATTTCCATTAAAGTAATTTATAGTTAGTAATTATAAATCTATTTACAGATGTAGATATGGAGGCACAGAGAAGTGAAGTGACTTGCCAAAGATTGAACAACTAGAAAGTGGTGAAGTTAGATTCTATGTCCATGTTCTTAATCCATCCCGTTTTGAATGAAGGGCTGAGAGGGGCCTGGAATCTGCACGAATGTGTGATGTTGCTACCCTAACCCTGGAGAGCTGACCTTTGAACGTTTTCAGCAAAGATTCTAATCTTATGCACTATGCCAGTTAATTTGGATTTTCTCTTGCATGCAGCTAAACTTAATTCCAACCGTATCATGTCTTAATTTCTCCCAAGGGCATTTCCACTTTCAGATCATTACCCAGTTCTTTCTTCTAGATCAGAGTGAAGTGCAGAGTAACAATTTCTTGTTCCCCTTGTATCTTCTGTGAGGTAAATTATCAGCAACATTAGTGAAGCATTTTAAACAGGAAGTTCAAGTTTTAATGGAGTTCATGTTCTCAGATATGTGGGTAGATGTAGGCTGCATAGCTCCGTCAGCATCTTCCCCCAGGTCTGTATCATTTATTGCCTATGTTAGGAGATCATTGTTCACATCCTCTGCATGCTTGGGCATTTAATAGTACACTTTCACCAGCGAAGCACTAGCGTCTCTCTCTTTTTTTTATTTTCATCCGGTCTCAAGCATGCTTCTATCTTCATGGTCATGAAGTTTAGTAGAAATACCTATCTGACTAGTTTATGTCCAAGACCTCTTGTAGCTAAACTCATGATTTTAAGAACAAGAAGGTATTGAGAAATGGTGGACCTCTTTGTTTAACACAAGCGCTTCATTGTTTCCGCTGGGAGTGTCTAACGGAAATACGGGGGGATTTGAGTCTTGCTTTGAGCTTTGGCTCTTGGGAACTATTAAAATTGTTTGGTATAAAATGTCATAAGTTAAAAAGCAGGGCAAAATGACGAGCAAATTATTAACATTTAAACTAACAAATTTAGGGATGCCTGGGTGGCTCAGGCGGTTGAGCATCTGACTCTTGATTTCAGCACAGGTCATGATCTCAGGATCATGAGATCGAGCCCTGAGTCAGGCTCCATGTTGGGCATGCATCCTGCTTGGATTTCTCTCTTTCCCTCCTCTGCCCCTCCCCTGCCCCTGCTCATGCTCTCTCTCTCTCTTTCACAAAAAAATTTTTTTAAATAAAAATTAAAAAAAAATAAACTAACCAATTTAGACGTATAGTTGAATCTAATCTAATATTTTCTATTTGTTTTATCTGATGCTGCTATTAGATAATGTTTAGCTGTAGTATAGAAACTCATCTATAGATCTTATTTTCTATAATTTCAATGATATGGCTAGATAAAGAAATTCACATTAGCACATTTTAATAATTTGCTTTTTTACTTAATTTTGTTTTTATGAATTCTCAGAAGTGAGAACTGGGGAATCCATAAGTGTTTGAACATGAGGAGGCAAAAAAATTATGTGTAAATTTTAGGCTGGAATAACCAAATAGAATATCTTTTGAAAACTGGTCCGTCTTTTGTTACTGCTGCCTAAGCAGTCAACCACAAGGATGTTTTGATTTAACCTCAAATCTTCTCAGATATACTCAGAGGTGTAACACTAACACACTAAAGTAAATACCACAAAATATCCTTTGCCTTTGAAACATAACTGCTGTCATAATGACCATCTGCCGGCTGTAAGTTTCGAACATTCAGTGACCTCTGACATTTATGACAAATTATGTACCAAAGTGCTAGTGACGCCTTGTTAAAATGAAGCCAGAGGCCCTCAAGTTCTCAACCCCTCTTGTCTTTAAAAGCATGGGTTAAATAGCAGCAAGAGGCAGCCTGGACAGAAAACAGACATGGCGACAGCTAAAAGGAAATGAAGTCCTAATCCTCTACCCTTTGACTTTTGCAGCTGGCTTCACTGCAATGTGCTTTCAACCATTAAACTACCTTAACCTTCGGAAGAGCCAAACCAGTTAAAATTGACTGAAAATTTGCACATCACCACATAAGATTTGATTGATTCTTATTTGAAAATTGCAGGGAGGACGGTCGCTTACTGCAATATTTTTAACCAACAAAATACGTTTCTCAGTCACCTCTGGTGCACAGTGATATTGATGTCATATAAAAAGCAATGTGAAGAAAACTTTTCAAAGTCACAAAGTTAGTCTAGTTGCAAAATACAGTAGTGTCAGTTGGATTTAGACAGAGTAGACTATATTGTGTAAATGGCTTTTAAAAATACATAAAAAACAATCTTACTTTTGATTCCAATTCCGAAGATACATACGCATTTTACACATATGGGATAAAACAAGATTAGTTAGTATTTATTATAAAAATCTATCGGTATATTTTTGTAACCAATAGTTATTTTATTACTATTGTCATGAGAAACGGTGAAAATAATGTACACAAAATAAACTTATACAACGCAATTTCTTCATTAAAAAAAACTCCAAGGCATTTTTAACTTATGATCTCGTGACACAAGGTAATGCTCTGAAGACCAAAATCTTCAAGTTAACATAGTAATTGGTAAACTTATGAGGCAAGCCATATAAAAGAATGGCGTATAACTAACTCTACATGATGGGATGACACAAGAATGTTGACATACTGTGAAATATTAAGACATTTCTTAAGCAAAACCTTTAGAAAAATTGGAGCTCCTAAGTATCCAGCTTCTCACCTGTGTTTTCTTGACTATTCAGTCAAATAGATTGTGCAGTCTCTGGCATGGAAAAAAAAAAAAAAAAAAGGAACCGAGTGAGGAGACCATAGAGCACGAAGGCATGTACTTAAACAATGCAAAAATCTACATTGTACCCCCAAGCTTATCTAAAAAGTAGTTTACCTATATATTTTTAAAGAAATTACAAAGTTTTCATAACTTTGCTCTGTTGGAAATATTATCTACAGTTTCAAAAATTGTTTTAGATAAAATTCTAACTTGTCCAAATGAGAATGTATGACCACTGCAAAACCAGCTTCGAATGAAGCTTAATTCTTTGTGCGAGGGGATGTGAGGTGTTCATTTAATAGGTTTGAATTTCGAAATTGGATTCAATGATAGATAAGATGAATTCTAGAAATAGCACATCCCCATGTTTCTTCTTTGTGTGTTTTATAAACTATATCAGGCAATTATTTTCTTATCTATTTTTCTCTCTTTTTAAAGATTTTTATTTATTTGTCAGAGAGAGAGAGAGTACAAGCAGCGGGAGCGGAGATGCAGAGGGGGAAACAGACTCCCCGCTGAGCAGGGAGCCCAATGTGGGACTCAATCCCAGGACCTTGGGATCATGACCTGAGCTGAAGGAAGATGCTCAACCGGCTGAGCCACCCAGGTGTCCCTCTTATCTTTTTTTTTTTTGGACTACTTTTAGAGGGCACGGGTCACAGATATAGATATTGCACATTCTCTACTATTAGTATTTTATAAATCATTGGTGCCCGTATAAAGTATACACATAAATATATGAATATGTTTGTATATATGTATATAAATTTTATAATTATAACTGTCATTTTTATTTTAATATTCAAACTGATATTCCAGAGACAAAATCTGGTCTTAAGCAAAATTTATAGTATATTTCCAGTTCCTTTTCTGCCTTTGCATTTCAGTGGATTCTTTCATCCACATCCAGTGCCTTTCTTTGTCCTTTTTGCCCCTCCAAAGACCAGTACGTCCTTTTCCTCCTGTTCCCCATCAAAATTAGCAGGTACATTGTGGTCCCCAGACCATGTTTTCTTTTCTGGAAATGAACAAAATAGTACCAATGAATATAGAAACATTCACAGATTTTTTCCATGTGATGTTAGATCCAAAATCTTATGGATCACAGAACCCAGTGATTTTTCATAAACATATTTTTTTAATTAATGGGATTCCTTTTATTTTCCTAAAGATATCTCTGTTTGAAGTAGAAGGGAGAAGACAAGAGCCCTCATTGCTCATCTTGATTTCTGCCTCTTTGAGCTTCTCTTTAGCTACTGTGGCTTATGAAAGACTCCTTGAACAGAGTTTGAAAAGCATTCTGTAGCCTAACTATACAGACGGATAACTAAGTCCAAAAGAAGTGAAGTGACTTTGGCTCCTTGTCTGAAATGCTCCTCCTTAGTCTATATCTTCATTTTTAAAAGCTCTTTTTATAGGATTCCTGTTCCATCATGACCGAACTGACTTCTCCTAGAGAAAGTCATTATATATTCTGTTGTTGTCACCTATTTTTCCTTACAGTTTTTAAATAATATTCTGCTGCAATTGTTTGTGTACTTTATGGGGACAGAGACTGTTTAACTCATTTTTATCTCTAGCATCTACCAGTGTCTGACCATAGCAGGTACTCATTAAATGTTAACATGTATCGGTACTGTCTTTAGAGTTGACAAGAGTTATGTACAGCCTGATACTGGCAGGGAAAACAAAACAAAAACCTAGAATGACCAGTTCTTCAATCTTTACTGCAATGCTTTATCTACTATGTGGTTTTTGCTTTAGATTCTTTTCTAATAAGACTGTGTATTAAGACCTTTATCTCAGTACTCAACTCTAAACAAATACAAAAATACGAGAATTTCAGATATAGAATAAAATGCTACTGATATACCTATGCCAGAGAAGTCATATTGTATTTTTTTAAAGATTTTATTTATTTATTTGTCAGAGAGAGCAAGAGACAGAGCATAAGCAGGAGGAGCAGCAGCAGAGGGAGAAGAAGGGAGCCCGATGCTGGGCTCGATCCCAGGACCCTGGGATCATGACCTGAGCTAAAGGCAGATGCTTAACCCAAGAGCCACCCAGGCGCCCCCCCCCCCTTTTTTTTGTAGCTAAATTTGTCTGTTAACACTTGTGACTGCCAAAACGATCTTTTTCACTGCATGCATACTTCTGGCTGCTTCTTATTTTGCAGCAAGTATGTCTCTTCCACCCATACCCAGGACTTTACAGTTCCACTCTATACTCGTTGGCTCTGTATCATGGGAAGAAATTTTGATATTCTAGGAGTGTCTGAAATAGAATGGGTTGTTCTAAAATATAAATATTCAGTGTTGTTGGTGGGTTCAAGTAGAAGATGAACTGTTTTGTAGATGTTCAGAAGTGAATTTATTCTTTGAATCAGGGATCAAACATATATCCACACTATTTAATGTACCAATGTGCTCCTATCTATATCCAAAAGCTCTGCCTTCCCCTGTTAAACTGTTACAAAGTCTGTGCTTCTAAGGTAAAATCCTGTACTTGTCCCTAATAAAATCCCTCCTCATCTACTCAAAGACATCACTCCAGCAATTCTCCCTCTGTCTCCTGTATCTTCAGTGTTTCCACTAGACAAACACAATGTAATACTCTCCATCTTTAAAACAATTCCCCTTGAGGAGGAATAAGCTCTCTCACTGCTTATCTTTGTCTACTTACCACCACCGCACTTCTCTACTCTGCCTTGCAGCAACACTCTTAGAAATAGATCTTCCATACATCTCAATTTCCTCCCTTTGCTTTGCTTTGATTTTCTGTTGACTCAACACCAGTCAGCTTTTTTGTTATTCTGAAACTCAGAATTATCTCACCAAAGGATAGAAGGTGGGGGCATTTATAACCTGGAGTCCCATCTACTCGCTACTGTGGGGGTCCTTAATTCCATACATGACCATGGAGGCTGAGTGAGTTTTTTCCATTTTGGAAAAAACTTTCAGAAGTTAAGCAGAAAATCTTGGAGGCTATTAGCATGAACTGAACTGTCTACCATGATACAGAGCTAAATACCACAGTTTCACCTGAGCTTGGAGATTGACCAAAGGGATATGATGCACAGGATGCAAAACAGTGTCTGCTTTGGCCTTTCCTGTGTTTGGTCCATCTTATTCTCTTTTCCCAAATCCTCCTCATTTTCCTAACCTTTAAACTGGCATGCCCCAGGAGTTAATCCTTGACCTTTTTTCCTTTTCTAACTACATTTACTACTTATCTGACCTTACATGGTCCAATCACTTTGAAATACTGTTTTTAATGTTAAATTCCAACTTTATATTTACCTCTTTCCTAAATTCTTGACCAATATATCAGGTACCTACACAACATGTCTACTTCTATATTAGCTCAAAACCAAACTTTTCACATAGATTTACCATACAACCCAGCAACTTTCCTCCAAGCAATCTACCCCTGAGAAATAAAAACATATGACTTGTATGTGAATGGTTAATGCTGCCTTATTTATAATAACCCTGAACTGGGGGTGGGGGAGGGTGGGGGTAACATATCCATACTATGAAATACTATTTAGCAATAAAAAGGAGTGCAGTACTGATGCCTACTATAATACAGATGAGTCTCAAAACTGTACTAAGTGAAAGAAGCCAAATACCAAAGCCTACATATTGTATGATTCTGTTTCTATGAAATGTCAGAATAGGTGAATCTGCCAAGACAGAAAGTAGTTTAGTGATTGCCAGGGGCTTGAGGTGTATGTGAGGAGTTACTACTGCAAGTAGGCACAAAGCATCTTTTTGAGGGTGATAAAAATATTCTGAAATTAGATCAGATTGATGGTTGCACTACTCTAAATTTACTAAAAATCATTACATTATAAACACTTAATGGGTGAAATTTATGGTATGGGACCTATACTTCAAAAATGATGCTAAAAATAACACTAATTTTGATCTCCTGCCTTAAATTTTCTTCTATCTTTCTCATTTCAGGACATATCAGCTCTGTTTTACCAGTTCCTCGAGCAAGAAACCTTAGAATCATTTTTGACTCCTTTCTCTTCCGTCACAAACCTAATCTGTCACCTCTACCACCACTGATCTCCTTCCCCATTCCCACATTAGCATGACACCATCCTCTCTTGCATTGACTACAACAGCCCCAACCAGTCTCCATGTGTTTATCCCTATGATTTCTTTTCCATACAACAGATTATTCTACTTATTTGTTCAAAATGCTTCAGCACCTTTCCTTCTCACTCAGAGTAAAATCCAAAGATGTCATCATTGTAGGGTTTCCAGATAAAATACAGGGCACCCAGTTCAACATGAATTTCAAATGAATGACAATATATATATGTGATATATATATATATATCATACATATCATATCATATGATATATATATATGTATAATATATATATACATATATATTACATATGTCCTCTGCAATATTTGGGACATACATATATTAGAACCATTAGTTGTTTATCTAAAATTCAAACTTAAGTGAGCATTCTGTATCTTCATTTGCTAAATCTCACAACCCTCCATCCAAAAGTGCTCTATGATCTGGGCTCTCACTCTCTTATCTCACCTTCCTCCTCATTCTTTCTGTTCAAACTACTGAGGCCTTTTCACCACTTTCAAACAAGCTAAGACTATTCTAGCCATAGTGCCTTTGAGTTTGCTCTTCCCTGTATCCAGAAAACTTTTCCTCCAAATATCTGCCTAGTTTGTTTTGTCATTTCATTTACCTTTCTGGCCAAATGACAGATCAGCATAGTAGCCTTTCCTGATCCACTAGGTCACCAACTGCTCTTGCCATGCGCCATTCTCAGTTCTCTTGTGTGGCTCTTTCTATCTTCTTAGCACTTTTCATAAATGGGCATGTAACACATTTATTTTTGTCTATCTCTAACAATGAAGTAGAGGCAGAAAATTTGCCTTTTGGCACTTCTGTACCTAAAAGGACTAGAATAATATATGACAGATAATAAGTAATCAGTAAATGCAATCATCCATCCCTCCATCCATCCATCCATTCATTGATATATCTATTCATCCATTCAACACTTTTCCTTTTCTAAGTTCTAGGTTTCAAATCACATGTAGTGATCCTGTCCATGTATCAAGTAGTGTATTTTTAGAAGGCAAGTGGAAAAAGAGAAGGAAGGGTGTGGTGAAGCTAACAGAGACAAATTGACAGACAGAAATAGATATGTGTCTGTAGACTAAGAATAGCAGGAGAAGTTGGATGGGAGCATGGTTGCTGCACTTGTATCCCTGAGTGACAAGCCCACCCACCCAACTGGAGTTCAGGGGAAAGGTTAAATCGAGAGACAGTATTTGGGACTCATCTGCCTAGGGGTGATAGTTAAAACTGACGTATCCTGAGTTCCTGTCAGCAGCTGTTCCCACGCACTCGAGAACTCTCCATTAACATTTAAACTGACTGTCAAGTCCATAATTTTGTCCTCTCTCTTCCATCAATTACCTTCTTCCTTTTAAAATGTTGAAGTCCTCCCTGTCTGTTGGCACATTCGCCATTGCCTATCCAGTTCTCCAGGATTTTCTCTCTTCAAAACGATTTCACTTTACTCTCCAGGCTTGTTCCATCTTTTACCTCCTTTCTTTCATTTCTCTACTTCCTCATTAACTCACTTCAACCATTGGATTGAAAATTGAATTCTCCAAGGTCAGCAATCCCGAATCCATTTGTGTTCTTTTGATCTTCATTCTCCTGGACTTCTCAGGTGAATCTGAGACAATTGGCCACAAATAAACAAACAAACACACATACATTTATGCACACATGCACACACACACATACATATTTCCCCTGCTTTGGGTTCTCCAGTACTACTCAACAAAACCTGTTTTGTTTTGTTTTTTCTTCCATCTTTATTACCTTGATTCTTCTCTGAATAATTCATTTATCTTTTTCTCTATGTTTTTGTCTTCAAATGCAAATAATCCTCAACATTCTGTTATCAACTCTCTGTTGCTCCTTTTATAGTCTCTTGCCTGTGGAAGCTATTTATAGCCTTATGACTTTGAATTGCAATAGAGGTATATGCCTCCCCAGTCTACATAAACTGCCTGGTTTCTTACTCCTCCAGCTCCAGTAATACATCACTATTTGTTTGTTTTGTGTATTCATTTTAATGTACTAAAGATAATGTACTAAAGATAAACATTTTAACATGTTACAGTGTAACTTAATAATTGATACATCTTGGCCTCCCAAACAGATTTTTTTCTTACTTAGCAGAATAAGTTCTGACACATATTTCTTTCCAAAAATTATCTTTATATATCTGATAATTGAACAAATACTGTTTTAGATGAAAAGGAAACTGAAAAGCTTTATTTATTTATATAGATTAAGGAGCATACATAAATGTGTACCAAGCGTTTTCCTTTTTTTATTAGTCAGCTTACTCTTACCAGTTTGGGGCTTAAAGTACCAGTGGTACTTTAGGAAAGCAGGATGGGAAAAATTGTAGATACATACACATTTATGTTCATACTCACATTTTTTGGTGGCTTTAATCATACTAAACTTCATATCATCTTCATTTATGCCAGATATAGCCATCAACTCCTGCTCTAAACCTGTGTTCTATGCTTCTTTCTGATTCTGCCCAATTCCAAAGATAGTGATTCAGCAGCCAGCCCGTTGGGAGAACTCTGACTGTGATCTCTGGTCAAAACTAACCTCCCTTATTTCTAGTGAGCCTCCTCTGTTTCTCCGTGGGTAGAAGGATTGCCACGCAATAGAACTTTGCTAGAATTGACATTCTGTCTCTTTAAAAATGTTTAGAGTTTGTACTTGCTTACAAATTTTTGAATTTGAGAGAATTTAAATATACTGAAAAGGAATTTATATACAGAACTTTATAAAGAATCAACAGTGATATGGGTAAGCATGGATATGGACATAATCTTTTAATCAATACATATGTTTTGGTTCTTAAATATTTATAGAAAACAAAGTTAGGGCACCTCAGTCATTAAGCATCTGCCTTCGGCTCAGGCCATGATCCCTGGGTCCTGGGATTGAGTCCCACATCGGGCTCCTTGCTTGGTGGGAAGCCTGCTTCTCCCTCTCCCACTCTCCCTGCTTGTGTTCCCTCTCTCACTGTCTCTCTCTCTCTGTTAAAAAAAAAAAAGAAAAAGAAAGAAAACAAAGTTAGATATAAATGAATACCTGTTGAATTTACAGTCTGATTGGGACAACGGGAAACTTGGGAGTTTGCAGAGGGATGATGAAAATGTAAGAAGGAGGTTCTAATTTAATAAAAAGACAAAACGAAAGGCAGGATAGGGAGAATTAAGAGGAAAGGAAAAATGGCAATTTAGAAAAGGCAAGAATAATCAGAGAAATATATAAATCTACCAACACAAAAGGTCTGTCAGTTTCATTGTAGGAGTGTACTATTCCCAAAGCAACACGGCTTTTAATTTCTTAGAAAAGCACTATGACCAAATCTTTAAAAATGCATTAGTGGTATACAATGTTCATTTCAGTCATGTGGAAACAAATAAAAGAATTTCAAATAATTGCCATGGTGTGAAATAGCAGTTACTTAACTGCCTAGACCTTTAGGTAAGTGATTTTAACATGTACACAAGAATATCTACACAACGCATACTAAGTTAGAAAGAAAATCATCAAGAATATCAGCCATTACTATATCATAGAGTTAGTAGAGCTTGAGTGCTTAATGTTGCTTAGGCCCAATTTGATAATTTGATTGAGGTGTCAAAAGTAAGCTATTATATATAATCTGTTTCTATTATATAACATATAATTATATGACTCCATATTATATCATATTGTTGGAGCACAATTATATGCTAGAAATTTTCTTATACAATTTATATGTATCTTATTAATTTTCATAAAATTTATGAATGTGTTTACCGTTATTTTTACTTCATCAGTGAGGAAATGGGAGTAAGAAATATTAGGCAACTTCCATATTACATAGGAGGTATTAAGACAATGTCTTAGTGAATCCCAAATATCATGTTCTGTCTACCACAGTATATTGCCTCCCTCTACATGCAAATCAAAATGAGGATATAATTTCCATGGATTAATTGTCTTTATATCTCAAATACAGCCTGCATTATACTTCACAATCCACTGTAAGCGATTGGCTTATTTGGGCTAAAATTTGTGAATCGAGGAGTCTACCATTAAAATGCGAATATTATTAAAATGGTATCATGTAGTTATCTTTGACTATTAAATTTCCTAGCTCAAGATAATATATGAGATCAATATCTAATAGTGACAAGAGGGAGGGAAGGAGTTGGAAGGAAAAGTACGGAGTACTGGCTCTCTCTGGAAAGCAAGGCTCAGAAAGGACTCACTGCTGACAGAGCTGTATGCGTGTGTGTGTGTGTGTGTGTGTATGTGTGTGTGTGTTTGGGAGTGGGGAAGAAGGAGCATTGAGCTCCTTAGCTAAGGGAACAGGCACCAAAATGGGAAAGGAAGTGTGAGTCCACGAAAAGCAAATTTCTTACTGTGTCTTGGATTTGGTGCTTAATAGTAGGACATGACATTCAGATTCAAGTTGGTATAACTAGCATACTTCACTGATTTGAACATGTATATGTTTTCACATTTTAAGCTCTTTGAAATCAAGATGTACATTTACATTTTAGATGATAAGAGAGTATTAGATCATTGTTAAATTGGCAGCATTTTTATTTCTTAGTAGTGGTGTATTTTACAAGTGATTGTACCTTAGATTTGATGAAGAAAATTAAGTGAGGCTCATTTGAAATTTAAAAGAAAATGTGTATGAGTCTGTTCTGAGGTACTCTTGTGATGCTCAGTATCACTTCTGGTGGTGTTTCTATTCTTCTCTGAATTTTCTTAGTCTTTAATAATAAGAATAAGAGCTCAAAAGTGTGCCATTGAAGTTTCTTGTCTGCTGCATTCCTCTATGAAGATGGTTAATTGAGAAAAGGTGTTAAAGCTCCATTTATATAAGCAGAATATAGAAAACTATGAAGTCTTCGTGGCATTTAAAATAGAATTTTAAAAATCTCATAGGATTCAGGATACTTTTACTTTCTAAGGAGTTTTCCTAGTTTGTAAGCTGTGTGATTTTTGTAATCTTCTGTAGTCAAAAAATATTTTAACTAAGTTAAAATATTTAGCTGGTCTGAGATATAAAGGTCGAGTTCATTGTAAAAGAAAGTCTTCCGTCAAATAAATTGAGTAGTAGTTAAACTCAAAGCAAAAGCTCTGAGCTGTATGTTTCTAGCTGGATTCTCAGTTTTCGTTTTGTTTTTTAATAAGGCATAGTTTCCCATGCAGTAACATATGGTTTCAATATTTGAGCATTCTCAGCCATTTTCCCCATATGTTTGTTGTAATCAACTAACCACACATGGCCAAATTCTGCCCTTAGAGGAGTGTGGAGGATGCTCGCTGGGGTCGAGGAAAGCAAGCACACTTCATGCAGCAACCTACGGTGTACAAACCAGACTTCTGTCACTATTTGCACAACAGTGAATAGTGCAAATGAATGATTATTAATATATTTTAGGAGTGACTCTGATTGCAGAAGCTCTTTTGTTCTGAGGATGTCTGAGATTAGCTGTTTGATGAAGGAGTTATTGAAAGACTCTGGGAAGTCAAGTGTGAGGATATGCATGCATTGGCTACGGGAATGGGGAGCATCAAACATTGTTTGGGGTGTGGCATGCCAGAGATATCCAAGGCATTATTCACTTAGTTCATTCATGCCACAAGTCAGCACTCTTGGAAGCACTGAGTAGATGTTGTCTGCTCTCATAGAGCTCCCATTCTGGACGTCATACCGACAATAAACAAGTAAATTAATAAGTAAACCAGGAAATTTATGTAAGTCCAATAAAGTCCAAAAATATGTGTCCTGATAAAACAGGATAATATTATTGAGAGTGAGACGAATATTTTTGGTAGGGTAGTTAGAGAAAGTCCTCTCTGTCTAGAAGTGATATTTGATCTGAGACCACATGGTGAGAAGGTGCCAACCACGTGAAATTGGGAGTGTAAGTAAGAACTTACTAGACAAGAGGAGGGCTCTAAGGCTTGGACAATCTGATGGTTCTGGAAAGAGGTAGGATTGCATGTACAGACCAGATCATACAGGTTTGGATAGACCATGGTAAATTTTGTGGATATTACTTTAAGCACAATGGAGTGTTTTAAGCAAAAGAGTGAAGCAAATTGATTTATTTACACATTTATATTTAATATACCATTACAGCTGATTTGCCCAATGAATGACGACAATGATAATTATTTAGGATAGTAATGGAAGGTAGAGAAAATTCCACTATTTGATGGGAATGAAAGTTGTGACACTGGCAGGAACGTTTCAAGACACATTAAAAATCTGGGACATAATTTTGATTTTCTGAGATATAATTTCTTTAGGCATAGAGTCCTTGTCTGTCTACATATAATCTTTTAAAAAGTATTTTATTTATTCATTCATTCATTTTAGAGAGAGAGCGAGAATGCAAGCGGGGAAAGGAGCAAGGGTGGAAGGAGAGGGAGGGGGAAAGAATCCCAAGGAGATTCCGCACTGAGCCCTAAATGGGACTTTACCTCACAACCCTGAGATTATGACCTGAGCCCAAACTAAGAGTCAGATGCTCAACTGACAGAGCCACCCAGGCCCCCCAAATCTAAGAAGATATTTCCTGTGAGTTTTGAGGGAAAAATTAAGACATGGAATGATCTACATGTAAACCTCACATAGTTAACATAAACACACTTACATCTATGGTGGTTATGTAATTCATTACATTAGTTGAAATGAAAATTATTGTGATGATAGAATTCTCTTTGACTGGTAAGGATTTTTGAAAATAGAAAAAAAAATGGTTGTATTTGGAAATCATAAAGTGCTTTCCAAAATTGAAGTTCGGCAGATGCATATACAATACGTCTTCATCACTCCTGTGCAATTTCAATTTGGATCAATTTTTATTCACTTTAAATGTGATATAGTGACATTTATACATCAATATTAAGGATATTAGGATTCTTTGAAAGAGGTTTAATTTTCAAAATAGCAGAAGGAAATTTTTGACATATGAGAACATAATTACCCAGCATCTAATCTTTCCTTTTCTGCTAAGATAATGATAAAAGTAAAATCACAGAAAAGCTAAACATCTGAAAATGTTTAACATATATTTGCAGATAGATTTATTTTCCAGATATTTGCTGTGTATTTTCAGCTTTTAAGGTCCTCACTAAGTTCCATGGCACTTTCAAATAGTTATATATGTTCAGTGACATAGAGATTTATATTGAGCCAAGATTATCTTGCTACAGAAAAATGTAATCTGATAAATGTAGGATGATTGAACTTTGGGGATTTTGAAAGGGCATGGATTTTCCCAACACATGTACTGTATCTATTAACAGCGACTCCTAATTCTGGTTTCTCTTACCCCTGAGCAAACATTAATCTACTTTCTGTCTTTATGGATTTGCCTATTCTGGAAATTTCATGTAAGTAGAGTCATACCATCATTAGTCTTTTGAGACTGGCTCCTTTCACTGGCATAATATTTTTAAGGTTCTTCCATTTTGTGGCATGCAGCAATGCATCTTTCCTTTTTATTCCCAAACAATATTCCACTGTAAGGATATAACACATTTGTTTATCCATTCATCAGTTGGTGAACATTTGGATTGTTTCCACTTTTTGGATATTATGAATAATCCTGCTATGAACATTTGTGTACACGTTTTTGTGTGAACATGTTTTCAATTGTCTTAGGTGTAGACGTACAAGTGAAATAGCCGTAACATATGGTAACTCTATATTTAGCTCTTTGAGGGATTGCCAAAGCTGTTTTCCACAGCTGCGCTGTTTTTATATTTCTACCAGCAATGTGTGTGGTTTCAGTTCGTCCACATCCTCATCAACACTTGTTATTTTCGCTCTCTTTCTTTTTTTTAATGCACATCCTTGTGGGTAAGAAGTGGCATTTCACTGTGGTTTTAATTTGCATTTCCCAAATGATGAATAGTGTTAGGCATCTTATGTGTTTTTTGGCTATTTGTATACCCTCATTGGGGTAATGGTCTATTCAAGTCTTTTGCCAATTTTGTATTTCTCTTTTTGTTATAAGAATTCTTTTTATATTCTAGATAACTAGATCCTTATCAGATATATGATCTGCAAGTATTTTCACTAATTCTGTGGTTGTCTTTTTATTTTATTGATAGTACCTTCTGAAGCATAACATTTTTATATGTAGACAAAGTTCAATTTATTTTTTATTTGTTGCTTTTGCAAGGTCATGTGGATTTATATCTATGAGTCCTTCTAAGATTTTTATCATATTGGCTCTTACATTTATGTTTGTGATCCTTTCTGAGTTTGTTGTGTACCTTGTGTGAGCAGTCCAAATTCATTCTTTTATCTGTGAATATCCACTTTTTCTGAAACTATTTGGTGAAAATATTCTACTTTTCCATTGAACACTCTTGGTACCTCTGTCAAAAATTGATTGACCATAAAAAATTGATTGACCATAGATGAATGGGTTTATTTCTCAACTCTCACTGTTATTCCCTTGATCTATATATTTAGCCTTGTGCCAGTACCATATTGTATTAATTACTGTAGCTTTGTAGTAAGTTTTAAAATAGGAGACTGTGAGTCCTCCAAACTTATTATTCAAGATTGCTTTTGCTACCTGAAGTCCCTCTCATTTCATTATAAATTTTAGAGTCAGCTTGTCCTGTTCTGCAAAAAATCAACCTGGAATTTTGATAGGGATTACACTGAATCTGTACATCAATTTGAGGAATATTGCCATCTTAATGATATTAAGTCTTCTAACACATTAACAAGGAATATCTTTCCATTTATTTAAATCTTGATTTATTTAAAAATGTTTTGTAGTTTTCAGCATACAAGTCTTACCCTTCTTTGGTTAAATTTTTTTCCTAAGTATATTTTTCCTTTGATGCTGTTAAAAATAGAATTGTTTTCTTAATTTCATTTTTAAATTGTTGATGGCTAATATATAGAAATACAATTTGAAATTTTGTGTATTCATTTTCTAACTTGTAACTTCGCTGAACTTATTTGCCACCTCTGACTCTGTGTGTGTGTATTCTTTAGTGTTTTTTATTTTTTTAATGTTTTATTTTTTAATTATAGTATAACTGACAGAGTTATATTAGTTTCAGGTGTACAATATAGTGATTCAACAATTCTATACATTACTCAGTGCTCATCACAATAAGTGTACTCTTAATCTCCTTCACCTATTTTTACCCATCCCTCCACCCACCTCCCCTCTGATAACCATCAGTTTGTTCTCTATAATTAAGAGTTGGGGTTTTTTGCTTGTCTCTTTTTTCCTTTGATCATTCATCTTGTTTCTTAAATTCCACATAGGAGTGAAATCATATGGTATTTGTCTTTCTCTGATGGACTTATTTCTTTTAGCCTTATACCCTCTAGATCCATCCATGTTGTTGTAAATGGCAAGATTTCATTCTTTTTTATAGCTGAGTAATATTCCATTGTGTATATATCCACATCTTCTTTATCCATTTATCTATAGATGTGCACTTAGGTTGCTTCCATATTTTGGCTATTGTAAGTAATGCTGCAATAAACATAGAGGTGCATATATCTTTTCAAATTAGTGTTTTTGTATTCTTAAATAAACACCCAGTAGTGGAATTACTGGATCATATGGTAGTTTTGTCAAATGCTTTCTCTGTGTCTATGGAGAGTGTGTGTGTGTGTGTATTTATTCTTTTAATATGGCATATGATATTTATTAATTTTAATATGTTCACCAAATTTTGCATTCCTGGGATACATCCCACTTGGTAATGTTATGTCATCCTTTTTACATACTGCTGAATTCTACTTGTTAGAGTTTTATGTATATTCATAAAAATATTGATTTTTAGTTTTCTTGTAATATCTTTGACTTTAGAATGAGGATAACATTGGCCTCATAGAGTGAGTTAAGAAACATTTTTCTCTTCGATTTTTTGGAGGAGTTTGAAAAGGATAATGTCAATTCTTTTAAATCTTTGGTGTAATACACTGGTGAAGCTATCTGGCTCTGGGTTGTTTTGTTTTTGTAGTAGATTTTTGATTACTAACTTTATCATTTTGTTTGTAATAGTTCTATCCAGAGTTTCTATTTCTTCTTCATTTCTTCTTACATCAATTTTGGTAGGTTGTGTGTTTCTAAGAATTTCATGTGCATTTCATCCAGGTTACCTGATCTGTTGAAATACAATTACTCATATAATGTTTTCTTATAACCATTTTTATTTCTGTAAAGTGAGAAGTAATGTCACCACTGTCATTTCTGATTTTAGTAGTCTTCTCTCTTTGTTCTTTATCAGTATATTCATAGGTCTATTTGTTTTCATTGGTTTTTCTATTTTTTAATTTCTTATTTCAGTTATTTCCACTCTATATTATTCCTTCCTTCTCCTTGCTTTGAGTTTACTTTTCTCCACTTTTTCTAGTTTCCTAAGATGGAAGATTGATTTGCAATCTTTCTCTTTTATTAAAGTAAGTATAGCTACTTATTTTTCTTTAAGGACTGCATTTCCTGTATCTCATAACTTTTGGTATTTTGGTATTTTTGGTATTTTCTAATTTCTCTTGTGATTTCTTCTTTGACTCATTTGTTATTTGGGAGCATGTTGTTTAATTTCCACACACTTGTGAATTCTTCATTTTCCATTCTGTTACTGATTTTTAGTTTCATTTCATTGTATTATAGAATATACTTTTACAATTTCAGTCATATTACATTTATTGAAATTTGTTTTCTGCCCTATTATATTGTCATTTCTGGAGAATGCTCCATGTACTCTTGAGAAGAATGTGAATTCTGATCTTTTTGGATGGAATGTTCTATGGATGTCTACTTGTCTATTCGGTTAGATCTATTTGGTTTACACTATTATTTGGTATACACTATTTGCCTTAGTATGGTTTGTTCAAGCCCTTTATTGGCTTATTGATCTTCTGTCAAGTTCTAGTTTTTTTTTTTTTAAAGTAGAATGTTGACGTCTCCCACAGTTATTATCGACATATTTTCCCTTCCAATTGTCAGTTTTTTGCTTTGTGTATTTTGGACGTCTGTTATTAGGTGCATATATATTTATAATTGTTATATCTTCTTCATAGATCATTATATAATGATATAATTATATAATTCCCTCCTTTGTCTCTATTAACAATTTTTGTCTTAAAGTCTATTTTGTTTTTTATTTGTATAGACACTCCAGCTTTCTTTTGATTACTATTTGCATGGAATATCTTTTTCCATCCTTTTATTTTCAACTTATTTTATTATACCATTTTAATTCCTTTGTCATATCTTTTAATATGTATTTTTAGTTATTTTCTTTTTCTTGCCCTAGTGATTTTAATAAACATTTTAATTTGTAATAATCTAGTTCAGATTAATACTAAATTTCAATAGTATACAAATGTTTTGCTCCTCTATGACTCTGTTCTCCCCCCCCCACACCTTTAAGCTCTTATTTTCAGAAGTTATCTCTTTATATATTTTGTGTCCAAGAAGACAGATGTATAATTATTATCTATGCTGTCAAATCTGGGAAGTTTTCTATCTTCAAGTTCACCGATTTATTTTTCTGCTGGCTTGAATCTGTTGTTCAACCCCTCTAGTGAATTTTTCATTTCACTTGTGCTTTTTAACTCTAGAAAGACTATATATATTCATATATATATTTCATATATATTTTAATATATAAAAAGCTACATAAATGTGTAGCTATTAAAAGTGTCCTCATATTCCCATTTTTTTCTTTCATCTCTAACTCTGATGATCAATTAAAATTGCCTATTCTGTAAGAACTTCCCTCTAAACATCATATTTATTATGTCTCCTTCCTACGTATATAGCGTTCTTTGTTATTGTTCACTGTGATGATTCAGCAATGAAGGAAGAGACTTCTTAAATGATAAGATGTTTTAAATGATCAACCTAGTAGTTATTAGGGATACTGACAAGTCTTGTACAATAGAGATCTTAAAAGGGGGCAAAGAAGCAAGATTTGTGAAGCTGATATCTAGACCCCTGGCAAAACCCTATCCAACTGCCATCACTACCATCCTGCATTCTCTTTATTTGGTCCTTCTGCCCTGTGAAGGTAGGTTGACAAAAACTTATTTGAAAGGAAGGATAAAAATGAAGGTGGTGCCTGCTCTAGTTTCTCTGTCAGTGTCATTACAGGCAAGAAAACATATCCTCTACTGTCTATACCTCTTGTCAAGTATCTTTACTTATCCATTTTTCCCCACTTCCCATCTCCATCTTCTGCTGTTTGACCCTGGTGAATGAAGAGAATAAAACATAGGTACTGGCTATGAAAGGGTAGAGTATTGAATAGAGGGATTTTAGTTAAGTCTTCTTTTCTTTCCATCATCATTGCATGTGATTTTAAGACCTTTATCATTAACTAGTGCAGACCATGAAAAAGAAAGTATATATCCCATTTCTAAAGATTTTCAGAAGATAAAATTCCAAATTTATTTTTAATTTTTTTTGTTGTTTCATCCTTTAACATGGAAATAGAAAGTTGCCTCCTGCCTTTATTTTTCTTGGGAAAAACAATTCAAAGAAACATCAGTTCTACAAAGGACCTAACCATCATTTCCATGGTCTCTTCAACATATGTTCTTTCCATTAATACTGATGGTTCAATATTTTGCTGTTACAAAGCAGCATAAATAAGCCTGATGATGATTCTATTGAAAAAGTTCCAGAGTACAAGAGTAAAACCTAGCTAATTTAGCATACCTTTGTGGGTACCACACATGCCCTGAGCATATAGTTAGTAAATTACTCAGACTCTGTACTTCCTTGCACTCAAATCTGAATACAGGTGAGGTGTGTTTATGTGTGTGTGTACGTGTGTGTTTTAGTTTTTAATTTTTATTGTTTTTAAGTAGGCTCCATACCCAAAATGGGGCTTGAACTCATGACCCCAAGATTAAGAGTTGCATGTTCTACCAACTGAGCTAGCCAGGTGACTGTGTGTGTATGTGTTTTAAAGAAATTCCTGTCTTCATGAGTGAAACAAAAAAAACCCAAAATAAACAAAACAAACAAACAAACAAACAAAAAAACTCAGCAGCCTAGGACACCTCACAATTCATTATGCAAATATTTTTATTAAAACTTTTATGTGTGTTTCTGTGCCACAAAAGTCCAAGCTCAGGTCCAACTGCTCCCATTGTATGACTCCAGCATGAAGCCCTGAAGTTGTATTTCAGTTTTTATAGAAAACTTTGGAGGTCAATAGTTTTCAGAGTCCACACAAATTCTTGAAGTAGGAATCTCGGTACTGATAGGTGTGGGTATACCGATGTCATAAGACATGGGAAGGTTTATTAAAAAGTTCACAAAGAGCACAAATTCTGCCCCATAACTGTACTAAATCAAAAGTTGATTTGCTACAAAGCATGTAGGGACTCCCACATGGTAGTAATGATTGCAAAGGCTTATGTGAGCCTGACATAACGAACATAAGAGAGTTAATCCTGGAGACATGGCCGAAAGCCTGCATAACTTTCCTTTTTTTTTTTTTTTAAAGATTTTATTTATTTATTTGACTTTCTTTAGTACATAGTATGATACTTTGTACGCAATGGACATTAATTGAATATTGTGTTTGATTACTAAAGAAACTGAAATACAATGAAGAATAAGATGAGACAAGATAATGAGATTTCCCTTTTTGTCTCTTTAGCCACTAACAAAATCTTCATCAGTCTTGCTATACCAGACTTCATAATAATGTTTTCATATATTTTAAACATAGAACCACATTAAACATTTGTATTTAAGAGATAAACAAGGGAAAATAACCAGGCAAAATTCCAAGAGAAGGAATGACCAAAGTTTGAGAAAACAGTAGTGTTCAAACAAGCCAAGGGGTAGGGTAAGGAGAAGGCAGGGGTGAGAAATACTTAAGAACAATGAAGTTTTTTCTAGTGTCAACTTGTACTAAGGATAAATAAGAGAATGACTGAAACTTACCCATGTGCAACACTTTTGGCAATGATTTTGGTAGAGTGATACGAGTAGCAGGAGAGAGGGGAGAAAGAATTCAGAGTAGATAGCTGTTGGAGGTCAGCAAGTTGAAAAAGTTGACTGTCAAAAGTTTCTATTTGCCCTGCTGAATGGGAGGAAAGGTTATTTCCTAGGAGTGATGGATTAGGGTTATGGTACATGTTTTGGAAAGATGGGACTGAGTTTGAAATAGTTGCTGTGAAGAATGGGTGAGGGAGCTGACCGGGCAGCCCTATGGACCTCACTGGGGCTGCAGACCATGACCGTAGAGAGTCACAAATGTTTTAGTGGGGATCCAGGAACTGCTGTGAATTGTCCTGTTAAACTCTTGAAGATAAGGACCATATCTCAGCTCTCTAACCTCAGCAGATAACATAATGCCTGAACTCTATATACAGGCATATCTCAGAGATATTGTGGGTTCGGTTCTGGACCACCACAATAAAGCGTGTGTCACAATAAGGTAAGCAAAATGATTTTTTTTTGCTTCCTAGTGCATATAAAAGTTATGTTTGGACTATACTGTACTGTATTAAGTGTGCACTAGCATTATGCCCCCAAAAAACAATGTACATAACTTAATTAAAAAGCACTTCAGGGATGCCTGGGTGGCTCAGTCAGTTAAGAGCCTGCCTTCGGCTCCTGGGATCCAGTCCCGCATGGGGCTCCTTGCTCAGCAGGGAGCCTGTTTCTCCCTCTGGCTGCAGCCCCCCGTTTGTGCCCTCTCTCTTTCATTCTCTCTCTCTCTGTCTCCCTCCCCACAAATAAATAAATGAAATCTTTTAAAAAGAAAAGTACTTCAGTGCTAAAAAGTGCTCACCATCATCTGACCTTTCAGTGAGACATAATCACTGATCACAGATCATCATAACAATTATAACAATAATGAA
Source organism: Neomonachus schauinslandi (assembly GCF_002201575.2). NCBI lineage: Eukaryota > Metazoa > Chordata > Mammalia > Carnivora > Phocidae > Neomonachus > Neomonachus schauinslandi. Next base: position 68,445,665 of record NC_058409.1, on the reverse strand, counting down.
AAAGTCGGAAATATTGCAAAAATTACCAAAATGTGACTCAGAGACATGAACTGAACAAATTCTGTTGGAAAAATGATGCCAATAGGCTTGCTCGATGCAGAGTTGCCACGAACCTTAAAAAACAAAAACAAAAACAAAAAACGCACTGTGAAGTGCAGTAAAGCAAAGTGCAATAAAGCAAGTTAAGCCTGTAATTATCTACAGTTATTTCCTGTATGACAAAATGCTCACCTTTGTCATAGGATGGCAACAACAATTATTGACTCTTATTCATGGGCATCAACAGATATGTAAACTTCCTGTTATTGGACTACGACAGTCATGTCCCTAAACTCTCCCTTCTAACTCTTTGTGGCCCAACTTTTTTCCTGGTCAAATGATGATAATTATAGATTCCTAATCACCCATCAAATTCAGCAGTTGCAAAACCTTTTCAGTGGAGATTCTTGGTAACATAGCTATATCAGGGAAACACCCAAGAAAAAGAAGAGCCTACTGGTATAATAAACCTGTTTCTTGATCCTCATTTATGAAGTCTATTTTTCATCACAGCAATATACCATTTGTTACTGGTAATTAGAGATTCAGTTTCAATTCACAAAATCAATCTTTGGTGCTAGATAAATAGTATTAGAACTCTCTATCTCATGCCAACCAAATGGAAAAGCATCCTATTTCCTCTGACCCATAAAACTCTAGATAGAGTTAATTCACAACTAAAACTTGAATTAAAACTCTCAGCTGGTTTAGTGGAAGGATTAAAAATATTGTCTCTCATTGCCTCTGTTTCCTTAATGCCTCATGATGAGGACTGCCCCCCGCCACCATGTGTGGGTAGAAGTAAGCAATGATGATTATAAAAGAGAAAAAGGAGTCAGGGCTTGTATTCTGTATAGACTCATAGGAAGGAATCAACTTGAATGCATGATGGCCAGTCTCAGCCATGCCATGGGACAGCTGGGACAAGGCACATTTCACATCAATTCAAAATAATCTCTGTGCTTTCAATGCGTTTTAGCCATACTAAAGAAGGGGACAGGCGGGGACTCAGGAAGATCATATAGCTAATAGCTTTCAAACTGAGACTCTCTGGCATGTATATCAGTCCTTCATTCTAAATTGTGCAGACTCTAGTCTTCCCTTAAAAAGTGTACCAAAAAAACTGCCTGATCATAGCTATGTTTTAAGATCTTTAATGCTTGTCTATGATTAGGGGTGAAATGGCTTTAAAATTTTTTTTTAAATAGAAATTCTGGCTTTTCTGTGAAGATCAGCCTCTTCCTAAGCTGCATCGACTTCAAATATTCTGCTGGCAGTGTCCGCACAAGAGGCTGCTAGGCTTCAGTCTGCCACAGGCCCTGGGATTCTACAGGGGCTAGAATCCTATGGTGTATGTCTAGTCATTTCAAATAGTTTTCAAAAATAGAAAAATGTGAGAGGATGAATGCTTAATATTAAATGAAAGGGATCTTGGGCTACAAAGCACACATTCTGCCTCTGTCGTATAGAATCATAATTTTGAGGTTGAAATTTATATTCTTAATGTGATTTCAAAGTGGAACATAGCTTTTAAAACAGTAAAACAATAAAGGTGGCCATGCATAGCTTACAGATACCGCAGTGCTGATAATGCCGGAGCCGAAGGTGTCAGAGTTCTCCATGCACAGGTTACTTTTAAAACCAGTCAAGATACGAAGATAAGTATTAAAATGCTTGAACCATACTCTGAGAAAATAGGGAGTGAGCAAGAGAGAGACCTGTGAGTTTTGCATCAACACTTCCAATATTGAGACTTAAATTCTCATTTTGTTTCTGCCTGGGTTCTCCAGGCACACTGTAATGTTAATTATATCTTGCAACTCCAGGATGGCATTAACAATATGCGAAATCCTTTTTATATTGTCTTCAGTTTGCATTTATTCTTATACATATTTTAGGGCTTCAATAATGATAAAAGGGGAAAACTCAAGAAGTCCATCAAAAATCTCCTTATGAATCACAGTGATGAACATGGAATATGGACTCGGTAGTACCCTGTACCCATTTAATAGAACTACAGTCACCAAGTGTTTTCCTTTCCAACCGCAGAAGAGAAGGCCATTCGTGGATTCCTAGTTTCTAAAGAAAATGCAAATGAAAATTGCAGCAAATGGTTCTCCAGCACAATGCTTACCTTACAAGTGAGAGGTGATTTTGGAAATCCATTACGTCAACTTTCACATTCCTTACCTTGACGATATTTTCAACTGCATTAATTTCTAATTTAGGTTATTAAGTATCTGACAAATCTGAATATCCACTTGCATTTTATCTCATATTTTAGCATGATCCAATTACACAAAGAGCCAGACGTAGAATACTTTTATTTTAGGATCAATTATACCCTACTGATAAATGAAAATGACACTGTACCTTATTATTTTCATTAATAAACTTTTCATTCAGCGGGAAACTTCCGTCATTTTTCTCCAAGGCTCAAGATTTTTCTTACCAATAGGTGTCATATGTCTTTCAGGAAACAACAAATAAATTAAACAAGTGGAACAGTGAACACTACAACTTTCACCATCCTCTCCCCCTGTCCCCCCAACCCCCGTCCCCTCCCACCCCCCAACAAAAACAACAGAAAATTATTTGAAGTCCCCAGGAAGAGTTCGCTGTGATTAATCACCTTTCCCGGGTGTGTGTGCCACCCTTCATTTTATGATTAAGATTTCTGACTCAAGCAAAAGACAGTATATCAAAGTTTAAATATCAGTAATAAAACAGTACAGGAGATATTCTGTGACTACTTAGATCTGAAAGCATTTTCGTGAAAAAGGTTTGTTTTCTTTGGCAGCCTTCCATGACCTCCTACTGTTGACAAAACTAGCAGCCTGTCCTGTCTGGAGTGTAGCTGCGGCAGAAGCCGCTGGCTCGGAGTGCTTACAGGATTTATCTCTAAATTAATATTTTCATCGAACATACTCACGATATACCTTACATAATCTTTAAATTATAGGAAAACGCTGGGAGGGTGTTCTGCAAGTCACTGGCTGGAGTCACGCTAGAGATTGATTGCTCTCCGCAGTCGACGTTTGTGACTGACCTACAGCGCACCAGGCTGCTCGTTCCCTTCCCTGATTCATGATAAGTGCAGCTGCCTCCAAATAAGCCTCAGGAGCCCATTAATGCTCAGGCCATTCCCTTATGGTAAATACGCCCATCCTCAGTCTCACTTCTTCGCGTTCAGCTGCGCCAAAGTTGAATCGAAAATCAGGTTGCCTTTTCCTGCTTGAAACCCTTTGCCAGGTACCCTGCCACGAAAATGTGGGTGCCCCAAAAGCCCAACATACCTCTGGCTCTAATTAAGGAGCTACTTTCCAATACAGTTGACTCCCAGAAAAGAGCAAAATGGTTTTCCCCTCGCAACATGCGTCCTTAAGGTCCTGCACTGCGATGCCTTCGTGTTTTGCTGCCAGCGCCATAGCTAATTAACAAAATTGCATAAAGATTGATATGAAGGTAAATATTAAAGGCACAAAAGGGAAAGGAAAGCAAATTATTTAAAATGTCAGAAAAGCCAAGACATTCATCTTTCCTGCCGCAATTTTGTTTTTCATTAATAAAATATACATTGTTTTCCATTTGGAAAAGTTATTAGTGGCAACACGGTCTGCACGAAGCTTTGTCTCTTCGGAAATGAAGCCTTTGTTTAGACATCGGTGATGAGGGTTTTGTGCCATTGTCTAATCTGTCAGATTAGATGAGCAAGTGTATTTAGGGGTGCAAAGATGTGCAGCCACACCTGCTGTGCAAAGCTGTGAATTCACAACTCTTCTGACTATTAAAATGTGTTATCCTGGGAGCTCTTTTGTTGTAATGGAACTGTTGGTGGTTGTGTGTTTGAAGTGGCGCAAGTGCCAGGCCTTATTACAATCATAATAATCACTCCAAAAATAACCTCATATCTCGGCCATTTAATGTTAATGTGCAAAAAATTAAAGGCTAAGCACCTAATAGATTTGAAGACGTTAAATTGATTTTGCACTCAAATTTTTCTAAGCAAAACCAAAAGTCCATTAATGCAATAATATTCACAATCCAGAAAAACTAGCCGTTTGACAGAGAGTTTGGAAATAATACAGGAAGCAAACAAAGGATACACAACAAAATGTGAAGCCAATATTGTGAGGATGAAATTGTTGTCGAGGAAAAGGATATTAAATGTGATCCTTAAAGAATGCTAATTATCGTTTCTTTATTTGTTGATGTTTGTGCTTTTCATATGAACATACCTTGGTGTTCTATTCCCTCAACTAAATATTGGATTATGCCGAAACAGAGTGTTTTCTACTTCTCCCTGATTATATTGGCCAGTTTTTTTTTTTCTTTTTTGCAATTCCTATTCTTTTACTTTGCCGAAATGTGGCTGCATTTAATAATCTTAAAACAAAACAAGGAAATAGAACTGCCTCATTTATTAACTCACCACTCAGTTTCTTAAACCTACTTTTCCTCCTAATTTATATTTCTGATTTTTTTTGAGTGTTAGTGTTCTTTAAAGAATTTTTGAGTATCTAATTAATCTGTAGGACTTTCTTCTGTATAAGTTAGCAGGGTGTTTTCTGAAGAATGAAATTATTTTTTTTTCATAATCTAAAAAGAAAAGGAAAAAAGGAAAGGACAGAATGCTAAGCCTCTGTTGTTACTTTTCTAACACTAAGCAGCTTGTGGCAGGTTTAATAGACCCTAATCTAGAGAGGCCTTTTTAGGGACCTTAGACCTGTATGGCCTCATTAATTCACATGGTACGTGACAGTTCAGAGGTGTCCTAAACCGGCCATTACCTGCATAAACAGGCTCTGATGCCAGGGTGGCACGTACACTGTCCTCAGATCAGAATCCCTCGTCCTTGATAGCTAGGATTAGACAAAACCTCTGTCATACGAGAATATTTCCTTTTTCTGTCTCTGTAAATACTAATGAAATCTGATCATGAGGTGTTGTTCGGTACCTTCCGAAATAGATTTTTAAATATCTGTAACGCTATCCTAGAAGAAGATTGTGCCAACTGAACAGAGGAAAGGTAGTGGTTTAAAATAATTGAAAGATATTGGCCTTCGTCAACTCTCCCCAAATTGTCATTTTCCTGAGACTCGGGCCTACAGTTAGGTTGTCCTCGTTTGACAATCATCACAATGCTGAGACCTGGATTTCATATTGTGTAACATCTGGATTGTCCTGCACATGTAGCCGGGCGACAGCTTCCCACATGCCTTGAAAAGAGGCAGCCACACACTGACAGTTACTCATCATTCAGAACAAGGAAAAAAAAATGAAATGGAAGAAAGATTTTCCTCCTGACTCTTAATTTAGGCTAATCTATGTAAAATACATTATCTAATAGCAACCAGCACAAGAGCGGTTTTCTGGCACTATTGCAAATTGCAGCTGGTCTGAATTACAGCAAGAAATATTTTACCTTGTGATAGAAAAGGGAAAAAGTTTTTACCAAAGGCCAAACTATGTAATAAAGGAAATTATGAGTAATTGAAGATTTGATTTAATTTAACTTTGTAATAATCTTAAATTACTTCTCTTTTTTTATCCTTATATAAATGCCCACTGAAGACACTGAATATGAAAATGCTAAAATAATATGTAAACCTAGTATTTTAATTAAATCAGTGCCAAACTAATTTCTAGCTATTACTTGTTGAAAGAAGTCTTCTTGAGAACAGGATTGTTCATCTGAAGGCTTTATAATATGATACAAAAATATGTAAATAAGTGAAAATTAATATCTACATATGTATTTTTTTCTTTTTAAGTACGCTGAAATCTTCTACAATCCTTTAATACTTACCTTTGCACTCAGTCACCCCAACCGTATTGGTGTTTTAATCTCTTATATTTTCCTCAGAACCCCGTGCCCTTGTTTTCCAGGCCAGTTTTGATCTGGAGAGGCAAAATACTGATGCTTGCTTAAAAGTTTCCTGCACAGAAAACATTTAAAGCGAGGCAGATTCAAAGATTGGTTTCCATTTCCTGAAATTAATGAAAGTCACTCTATGCAGTGGATCTTCAAGAGAGAAAATGCATTACTTTATGGAAGATATTTTTTTAAATGTTATGCAGACGTCTCTTGTTCTGCAGTGTATCCACACCAGCTAAAAAGATTCAATAGTCTGACTTACACTTTTACGTGCTGGATTAGTCTTTATATTTGTTTTGATAGAAAAGCAGGCAACAGCCTATTTCATGGACAATAAATTCAAGATGGTAATGATGAGATAGTATTGCCTCAGCTAAGTGCACCCAGATTGGAGGGTCACATATTTGACCTTGATCTAGTATGGTCCTTAATGAATCTATATACTTGATTAGAGTTACTATCTTTTTATGGCTCAAAATAGCTTTGCATGGAAAACTAGCTCATTTTAAGTAGAACTGAGAGAATCATTTTGCTTCCAACGAATCTCTGAAACTTTTCCGAGGACTTTTAAGTGCTTGCTTTAAAATTTTAACCTCCCAGAAAACTATCCATCTCCTTGATGATTTTGGTTTTGTTTTACAACCTTCATTGCATAGGAAATACATACTTTTCTGTCACATTTTAAAGGTATGAGAAATGTGGATTTTTCAAATAATCAGCCGAATTACCGAGATATTGTATTAAAGCCCTAGTCTAGGAATTTTTCAGATCTTCCTTACCTACCCCATTTCTGAGAAAAGAATAGGAGAATTGATGTTGGCATGCCATGTCGAGAGATTAGTGTAAGTAGCAGTAAAAAACAAACAACAAAACAAAGCAAAACAAAAAACAAGCAGTAAGGTTTAGAACTCAGAGCCATTATGTCTTCTGTCCTATTTTGTCTGTGCTTTGTTTCTTTTATTCATTTATTTTTATTTATATTCTGTCAGCTTCAAAATGAGTGGAATTTCTTTAGGGTCTAGTTACACAAATCATTATCAATGTTCCAGTTTGCATGCAATGCACCTCCTTTATTATATGATGGTCTTTTGCAGTCTCCCTGCTTCTGTGATGTAGCTCTCTCCTTCTCTGTGCTTCCAACTCCATCTCTCTGTCTCTCTGCTTCTCCGGCTTCATCGCTCACTCTTAATTCAAGAAAGTGATTTCTTACTTCTTGTCACTCTCTTTCTTTCTACCACTCACTCTCAATCTATCAGAACTTGTTTCCTGATTCTTTGACTACTCTGGGCTCGTGTATCTCCCTCACTCCATTCCTCTTCCAGAATTATGATCGAAATTCTTTCCCTCTTCTTCTTTTTTTTAAAATGCAGCTTTCAGAAACTTTTATTTTCCTTCTTTGTCTTTTCTACCACTTAGGATTTGGAGAGTAAACAAAATTAGGCAGTAAAATATCAAGTTCACATCACTCTAGGTACTTCTGAAGAAATAAATATTTTCTAAAAGAATCCACAAGTATGAAATGGTGGGCTCTCATGGTGTTACTCATTAATAAATATAATGAAGTTTTTAAATCAAGGATATTTGGAGATGAAAGAATTAACTCTTAAGTGTGAGGTATTGACCCTAATAACAACAAACAATTAGGATACACATGGATGATTGTGCATATTTCCAGTTGTGTTCCTTAGCGTTGGATTCAGATCTGAATCTGCAAAGACCAAAAATACTGGGATTTTACATTCTTTAGTGTATCATTTCATACGTTTAGGTTGCTTTTATATTACTACTCCTTCATGGTTGGAGATGGGTTGGTCATGTATTCTTTTTAATATATGATTTCAAGTGGGTATGTCAACATAACAGTGCCAAAATAGTTAAATCATTCTAACAGTATCAGGAATTTCATATGTAATTAATAGTTACAAGATTTTTTAAAATAGCATCCCTCAGCCCTTTGCTGTGAATACATGATATAGGTCAATCAGTTTTGCCTAAGTTTTAAAGGTAAAACAAAAATGCAACTTAAAAAGAGATTACTGCCTCTGCTCTAGAACTTCTTTTTTTACTGGGGTTACAAAATGATACACATTTCCAAACACATGGCACCCAAAGTAAGCATCTCAAAAAATGACCATTTTAATACTTTAATTCCATGTAATTCCAATTTGGAATGGGAATTCTTCAGTAACTCTGTCAAATGTAGTCTGTCTTAAAACAAAAACAAATTAAAAACCCTCTATTGGCATAGAGACCTCCAAATACTAATGAAAGTGAAAAAGTTAGAAACAAACAAACACACATGAGGGGAAAACTAAACCTCACAGTTAAAACTAAATTGAGGACACTGGAGCCATCTTTACCATTTCTGTATAATTTGTAAATTAGTTTTTTTTCTTGGTAAGATAACGACACATGCATCCTTCCAACAATTACTAGGAAAAAAAAAAAAACCCTGAATGATATAAATGTAATTCGAAAGAAAATAAATTGATTTTCCTTTGTTCCACGTAACTGTCACATAAGTAGGCCATAAGCTATGATGTAGGCAACACCCACCGCTTATTGTAAGCGAGCTCACATTCCCATAGTCCAGCTTCACATACCCTAATAAGCAGAATAAAATATTTAACATGATGGTAAAGCTCAGTTTTCTTTCACTTCTTGATAATAATTCCATAGCTCAATATCCTGTATATTTTTGCTTGAAGAGGATGAAGTATTTCTTCTTTTTGAATGATATTAATCTATTTCGCTATCTTAGCAGGATACATTAACCAGGCCGAACTCTGAACACGTTTTTATTTCTTCCCATAGAAAAGACAGCCAGATAGCTCATTAAAATATATCAACGAATAATACCTTCTTCCTTTAAATTAACTAATATCTAAGTTTAATGAAGCTCAGTTTATAGTAATTTTCTGGCTGAAGTGCTCTTCTTTCTGCCTAATTATGTGCACCATTTTCAGACAACAAGGAGTGTCTTTAACATTAGATAAGAACCTGGGCTTTTATCTCAATCAATAGTCTTTAGCCTTTGAACTCGTGTCAGTGGAAGACCAGTCCGTCACATTCAGTTCTACCTGATCTCGTTTTCTTCTTGATGCATGCTGCCATTTACAAAAGAAACACACGCGCGCGCGCGCACGCACACGCACGCATGCACGCACTCACACATGCTCATACACACCCAAGCACACACCTAAGATACAAGCAGCCCAAGTGTTCACATTATTTGTGTGTCTGTGTGTGTATGTTCATGCGCGCAAGCATGTGTGGATGGGCTCCTTTATAGCTGTAAAGATGTGTGACTGTAATGATGATGTTAAAATTTTCTTGTTTCCTTTCACTGGGCTTTGTGTATCTCAAAGGAGCCCCATATGGTGCTCTTTGTCCGTGTCATTACCTCGTTACAGCCACTGTCTGCCAGCCAAAGGTAGACCGAGCGCTGCAGCCGTAGACAGCGATACAACTGGAATTGTCTAAGGTCAACAGTGCCGTAATTACTTTAAAATGTCAGCGTACAATAAAATACAACAGTTCATCTGGCAGAAAGCAAATTAGCTTTGACCATAGCGTAATTACCCTTTTCTCAGCACCATTAGAAGAGATCAAATCTCCACATTCAGTGTTTGAGGAAAGGCCATCAGAGTACACTCTACCTGACAAGGATGCACATTTGCCATTTTCAGATGTAATTAATTGTCCCTATAATAGAAATTTTTATATTTGACTCTGGAATTGAAATGTGTAATAACCTGGCTTCTTCATTTTAACCATTTTGATGCTGGAAGGAAAGGTATGTTTTGCCAAGTACAAGTAAGTGGTATCGATATCATCCAGAACATATTTTTCATTTTGATAACAATTAGTTCTCCTGCAGGAGTGATTTTTCTGAAGTGACTTCCACATATATTAAGAATGGTGCTAATGTCTAGATCCTACATCAGAGGAGCCGAATTAAGAAATTAACATCATTAAACACTACTTTTCATAGCTTCTTTTTCTTTTTTGCAGGTGCATTTCCTATCTGGCTGGGATAATGTGAAGTGAAGTGGCTTTTAGACTGACTTATTAAAGGTTGATTTCCGCTGAGATCTTCATCTAGCCCTCTACCTCACAAGCAAGGGCAATCTAGGTAAAGAGTACCCCTCCCGCATCTCCCACAGGATTAATGAGCCATTATGCCAAGAACATCCTCTTTTTTTCAAAGACACTCATCATTAATGGTGGAGGGTACAAATGCACCAATGATATAGTAATTTGATTAACTCAGAAACAAACAGCAAGGAGCTGACCAGTGACAGTCCCTGTAGGGCAAAGACTTCGCTGCTTGTTGACTTTCATTAATGTTTAAGGGTGCCAAAGATGCTTTAAGCTGATTTGAAATGACTTAAGGTGTCTGAGCAGCATTTCTCCCTGTGCCTGGTTGTAGATACACATGAAAAACAGCTGTTTTGTATCAGAAAAGCCTTGCACCGTATTGAGGGAATTCTACCACCATAAGAATGTTTACATTTTCTTGATGTTTCATTCACTGTGTTGTGGGCTTCTTCATAGTTTTTCAAATGAAAGCGTGCTCTCTTGAGTTCAAAATTCTCCCTTTTGAGCACAGATTTCCTGGGGGGGAAACTCTCCATGAAACCAACAAGAAACTTTATAGTTGGCAAGAAAATTCTTAACACAACCCCTTCTTGTTGAACCATTGCTAGTTTTAATGTGCTAAAGCCAAAACAATAAACGAGCTTTCTGGTAAAATCACTGTAGCATATCATTGATCAGTTTATCTCTTCAGAGCAGAAAATTATGACACATACTGAGCTTTCTCCCCAACTGCTGAGTTGCTTTGTTCTTCTTCAATGTCATTTATGACTCAGATCATTTCACAGTGTAAGGAAAAAAAAATTAAGCCAGAGGAATGTTTAAAAAATAAGCAAAATGGTCGAAAAAGCTTTTAAATAAGTGTGAACATTTGGAAAGAAAGAGAAAAAACAATTCGTTTTTGAGGTCCATCTAGTTCCAGATTAAATCAAGATGCCTGTTAATATAGTTGATGGATAATTTGTAGAATTCAGGGAAGTAAATCTCGCAGGGTGAGCTTGGAAGGACTTAGTTAGACTGACACTTTTAACTGGCATGACTGGGGTGCCTGGGTGGCTCAGTCAGTTAAGCATCTGACTCTTGATTGAGGTTCAGGTCATGATCTCAGGGTCCTGAGATCAAGCCCTACATTGGGCTCTATACTCAGTGGGAAGTCGGCTTGAGATTCTCTGTCTTCCTCTGCCCCTCCCCCATCTAAAATAAATAAGTCTAAATAAATAAATAAATAAATAAATAAATAGATTGGCATGACTGACCAAACTGGAACTTTTAGCTGCCTGTGAATGGCATAAATTAATGACTTGCTATTATTTTGAAAGAGAAGTGACTTTTTTTTCCCACCTACTAATAATTAGAAGAGCCCTTAGCAGGCTAAAGGGCCTCTGAAGTATTTCAAAACTTACATTAGCCCAGAATATAAGGCCTTTGACAACGTACCAACATTCACCTTTATTCTCACCTTTTCCCAATGAAAACTTACCCTCCAACACTGCCCCTCCCCATGTCACCACAGGTCTCTCTCCTTCAGTGTTTAGGATGCTCTCTCTGTGTTGCCTTCCCTACTGCCTATGACTGCTCTAAATACAATTGATACTCCACTGTCTTATCTCAGTAGTATGTCCACTATCGTGCTCTCCTTATCAATTTCACAATTGTTTCTTTCTCTTTTGAACATCTAAAAATTTTATCATCTGTTGAAATAATCCAGCTATTAGATGGTGTTTAGATGTTTTTGGTATTCTTTTAATTCATTTGTGTTAATCTTGTTTTAATAATAAAAAATGAGTTCTTATGAATGGCAGGGATCACACATTACTTGCCATTTTTCTACCACTGGTGTGCTATAATGTTATACATATATAAGTATTTTTTAAATTATTGAATAAATTAATTTGCTCAAGAATTTGGGAAATTTGGGACAGATATGAAGGTATCAGTGACTACACAGAATTAATGACTATGAATTACACATGGCAAAAATGATTAAGAAAAACCCAAATGCTGAATTCCTAAATCCAAACAATTCTTGAAGTTTTTATATTAAATTCATCCATGATCCAAAAAAATCACCTTATTTTCATTCGATCCAGTGGCATAAAACAAATAACTCAAGGTGAAAACATAGTTTACAAATACTACACATGACATAAAGCCAGGAAGATGTAGATCAAAGCTACCACTGTTCACTGTGTTACATACTTAGTATGTGGAAAAATGGAGAAAAAATAAAAGTAAGCATTCTTGATGAAATAAAAACATAGATTTATGAAAAGATATAAAAATGTGAAAGAGGGATAAATCTTGGGGGAAAAAAGATTAAAATTAACCTTACGTGCAACATGTAGAGCTAATATGTTCCTTATGGGATTCAGCCTCTATTACAGAAAGGCAAATAAGCTGTATAGAAAACAATGCATCAGTTTTCCTCAATCAACTGAGCAGGCAGTCATTTAAGGGCACCCAATTATCCATTTGACATTTTCTTTACATTACTAACCCAAGTTGCTAAGATTATGTTTTTATAATTACGTATTTGTTAAAACTATCAGCCCACTCTACTTTTTTCTTTAAATCTTGACATCAGAAAGCATTTCCTTTTCAGTTAATTGAAGCCATTAAACTGCAAGTAGAATTGGACATGCAAGATCTAGTAACTGGGTTTCAGATTAAAAATAAAGACAGGTTAAAAAAAATAAAGACAGATTTAACATGAGGAGTTAAAGATGTTTTAATTTATGCACATTTATGTCTCAACCCTTTTCAGAAGACTTTAATTTAGAGCTAATTTTACATATAATGCCTTGTAATCTTAATACATTTTCAAGAGTAGATTCACATTACTATTCTTTAAGAGAACTATTTCATGCCTTTACTTCTCTCATTAAAACTCAAATCCCTACACCCCTTCTCATTCTCAGCTGATCATTTTGCTTTTATTCCACTGATGAAAACAAAACAAAACAAAAACAAACAAATAAATGACTTCTATCTCTGGTCAAGATGAGAAAACAGGGATCAGGTTTACCCTCGAGACCCAAATTATCAAAAATCTAAAAAGTTTTCAAGACAATGGAAATCAAGCAACAAAGTACAATGACTCCTGAGAGATGGGGAATCGACTAGGTAAACTCTATTACTGCCACAGTTTACTGCCTTAAGAGAGATTCCAGGTTGTGGTACAAGGAGAGAAAACACAAGGAAACCCAGTACACTTCCCACATTGAGGAGACAAGAGCTGAGAGTCTGGGTGGATGAAGGTAGGCAGATGTCCCAGGGCAGAGTGCCAGAGAAAAGAGATCTGCAAGAAAAAGAGATGCCCAGAGACCTGTAGAAAATACTAGAGCAATACTCATAGCCTCCATATGAAGGAACCACCAAGGCCAGAGAAAGAACCATCCAGTAGAGTTAAAGGGAACAGTGCCAAGGTTCACACAGGATCCAGAATAAAGCCTGTTCCCATCAACTAGATAGGAAAATTTCATAATTTATGGGATACCTGGTAGAATATTCAAGAAGGTTGTGCCTCAGCGGTGGGAAATAATTAGCCCTAGGCCAAGTACTGTTCCATATCTGATTTTGAAAAATCATAATAAATTCCTAAAAGGATCAAAATGTTTTCAAGTACTTTAATTACATTCCAAAGCAAAACTCAGGAATATTTATAGGAATACAAAATACCCAGCATCTAAGGTAAAATTAACAATATCTGGCATCCAATCAAAGAGTGCAGGAAACAGGAAAACAAGATACATAATGAATAATCAATCAAAATACACACAGATATTAGAATAAGCAGACAGAGAATTAAAGCAGTTATTATAATTATATTTTATGTGTAAAAAATTTCAAAAAGAACCATGAAAGATGTAGAATAACAAGTGACAAAACAAAACCCCTTATCAAACTTCTAGACAGAAAGGCAAAAATATCTGAGATGAAAAATACACTGGATGAGATTAGTGGCAAATCAGACTTCTTATGAATATAGATGTAAAATTCTAAACATAATTTTAATGTATGTCCAACAATATATAGAAAAACAATACATCATGATCAAATAGGGTTTATCCCAGCAATTAAGGATTAATTTCTCTTTAAAAAAATCGAACATTGAACATTATTATATTAACAAACTAAAAAGAAAAATAAAAGATCATCTCAATAAATGAAGAAAAGCGCTTGACAAAAATCCACTACCCATTTATGATAAAAATTCAGCAAACTAGTATTCAAGGGAAACTTCATCAACCTTATAAAGGCCAACTACAAAACCCATACAGCTAACACATTTAAAGGTGAAAGATTTAATATTTTCCCCCTAAGAACAACGAAACATGGATCCCACATGCTAATTTCTACTCAGTATTGTACTGTGGCTCTAGACAGCAAAATGGGGCAAAAAATAGAAGGCATCTGGATAGAAAAAGAAGAAAAATAACTATATTTTTAGGTAATATGAACATCTAAGTAGAAAATTCAATGAAAGCTAGAAACAAGATCTAGGAACTAATAAGCAAGTTTGGCAGGATTGCAGGATATGGAATAAATATACAAAATTAATTATGTATTTATATACTAGCAATGACTAATCAAAAATTTAAATTGAGAAAATACCATTTAAAACAGGTCTCATTCTTCTTCATGTTAAACCTCATTCAATATGCTCCAGCCACACTGAGTTATTCCCTATTTCTCAAAATGCCAAGTTTCTAATGGCTTTAGAAATCATATACTTGCTATTCTCTGTCAGAAGCATTTCTCGGGTGCCTGGGTGGCTCAGTTGGTTAAGTGACTGCCTTCGGCTCAGGTCATGATCCTGGAGTCCCAGGATCGAGTCCCGCATCGGGCTCCCTGCTGAGCAAGGAGCCTGATGTGGGACTCAATCTCAGGTCCCTGGGATCATGACAGGAGCTGAAGGCAGATGCTAACCAGCTGAGCCACCCAGGCATCCCTGCTTATGGCTAATTATTGAAGTATCAAGATCTCTGAAGATATATGACCTCCACTGACAGATCATCTCTGATCATCCTATCTGAAATAGCCACCACATTGGAACCCTCAAGCACTGTTGATGGGAATATAAATTGGTACAGCCACTATGGAAAACAGTATGGGGTTCCTCAAAAAATTAAAAATAGAAATATCATATGATCCAGTAATTCCACTACTGGTATTTACCTAAAGAAAATGAAAACACTAATTCAAAAAGATATCTGCATTGCAAAAGAATATACATTTATCAAAGCATTATTTATAATAGCCAAGATATAGAAGCAACCCAAGTGTCCATTGGTAGATGAATGGATAAAGAAGACACACACACACACACACAATGGAATATTAGCCATAAAAAAAGAATGAGATCTTGCCGTTTGAGACAATATGGATGAAATTTGAAGGTACTATGCAAAGTGAAATAAGTCACACAGAGAAAGACAAATGCCATATGGTTTCATTGATATGTAGAATCCAAAAAACAAAACAAACAAACAAAAAGCAGAAACAGACTATAAATACAGAGAACAAACTGATGGTTGCCAGAGGGAAGGGGAGTGGGAGGATGAGCAAAATGGGTGAATGGAACAGGCTTTCAGTTATGGAATGAATGAGTCACAGGAATAAAAAGGACTATAGTCAATGGTATTTTAATAGCATTGCATGGTGACAGAAGGTAGCTACACTTGTAAGCATAGCATAATGTATACACTTGTTGAATCACTATGTTGTACATCTGAAACTAATGTAACATTGTGTGTCAACTATACTTTGATTTAAAAAAGTTAAAAGGAGGGGCGCCTGGGTGGCTCAGTTGGTTAAGCGACTGCCTTCGGCTCAGGTCATGATCCTGGAGTCCCGGGATCGAGTCCCGCATCGGGCTCCCTGCTCGGCGGGGAGTCTGCTTCTCCCTCTGACCCTCCTCCCTCTCATGCTCTCTGTCTCTCATTCTCTCTCTCTCAAATAAATAAATAAAATCTTTAAAAAAAAAAAAGTTAAAAGGAAAAACACCACCACGACCACCCCCAATCACTTTATATCCTCTCACTATAAAATTTTCTTTAGAGCTCCATCACTGTCTACTCATTTGTTTATTTTTGTCTCTCCAATTAGGTGGTGAGCTTCATGAGAGAAGAGACTTCACTATCTTGTTCACTGTTTATATTTCATCATCTAGAATAGTGTTTCAGAGATAATAAACACTTAACATATAACAAACATGTATTAATCGTTACTCAATGAATCAAGGAATGTCCATCGTATATTTTGCGTGTAGCATACTTAAATGTGAGCTGTTTTATTTTAAAGTGTTAGTCTGTTTTTAAAGAGATTCTGCTTCCTGTCTTGAAACTTTTCTAAAAATAATTAATTTTCCAGACTATAGGGAAACAGTTATTACTTGTCTCTGTGGTATCAGGTAATGTGATGGCATCATAATTCTTCCTGGTTGTTATCTGATGGCAATAGTGGGATAGGACTAGTGGGCTCCAGATGTACTTGCAATCAGAATAACTCTATCCTGGGTATACTACATACATGTGAGTTGCCTTATGTATGCTCTCCCCTTTACTAAAAAATACAACTATGAGCATTTCCATATCTATTTTTTTTAAAGGTTTTAGTTCTTTATTTGACAGAGAGAGAGAGTGAGAGCACAAGCACAAGCAGGGGGAGTGGTAGGCAGAGGGAGAGGGAGAAGCAGGCTCACCCAGATCAGGGAGCCCCACATGGGGCTCAATCCCAGGACCCTGGGATCATGACCTGACCTGAAGGCAGGTGCTTAACTGACTGAGACCCCCAGGGGCCCCTCCATATTCATTTTTCATATGAAGTAATTGAGTCTTAGTAAAGAAAGTTAACTTATCTTTTATAACAGAGAAACATGCCTAAGCCAGTTTGGGGTTGATCTGACCTGAGTTTTACCTGGGAAATTTCTATTATACCACATAGGTTTTTGCAGACAAAATGTTAGGTGAATATGGCTCTACATGTTTCAAGATAGGTTTTTTTTTACTCAGTCTTCTATTTTTATGCATTATTCCTTTGTTGTTATTGTTGTGGGTTGGTTTATTTGTTTTTTTCTGTCCCTTTTTTTCCCATTCATTTACTGAAGAAATAAAGACATACCCAACAAAAGCCAATAGAAAAATTTTATTAGATAATTTGATGAGATTTTTCACTGATTCACATGTTTTTTAAAGTATAACCAATAAAAGACCACAAAGACCAGGATGACTGTGTGGATTAGAGACTCCAGTGCTAAGTAAGGAAAGCAAAATTTCTCATTTATTATTACTTTACACAGCACATTTCCTCTGTTTCACTTAGGGCCTGCTTTATTTATATAACCATGTCATCAATACAGGCAACTACTCAAAAAATTACATTGGGCAAGAAATGGTGGAAGGCTTGGAGCTACTTATTTTTAAGAGAGGTCATTACCTTTACCTTTTGCAAAATACCTTTAAAGTCTTTGTGCTAAGTGTCACCTTGGAAACTAGGCACTTTTTTGACTATGTTGTTTTCAAAATTAACACACACTAAAAAAGTGGAATAATCTTCCCATCCCTCCATCCCCACAAAGGTGGAGTTACCATCTTATTCTAATATGGAAGCTTAATTACTTTTTTTTCTCTGGATGCATTTCTCTCTTTTTTAAAAAATGGCTATCATTGTACGTATCCCTAAATAGAGGCATGTGTTAGCACAGGGCCCATGGAAAGGATCAGGTGCATATGCTTAAGGAAAAAACTTCGTCAGAATGAATTTCATATTGATACAGGGTAATAGAGACAGGCAAGGGAAAGCCAAGTACCACATGGAGGCCATTTGTTCCTTCAAAGCATGATGCAGATTCAAACCTTCAGATAAAAATGTACAAGCTTCCAGCTTCAAAGGAGAAGCATTAAAAAATAAAAAAAAAAAAATTAAAAAGGAGAATTGTACCTTGCATACATAAACACTTAGTGTGCACATGTGTGCTGGTACCTCATGTTCTTAGAGCATATCTGATGTCAAAACTTATTATCTTAATAGCTGAATTAGAAGATAACTGTTAAAAACCCTGAATTCCTAATGCTTTGTGTACATAAAAAAATTCATAAGTTTCTGTGGAAATCCTGGCATGTACAACATTTAACATTATTTACATTTAATTAGGTAAAATCAAATCCTATGAAGTTGGTTCATTAGATTTCTCCAAGGCCAGTTGTTTATGTAAGCAATGAATCATTAATATGCAGTTTCTTCCATAATTATAAGGCTATCAGATAAGAAACCTGCTGCCTAGAACAGATAAAGAAACTTGGAGATAGTCACAGATACAAACCCAAGTCACACTGCTAGAGCATATGGAGAAGTCTTGCATGAAAATGTGAATCACTTTACAGGGGCAGACAATAGGAACCCAAATGGAGCAGTAAAAAAACAAGTTAATTTGCCTTTTCTCCTTTTTAAATAGAGAATCAGGTAGGTGAATAAAATAGTTAAAATATTTATTTGAGCTAGCATTTTCTTATTTAAAGAATCGATTACAAAAGTAGAAAACATCTTTTTCTCAACGTAGATATTTAGACGAAGATGGACCCAAGTTATAATATACCTCCATCTGTGATAATAATGACCTAAAATGTTGCCACCCTGTTTCTCTGAGTACTATTCCAAACAGTAAGTTCTGGGTGATTAGAAATGTGTGTATCTGAGAGTTTGTTGAATTCTGCAAGGAGAAGTTAACTACAGTGATTCTGTTTTCTATAATCTCTCATTTATGTATAACCCAAATACTCATGCTCTCAGTGAATTGTTTTGACTCCTGTCTATTGATTCTCATATAGCTTATTCTCATTCCTCTTCACTATTGCTGGACTGCGCTGAATGTCTACGTCAGGTGCTTGCTCCTTTACACTTTAAGTCGAACCCATTTCCGCCTCCGTAATCCTCAGTCCCTCTTCCAGACAGGCCTTCCACTACAACTTTCTTCTTTGCATAGTGACAAAAAAAAAAAAAAAAATCATGACACCGGTACAAAATCTTCTCCGTCGCTTCACCTTTTCCAATATATCTCCCTTTGATTCAGTGTCAAATTCCCTGTGGCCCAAGTCACTGAGGTCTTAACTCTCCTCCCCCTAACAGAGGATGGAGACATTCTCTCCAAGGCAACAAAAGCAACATTTTACCAGTTTCTTGAGAGGTCCTGAGAGGGGAGAAAGGAGATTATTTTTGTTAAGCATAATATACCTTTTCCTCTTAGAGTTTCACAATGTTAATCAATTAACAATTCTAGAGAGGAGGGGGTGGGAGGATGGGTTAGCCTGGTGATGGGTATTAAAGAGGGCATGTTCTGCATGGAGCACTGGGTGTTATACACAAACAATGAATCAAGGAACACTACATCAAAAACTAATGATGTAATGTATGGTGATTAACATAACATAACAATAAAAAAAATGCTGAAAGCAGAGCAGAAGAGGAACGTGGGTTTCTTTGTTAACCTAGTATTTTCCAATCTATTTCAACATAAAAACCTTTTCTTTCATATAATATTTGAGAAACATTTAGGAAGTAGATTTTAAAATTACTGATATTATCATCTTGGATACTTACTGTTGTCTTTAATACATAATGTTAGGAAATACATCATGCTTTTATTTTTACTCTGTGTTGTCTCATCATCCTCAGTGATTTCCACATACATTCAAATTGCCCATCTAAAACCAAGCCTCCTAGTCCACTGCTTTCCTTTATTCAATTTCTTTTTATTCTACATTGACCTTCTTAACATGACCACACCCTTTATTTCTTTATCTCAAAACAGGACTTTAAATTCTAAATTTCCCTGGCATCAACTCCAACCTCTTTGCCTGACACACCTCTACTCAGAATATCCAATGACCAGTGCTTTACCTACTTTAAAGACTCTGGTCATGTTACCGCTCTCAATTAGCCCACTCCTTTCAGTCTTTCTTCACTATGCTGGCCCACTGGAGCTTCATGACTAGCTATTTCAGGGCTGCCCATCCTCTCTTGAGGGGTGCCATTGTTCCCTTAATCTTTCATGGCTAATCCTCGACTCAACTCTTATCTGTCATTTATTTCTTTGCTTCTGCCCCAAATTTATTCTAGAAAAACTCAAAGAATCTTTTAGATACTGGTCTACTTTAACATGACTGAACTAGGTATTAGTGGTAGTAACTCCACAGCAGTGGGTGCACTATTAGACACTGAACTATTCTAGCGTTGGCCAAGGCTTGCTTGAGTAAATAATGATTTTGGAGAAGAGACTTACAACTCAAAGATAGATCCGTCAGAGTTCCTGGATTAAAGATGTACCTCCGTTAGTGAAAGTGTCCCCAGACCTTCTTGAAATTATTTAAGTTACCATTTCTCTCACTTTTTTGAGTTTTAATTTGAAAATCAGATTATTTCCTTCTTCAGTTCTTTGACTAGAATGAGGAAAGAGGAAAAAAAGAGAGGTAAAATTTTGGACTTTGAAGGATAAGGCAACTCAAGACTCAGTGAAGTTCTAAAGAAATGATTTGGGTAGTCAGAGATCAGTACCTACAAATTAAGCTCCTGGAGGGTAAAAGAAATCTGTCTCAGAAATTAATCAAAGGGAACTTCAGCTAAACTATAATTCTGATAGAATATTTGCTAATGACTCCACCCACATGCTCTAGAACAAATCCTCTCCCAGATGCCTTTGGGCCACCTGATAGAAATTGCCAATATTTGCATCTTCTGTAGTCCTGTTTGTACCTCATTCCTTCCCATTTAACGCCATAGTGTTTTTCTTGGTTTCAGGTCCAATCTTACAACTTCTCTCCCTCTTCCTCTTGATAAGTTTATTTAGTCTCATGCCTCAGGTAGTATGAGAGGGTTCACAAAGAATTGACCTAATCTCCCCCTTTAAATTCTGGTGTCTGCTTTCCAGTGCGAGGTTCACACTATTACCTCAAGTCAAAAGCCAGTCCCTCTGACCCTCATCTTGCACCCTCCCTGTGTGATAAGGTGATCTTCACTTTCATAGCCTGGCAAGTAAATCATTCCTGGATCCTCTTTTACTTTTTCTTTTTCTCTCAATATTATCTGATTCCGCATCAAATGTATCCTTCTCCTTATGGCCATACATTCCTTTATTTTTTAAAACAGTGCCATTGTCTTCTTTTTGATCCTTATTATCTCATATTTATATTATATAAATAGTCTAAATAATTTGCTTACTATTATTTTCTTCCATATTGTAATCTATCCTTTATTATACTGTCAGATTCATCTGTCTTAAGCATCACCAGTCACTCCGATGCTTGAAAATCTTCAAAGACACGGAATATAAAACCAAAGCCTTTAACCTTGCATTTGGACCCCTTATAATTTGCCTCTCCTACATATTCAAATGTGTCCTTCATTATTCCTTACCCATAAGCTTTCTTTCAGCTAATTCCATTTATTTGCTGTCCTTCAAGTCTGCCTTGATCATTTTTTACCTTACTATGTCTTTCCTCCTCACTACCCTCACTCAATAGCCTAATCCTATCCTTTCTTAAATATGTAGCCCAAGATTCAAACTTTCCATGAACCTTCTATGACCTCTCCAGGCCACAGTAGACTCTGGTTCCTCTGAATTGTAAAATATTATGGCTTATACCCTTGGTATGACACTAATACATATGACTTTGTATGGTTATCTCATTTTACTTTGTGTATATAAGGATTTTTTGTTATTTTGTATTCCCCAAAGCTTCTAGCACATGTTAGGTATAAAATAATTGCCACTCATATGAATGAATGATATTTAACATCCACAGACCCTTAAACCAAATCACAAAGGACTTCTGAAACTTCAAAGACAAAAAACATTCAGGACTATTTTAGTATTGGTGATATTTTAATAAGTTATAATTGTTTAAAGCATGACAATCCATGTCTAACACAGTAGCTCTCAATTTATTAGGGTACTTATTTGAGAACAAACTCCAGGGTAATGTGGGGTTCATATTTCCTCATCTCCTCTATATTTACCATCTAACAAATTTCTATACTAACAAAATGAATTTCAGTCTCATAAAGAAAAATGCCCCAGTCATATAAACAGAAAATATTCCCCAGAACTTTAGCAAAGAGGTAAGACAAAAATATAAATTTTTAAGGAATAAAAGAGTCTCATTTAAAACATTGCCTAGGAAGATGAAAGTCAATGTTATTTACTATCAATCAAAAGCTTTTAAAATATAGGGTATATTTGGGCTCCTGGGTGGCTCAGTTGGTTAAGCGACTGCCTTCGGCTCAGGTCATGATCCTGGAGTCCCAGGATTGAGTCCCGCATCGGGCTCCCTGCTCGGCAGGGAGTCTGCTTCTCCCTCTGACCCTCCCCCGTCTCATGCTCTCTCTCTATCTCATTCTCTCTCTCAAATAAATAAATAAAATCTTAAAAAAAAAATAAAATATAGGTATATTTTGATGCAGCAATTATCCTTACTGTAAAATAAAGAAATAAGTTTGCATAAGTGTCTGTATGAGGATGTTCACTACAGCACTATTTATAATGGCCCAAAACAAGAAATGCCATAACATGTGATAATAGAAAATGTATTAAATGAATTAAGGTACATGTAGATATTAGGATGTACTGGAAAAGTGGTCACAACAAAATTTCTAAGATATTCTATTGTGATTGTGGATTACTTGTACAATTTAAAAAATCAACTGCATGTACTATTGAAGCAGGGAAAATGATTTATGTAATGTCATACTTTGGGAGTTGCAGTCATAAGTGTTAAAGAAGAAGTAACAAATTTTTCTCATTTTTATCTTAACATGTAAGGATTAATTTTATAAATTATATTTATAAATTATTAAATAAATTTATGAACTTAAACTTATTTTGCTGAATATCCATGAGGTTCCAAAATTAAAGTTAATATATAAAAGGCAGTACAAATGTCTTCAATTAGAATTACATTTCTCCTTAGGGAACATAATGCAGGTGTACCACATTGACTTCTACATTAAGTCCCATTTGGGAATCATGGGATTAAAGGTTTAAATAATTTTTTTGTATATAACCCAGATAAATATATGTTCAATTCCTTATAACCATTTAGACTCAACCAAAAAGGTGTTTTAAATAAATTCCTTTATGAATAGGGATCATCCATTGATAAAGCAAATAAAAAAGTATTATTTCATAATACTGATCTTTCCTAAGTTATATACACAAATATAATTGTTGCTTCTTATCATGATTATGATAATAGTAGCATCAGTATCTTGCTACAGTGGAACTAAAAACTATCTTTCAAAGCTTTAGACCAAATAAAAATTTTAAAAATTAATATAATTTATGATGAACTCCACTGAAAGTAACATAGATAAGTATTGTCTCTATATAGTTATCTGTAATATAATAATTTTATAATTTTTTAAAACACAACCTTAAAAATTAAATTAAGAACCCAAAGCACAATCTTCAAATTGTTTGTTTAGGTTAGTGATGTCCACATATAAAAATATGTCTAAGGCTTGAAATTTTTTTTTGTAACCAAACAATTTTTATTCTTTTTGCTAGTGAAAATCTTAGGCACAGTCAGTTGAAATTTGGGCAAATTAATGTTGAAAATGTTTTCAAATGTTTGCCACATTATGTTAGGTTCTCTACATTTAAAAGTCTGATAATCAAAAGCAAAAAAACAAAAACAAAAGCAAACAAACAAAAAAACCTAGAATTTTTTTGCAAAGCATTGCTCATGAATCTACTGGGTCCGAATCACCTAGGTGCTGGTTGAAGATTTATAGATTCTTGGGTGACATTCAAAATATTGGAAGATAATCTGTGCTGTAAAGCCCAGATATCTACATTTTATTAAAGTTTGTATTTAGGGGCACCTGGGTGGCTCAGTCATTAAGCGTCTGCCTTTGGCTCCGGTCATGATCCCAGGGTCCTGGGATCGAGCCCTGCATTGGGCTCCCTGCCCCGCGGGAAGCCTGCTTCTCCCTCTCCCACTCCCCCTTCTTGTGTTCCCTCTCTCACTGTGTCTCTCTCTGTCAAATAAATAAATAAAAAGTCTTAAAAATTAAAGTTTATATTTAAATTCTAGTTAGTTAAGATACAGTGTAATATTAGTTTCAGGTGTACAATATAATGATTCCACACTTCTATATATCACCCGGTGCTCATCACAAGTGCACTCCTTAATCCACATCACCTACTTCACCCACCCCCCCCCCATCTCTCCACTGCTAACCATCAGTTTGTTCTCTATAGTTAAGAATCTGTTTCTTGGTTTGCCTCTCTCTTTCTCTTCTTTCCCTATGCTCATTTGTTTTGTTTCTTAAATTCCACATGAGTGAAATCATATGGTATTTGCCTTTCTCTGACTGGCTTATTTTGAATTTATTTTTGTGTAAAAAGAAAAAAAAATGTGATTCAGTTTCATTCTTTTGCATATTGCTGTCCAGTTTCCCCAACACCATTTCTTGAAGAGACTTTTCCCACTGGATATTCCTTCCAGCTTTGTCAAAGATGAATTGATCATATAGTGTGGGTTCCTTTCTGAGTTTTCTATTCTGTTCCATTGATCTATGTGTCTATTTTTGTGCCAGTACCATACTGTCTTGATCATTACAGCTTTGTAATATAATTTGAAGGCCGGAATTGTGTTGCCTCCAGCTTTGCTTTTACAAGATTGCTTTGGCTACTCGAGATCTTTTGTCGTTCCATACAAGTTTTAGGATTGTTTGTTCTAGCTCTGTGAAAAATGCTGGTGGTATTTTGATAGGGACTTCATTAAATGTGTAGATTGCTTTGGGTAGTATAGACATTTTAACAATAATTATTCTTCCAACCTATGAGAATGACCATTTCTTTGTGTCCTCTTCAATTTCTCTCATTAGTGTTTTATAGGTTTACAGATCTTTAGCCTCTTTGATTAGATTTATTCCTAGGTATCTTATTGTTTTTGGTGCAATTGTTAATAGGATTAATTCTTTAATTTCTCTTTCTGCTGCACAACTTCCCAAATAGCCTCTGATCCACAATCAAATCTGAGAGTCAGTACTCTATGAAGATATTCTTACAGGACGTCTAATCAGAATCTCAGAGGCTAGTTGTAAAATGTGGAATAGATAATCATGAGTTAAAAAAAAAAAAGGAGAATTTGGAGGAAAATGTCTATTCCTGAATAAAATAACTTACAAGAAGTAGGCTTCCAACAGTTAGTCCCCTCATAACTTCTTGCCTTTCATTTTGTTCCAGGGGATAACAGAAGCAGAAGAGTTCGTGGACTCCCACCTCAATGCATTTATAAAGTTATCCAAGTACAATCTTTAATTAAGAAGCTTCATTGCTTAATGCACTAAATTTTGCTACTACTAACCTCTGTCCTAGATTTAACAGATTATTAGCAACTTAAGTCTATAGGGTCTGCTGTGATCCTTGAGTTTTCATATCTTAAGAGATGGGCAAGAGCCAGTGGATAACTTCAGATTACATACAAAGGCAATCAGTTTATTGCTTTAACCTAAGAATTCTTATTCAATATGTACCTGGCTGCAGAGTAGAAGACAAATAGTACAAATTACTTCTACTACTAAGAAGTTATTTTTTAAATTAATTTTATCTTATAGCATTATTGCATTCCTACTAATGCTATAGTTTAGTATTGTATTACATAAGCAGAAATTCTTTTGTTTGCAAAAAACAAATAGAAGCAAAAAAACCACAAAAAAACAAAAAATGTGGGGCAGGGCAGCGGGTGTTTGGAGCTCCCTGTAAGAAGGTGTAAGAACATAGCTGAACAGGACTTGGGGTTGTAATTTCGAGCCCCTCGTTGGGTGTGGAGATTGCTTTAAGAATAAGATCTTAAAAAAGAAAAGAAAGAAAAGAAAGTTACCTGAAAACATGAAAAAAATCTGAAGTTGCTTGACTTGTGCTCCTTAAGCAAGAGCTTTCCAACCTTTTAGCAATTGTGTCTAAATTCTAGAAACTGATCCTTAAGAGGTAACACAGCATAACTGTATTAAGAGGAAGCTTCTGTTAAGACTGCTCCCAGCCGGGTGCTTCCTTTACATTATTTCTTTTTATTCCCTGCAACTCAATCATTACTTCCATTTTACAGATTAAAAAACCTGACATTCACTAACAAGTGGTAAAAAATGCAGCCAGGCATCGAAACCAGGTCTAGCCTCTGAGATTCTGATTAGCCTGGGTGGCTCAGTTGGTTAGGCGTCTGCCTTTGGCTCAGGTCAGGATCCTGGGGTCCTGGGATCGAGCCCCATGTGGGGCTCCCTGCTCAGCAGGGAGCCTGCTTCTCCCTCTCCCTCTGCCTGCTGCTTCCCCTGCTTGTGCTCTCTCTCTCTCTCTCTCTCTCTCTCACACACACACTCTCTCTCTCAAATAAGTAAAATCTTAAAAAAAAAATACTAAAAAGCCGTGCTTATTCCACTACTCAATTCATATTTTCTGAGTTCAAGGACATATTCTGAATAATTGTAACATTATTTTAATAATGAAAATTATTAGCCACTATGCGTAAAAGGAGAAATGATCAGAGAATAGGGTGAAACATATGACGGAATCGTCATTGTCATCGCTCAGAAATCCCCTCAACGTTTCAGACGAAAACTTCTTCAACTGAGGTCCGTACCCCAATGTGCACCTTTACTCCTTTACCTAGATCCCTAAACATGAGAGCAGATAGTTTACTTTGTGGAAGAGGATAATGAGAGAATGTAACGACAGACTTCTTTAAGGGATATATCTGGTATTTGGAGAAGTAGACTTGTATATTAAGGCTGTTTTGCAATGTGCCGTGGCCTGAAAGAATGCAGGGTCCTGAAGTAATCTTCTTGAGTTACTTGGGTACTAGCAAAATTTGTCTTTACTCATATCCTTATTCTGAGAGCGGGAGGTGTGGGTACAAATTTTCCAGGCTGCTATTTTCGGAACATATGGGCAAAGCTGAAATATATGAACATATGTATGTATGTTTGTGTACGTATATGAGCATGTATATTTGTATAAGCAACCACATTTTTATTCTCCCCCTCATTCTCCCGCCCTCTTCTACATTTGGAAGATATTTGAAATATGGAACATGTGCTTGGTGGGCAGGCAGTATTATTTTTTAATGATCAAACAATCGTGCGTGTGTGTGTGTGTTGTTTGTGTATGTGTACCTTGCTTAACAAACCTACAGGCAATTAATCTATTCTGTAGCTAAAAACTATTCCATATGAGTAATTCCCATTTTATTTGTATGCATACATTATATATTCTTTGTGAAGACAAAGATAATTTGTTATAATCTTGTTGAAGAAAATTCGATCCTGAATTATTGTATATACACCAGTCAAATAGAAATTTGCCAAAATTTTAAAATACACGAATATTAATAAAATAGCTTTTGGCATCATTTTAGGGCATTCAGTATAAATGCACAGCCTGTAGAAATGGGCTTTTGTGCACTCACAGATAAATGGTGTCCATGAGGTGTATGGTTTGTGAGCATACGTATGGGGACAATCTGTGATGTTGGTTCTTAGTCGTGCTTTTATTCTTTTGTTTGACAAATTTTGGTGGAACTACGGATTTTCTTAATCTTTTAAGTACTCAATTATATTCATGATATGTTATATTTGACAGTGTGCCAAATATGAAAGGCATAAAATTATACAATTTTCTCTAGTAATGTATTCTTTCTTAAGCTGATCCATGATTTACCATGCCTTCCGTTTTCTTTTTAGTTTCTCTATTATTTGTGTCTAACACAAATAAACAAAAATGGCTAAAAATATGTTTGATTTTTGGTAACTTTAAGTGTGGGTGGGCCATTTGAAATCTTCACATCGCAAATAGGATGTTGGTCAAATGGTACCATCAGCAATTTCGGAAAATGGAAAGCTAAAAAGTAGACAATAAACTGAAAAGAACAAAATTGTACTTAATAATTACTGATTAGAAGTTCTTGATCTTCTTTGTACATTTAAACATTACATGGTATTTTGGTTATCTCATATGATGTAACAATCTCACTCCATGAAATTTTGAAAGTCCTGAGGGATTTTTTTTGAAGCATCATCTCTGACCCAAGGGACACAGTATCTCACTTTAATGCCGAATGCAGCCATTCTCTAAATATGAACTGCGTCTACACCAGATGCAGGACGCATAATGTCTCTGTGGGCTGCAAAGAACAATACCTATTTGTATCTCAAGAACCTTGGGAAAGCCAGGTGAAGAAGAGAGGATAGGAAACACGTGGTGTAACCTTTCACTCAGTACTGCTCCCCTGAAAGTTCAAGGTGTTCGGGGAAAGCTATTTTACTCAAAGATCTGTTTCTCTTTCAGTAAGTCAACATATTCTCCATGAGGATTTACCCAACCTCAATGATTGTTCCTTTACTTTGAAAACGTTAAGCTGCGTCTTTTAAAAACAGCAATAGGAGCAAGATTAGTATGTTTTTAACACAGTAATAGCATACATGTCAGCCTGTTACCCAATTTCTATGCTTCCTATTACGGGTCTCTTATTACACACACACAAGCACTGTTTTCCTAAAAGCACCTTTCAAGTACCCTGCCTTTCACTGAAATGTGGCTGCTACTGTGTACTTATTTTAAAAATGGCTTGACAGAATTGCTAATGTTCTCATTCCTTCAGGATATTTCCTAATACTTGTAGCCTTTTCATGTTTCTAATTAGGCCAGTAATGGTCCCTGAAGTTAAACCAATTAAAATTATTTACTGTGACACACAGTGTGGAGATAATTATCTGATATCTGAATCCAACTTCTGCTTACTTCGCAACATTACTTAATAGAAAACAGAGAAACTGATGCCCATGCTTTCATTTTAGTTGTCTACCAAATGTGTTTGCCCTATAGCAAATTGTTTAAATAAAGCATTAAAATCTTTGTGGTGCTAATCAAAATGTTTAAAATCCACTCACAGTCCCTTTATAGTTCTGAAAAGCATATAAAACTCTTCCACATTACCTTTTACATTATAGTTGCTGACCAATGTAGTATTATAGGAGCATTATATACAGATAATGCCGCTTCTGCAGTTTCTAGTAACTTTACTTTTCTCTCTTCCTCCACTCATTTTCTCTAATTATTTTTGTTTCTTTTTAACATTTCTCTTCTTTTCTCATTTTTTTTTTTCCTTTTTCTCTTTGCCTTGTGCTTTGTTTCAGTACCATGTGGTTCACCGTTAGGGGCACAAATCCAACGGACTTTGAAATACAAGTTTCATACAACAGAAGCGAATTCTCTATAGTCTAAACAACTGTGGTAGCCTGGAAACACAACAAGTTAGGTTTATTACTGTTTCATCTTTGCATAGGGTTGGGTGTTTGGAAGACAGGAGGTTTAAAAAGAGGATTTTAATCAATAGTAGAAGTCTTAGTAAAAGTTCAGTTTATATTTAATATAAAGCAAAAATCCCTCTAGAAAAAAAATGCACAGAGCAAGTAAATCATGTCATGAAGCAATGCTTTTCATTAAAAGTTGGCTGGCATTGTGTGGAGAATTTGGACAAATGTAAAGACTAAGCCGGCAAGTTAGGCTTGCATATGCTGTAGTTAAATGCCAAAGTGCAGTCTCATAAAGAATTATAGCTTAGACACTTTTAGAACATTTAGCCCATAATCCCAATGCAAATTATTCTAAGAGAAAATTGAGTTTCATGCCAAAATGCCACCTTGCGAATGGCAACGTAAAGTTGGATATTAAGCCTGATCTTAGGATGGATTCCTTTACTGTTTCCTGCTTTCTGTTCAAATATTCATGAAAATCAGTACAGACACAAATACATTTTCCAAGCCACCATGTGCTTAACTAGAGCCCCTTGGCTATTTGTTATAACCTTACTTCGGAAAAACAGATTGCAACAGGAAGTTAGGCATGCCATTGAATTCGGACCCACAGCCCAAGAGTGTGGTGTTTGGGAACTTCCAGTCCAGACCCTGGCTTTGGAATGATAATGGATCAAATCTGAGAATCCCTGTTGCGAGTGGGATGATCTGAGATGCCCAGTTATTTTTCCCCGGCAGATAGTAGGGAATGTCTATCTGTATTAACACCTACACTTGAAAAGGCATTAGGTCAGCACAGTGCCAGGAAGGGTAGGGAAGACTTTTCTGAGAGCCTTGAGATCACGCAAGTATGGGGTGGAATCCTTTGCACAAGCTCTCTTTCCTGTAGCGCTGGGTTTAATCTTTGCAGAACTAACATTTGTTTATGGTGGCTTATAATTGAAGAAATCTGTGCTCCTTTTCCTGTATCATCATGTATTTTGCACATACCTTCATTAACACAACACACGTTTGCATTCTAATTATTTGTCTTTGTTGGTAAATAAATGTTGCCAAATTTAACTGCAACAACATTTCTTCACGGTTAGTGATTACGAATCTTTTGGAATAGGTGGAGGAATACATGATAAAAATTTTAAAAGCCTTAAAATATTAGCAAAAGATGACTTTTCCAACTCTTTCTATTTAACTAAAGTCTGCTGACTATTTTATTTCTTTTGATTTTACTTCTGTACAGTATTTTATATTAATGTATATCATATCTTGAACATCTTACCAGCACTACCTTTGTCTTCACAACTATTTTAGGATTGTGGTCTAAGTAGCTGTGACTTGTAAAGCATTTAACACAGAGAACATTACAGACTAAACATGCTATTATTAAATTTGAACACAAATTCAGAACCCTGGATTCTGTGCTATGAATACAGCAAGGGCTCAATAAATGGTTTTGTGTACCATGAGCTCCAGAAATTTGTACCCCACCATTCTGATTAATAATTTGCAAGTGAATTTATCTGGGTTCCATGAGGACACAAGAGTGAGAGGAGGAAGGAAATTTAATTTTTTTTCAAGCTATAAGTATCAATTTGACTCCTCACCTAAATTTTTGAAGTTTGATCTACTACTATTATGGCACCACTCATTTTCATCTTTTGTTCTATTTATAAGCATGAAAGATACTGTTAGTAATAAAATAAAATTATTTCCCAGACTCTTGCCCCTCTGCTTTCACATCCTCCCATAATACTGATGAACGGAGACATATGTTTAAATAACATATAACAATAACGTAGGTTATAACTTTCTATTCACCATAGAGGCTGGGAGCGGGATAGATCAGGGAAAAAAAATTCTTCCAGTATTGGAAGTTAAAATCATTGAAGGAGGAAAG
Organism: Neomonachus schauinslandi; assembly: GCF_002201575.2. Taxonomy (NCBI): domain Eukaryota; kingdom Metazoa; phylum Chordata; class Mammalia; order Carnivora; family Phocidae; genus Neomonachus; species Neomonachus schauinslandi. The sequence goes on along the minus strand of NC_058409.1, from coordinate 68,414,451 downwards.
ACAAACACAAAGAGAGGGTGGTACTGAGCATGTGAATAGAAGAAAAAAAGCATTATTAAGACACTAGTACCTGCAGTAGCGGAAAAACAGTTTGGAGGCAATAGTAACACTATTGTGAGCAAATTTCGAACAATATCCAAGGTTAGAAAAAATGTGCGTGAACCAATCAAACATTTCTAGGCTTTCTTGGAGATGATGCAAGAAAATCATGAAAGGTTTAGAATTCAATTCTAAAATAAATAAATTTTATCATTTTAATCTCATAGGAACTTGCACGCTAGAAATTGGATAACGCACATTATGAAGACTCCATTGTTGCAAACTTTCATCTAGCCCAGCCTGGCCTGTTAATCAGAGTAGTGGAGGGGAGCAGAGGAGGAAAGGTATGATAACGTTGCTTTGAAAGACCGTCTAGCCACTATACTTATGTTAATAAGCAAAATGTGAAAAATATAGATGATAAGTCCTATAAGTGGGCAGAAATTAAGCCATCCTGCTCATTTTAGAGTCAATCAGTCAAAAAATATTGGTGGAGCACTTTTTCTGTCTCTCACCACTGGGATGCAGGGATAAACAATAATGACAGAGTCCCTCTCCTCAAGAAGATTAAATTCTAGGGGAGAGAGAAGAGACAATAAGCACATCAATAAGTAAGATTATATCAGGAGTAAATAAATGTGAAAAAAAAGATAAAACAAGATAATGGGGTAAAACTATCAATGGCGGGAGTTAGAATTTCATTAGCTACGGTGGTTGGTACGGAAAGATGAAAGTTATGTGCCAAGGTCCTGTGAAGAGAATGACTTTGGATTATTTGGGCAGTGTGGCTAAAGAGGGCAAGGAAGAGGACAAAAGGAAGGGTTTGGGTTTAAAGACATAAGCAATCTCCAGATCATATGGATGTGGGGACCACGTTAAGGAGCTTGAATTCTTAATATCGCTGTTGTTGCTAAGGGAAGCCATTATAGGATTTGAAACATGGGAGTGAAACAATTTGAATTTACTTTCAGATGAAAACCAGAAACTCATAAAGGTTAAGTAATACATAGGTCTTTTAAAGTTGAGCAAAATGATGAAAATTGTGGAGGGAAAGTTTCCAATATTAAAACAAAAATGACTAAAATATATTAATTAATAATTAAAACAGAAGGAACGGTCTCTATCGGTGAATAATTGTGTTGATTTACTAGGGCTGCCAGAGAAAAACACTGCAAACTGGATGGCTTCCCAACAGAAATTTATTATCTCACAGTTCAGGAGGTAGAAGTCTGAAATTAAGGTGTGGGCAGGGTTGGTTCCTTCCGAGGGCTGTGGGGGAACATCTGACCCAGGTCTTCATCCTTGGTTTGTAGATGACCATCTTAATTTTCAGGTGGTGTTCTCCTTATATCTATGCCTGTATCCCAAACCCCCATTTTTATAAGAGAACCCGTCATACTGGACTAGGACTCAACTTAATCCAGTATGTCCTCGTTTTTAACTAATTACATCTGCAATGAGTATTCCCAGAGGACACCTATAGGGAGGAAGGTATGAACAGGGTATTCTCTTTCCTAACTCCAGCTCCTACTTTGGGATTACTTTAGTATTTTACCCTGGTGGGGAGAGTGATTTAGGGCAAATGGCCTTACAAGAAGACACGATTGTGTACCCAGCTAGGGAAATATTTAAAGCTGGCTTTTGACCTCCTGGGCTACTTTTGTAGATGTAAAAAAATATATAAATACATAAATAACGCTTTTTGACAACTTCTAACTGCACGTTTCAAGGTGGAGGGAAAAGGGATGACCTTTTCTGTTAGGACACCACTACTCAGTTCTTGTGTGTTGCCTACATGGACTTGTTTTGGTTGAGGCCATTGGCCCTTCACGGTTCATGGCTATCTTGAGCTGAGTTTCATTTCAGATAGCTTTAGGTTTCTGCCTGTGGTTCACATTTAAGCTTCTGGAACCACATGAATTTTCTCTGCAGGCAGTGCCGGGATAGTCTGCTCCCAATTCCTCTCATTTTTTTTTCTATGCTCTTGTGACTCAGAGCCACACTGCACCCCACATTTAGATTTCCAAAATATGAATCAGATACTAGCCCACCATGGCCCCTGTTCTAGTGATCATAAAGCACGCATTCTCGGGGCGCCTGGGTGGCTCAGTTGGTTAAGCGACTGCCTTCGGCTCAGGTCATGATCCTGGAGTCCCGGGATCGAGTCCCGCATCGGGCTCCGTGCTCGGCGGGGAGTCTGCTTCTCCCTCTGCCCCTCACCCTGCTCATTCTCTCTCTCTCTCTCTCATTCTCTCTCTCAAATAAATAAATAAAATCTTAAAAAAAAAAAAAAGCACGCATTCTCAGTAATCCCCGTGAAGCCTTCTTTGTGGTCCTGAATTGAGGAGGATGCAGCCTCTACCCATCTCCCAAGGGGAGGACTTGACTAACAGTTTAAAAGAGGGGGTTGGAAAACTTCTACAACTTTCTCAGATTTTTTTCTGCAAAAACAAACAAACAAACAAACAAAAAACTTCTCTTCCCATTGTTCTTTGACTTCAGTCTTTCGTTATTTGTCTGTGGGTGTTAGATGAAGGGCCCCCCACCCAGCACTTTTGAGGCATCGCTTTTACAAGTCTGGCAGAGGTCTTTGGAATATAGGGGAAATGGCACAGATCTTTTTGTTCTTGATTTTCATGGTCTCACCTGGACTTGAGATAAAGGAGTCCCAGCTGCCATTTGGTTACACACCTAACAGTGAAGTTCAGGTTACAGGGGGGATGGAATCTGTGAGGCTGACACTCATAGTTCTCTTGGCTCATTTAAGGCACTTCTGCCTGAATGTGAAGAAGTGCCCAGGAAGATGATTTGCTGATGTATGTCTCTCTGTAATTGATAGAAATGTCAGAATTGGATTTGTTTTGATGCCCTCTAGAGATACATTTACCTCAAATGTCCTGACACCACTAAAAATCAGGGATCTTTTCTAGAACACAGGTGATATACTGCTACGGATCTTCATCTGGGCATTTTGGAAAGACTTCAAGTAGTGAAAAACTTCTCTCAACAAGTTTTTTACTGTTTTGTTTATATCCCTTTAGGAGCTGGTTCACCACCTTCTGCTCCAGTGTTGGATCCAATGGTTTACACCTGTGACCTCTAACGATGTGCCCTCAGCTGACCCTAGCGAGATCACCTCACCTGGAGATGGCTAGGTAATTAGGCCCTTTACACAGGGGTAGATGATAAGTTCTAGGGGACGAAAAGCGGGCTTCCTTGCTTCAAGATGCCTCTGTTTGATTATGCTTCCAAGTTTTGTCTCTGGATGGTTAGACTTTACCTGAGATCATATTCTCAGTTTACCTCTTTTCCTTTCTTTGTTGTCTTCTTTCTCCTGCCAAGAGATTTCTCTTGAGAGCACTTATGTCCTGACATGGGAAAGTTCTTAACTCCTTATTCTGTCCTCATAGCAGTCAAATTTTTCTATTTCTCCAGGAGGTCAGATTTAGTCATTTCCAATTTTTCAAGAAAGTGTCCATTTCACTTCACTTTCAAATTTATTGACCTAAATGTTTTCATTATATTCTTTTTAATATCTTTGCTGCAATGATGTCTCCCTTTTCACTCTAAATTTTATAGGCTGTTGTTTTCATAAGTGGTATTATATTGCGTTTGATTAACCTGCATAGTGGTGTTCCTAACTTTTGGATCTGTTTGATCTATCACTGAGAGGTGTCTTACTATCTCCCTTTACCTTGTTGGATTTAACAGTGTTTGCCTATCAGTTTTGTTTACTTTTTTTGCTTAGTGTATTTTGAATATGCATTGTAGGTTCACACCAGTTTAAAAATTATTATATCATCAGTTAAGAATTTTAACTATGCCTAATGACTGTCTTTATCACTAACAATGCTTTTGCCTCAAAGTATGTTTTGACCTGAGAGTAATATAGCGCTGTTAGCTCTTGTTAAGTTAGTATTTGCTTGATATATATATATTTCCGTTCATCTTGCTTATTTTTCGATGTCCTTATATTCTAGACTTGTTTTTTTATTCAGTATTTGAAGGGAGGGGTTGGTGTTTTACCCATCCTGGCAAACTTTATTTTTTCTACTAGAGTGTTTAATATATTATAATTGCTGATAATGTATAACTGTTAAATGATTTTCTATCACTGTTTTGTTTTTAATTTTTTTCTACTTCTCTAAATTTGTTTGGTATTAAGGGTTTTTGGGTTTTGCCATTAATTGGGCCAGTTAAGTGTATGAAATTTAGTCCTTTTCTAAATTGTTTTATAGTTGCCAATAGAGAAGTGTCTGTTTTAGTGCTACTTCTAAAAAGTTTTAACATGAGTAGTTAAATGAAAAAAATCAGTAACATCCTTCATCAATGCAAAATGGGAATGTTTTAATGCTTATAAATCCCCACCCAATTTACATAATGCTGTCCAATGTTTTATTATGTATTGTTTTTATTCCACAAATAATACTATCTTAATAGCCAAATTTATTTAGCTTTACATGAATTTACCATTTTTTTTAAAGATTTTATTTATTTATTTGAGAGAGAGAATGAGAGAGAGCATGAGAGGGAGGAAGCTCAGAGGGAGAAGCAGACTCCCTGCCAAGCAGGGAGCCCGATGTGGGACTCGATCCCGGGACTCCAGGATCATGACCTGAGCCGAAGGCAGTCGCTTAACCAACTGAGCCACCCAGGTGCCCCGAATTTACCATTTTCATTGCTTTCACTCCTTGCATGATTTTCTGGGATGATTTTCCTTATTTTCACAAATGTGATAATGTGATTTATGATAAATACATACTTGGTTTTTGTCCCTGTTTCTGGCACAGAGCTCTTAAAACCCTTGGAATCTCTAAGTGATAAGAGCAGAAAAGGTGTCTTGATATTCATAACAAACCCCTTTAAACCACATGTGAGTTTGTGTTAATGAAATGACTTTTAAAAAGCTTCTAAGGGGGGTGCCTGGGTGGCTCAGTCGGTTAAGCGTCTGCCTTCGGCTCAGGTCATGATCCCAGGGTCCTGGGATCAAGCCCCGCATCGGGCTCCCTGCTCGGCAGAGAGCCTGCTTCTCCCTCTCCCTCTGCCTGCCGCTCTGCCTACTTGTGCTCTCTCTCTCTGTCAAATAAATAAATAAAATCTTAAAAAAAAAAAAAAGCTTCTAAGGTTGGGGGTTGGTTGCCAGGGTAACTAACCAGGAAATTGGAGAGTGGGAACTTGTGGTCCCACCTGCACACACACCTATTCCCCACTGGAAGGGTAGAGGGGCTGAAGGTTGAATTGTTTGCCGGTGGCCAGTGTTGCAGTCATTCATGCTTATATATTGAAGCCTCCATTTAAAAACCCAAAGGACCGGGTTTGAAGAACTCTGGGATTGGTGAACATGTGGAGTCAGTTGGGGAAAAGCGTGCTCCTGGGAAGGGCTTGGAAACACTGTGTCCTTTTCCTCTTCTTTGGCCTGTGCCTCTTTTCCATCTGGGTTTTCTGAGTTCTATCCTTTTATAATAAACTGGTAATCTAGTAAGTGAAATGTTTCTCTGAGTTCCAAGAGGTGATCTAGCAAATTAATTGAACCCAAAAGGGAGTGGTTGGAACCTCCGATCTTTAGCCTGAAGGTCAGAAGCCCAGGTCATTTGCTTCTGAAAAGGGGCAGGGACAGAGAAGTGGTAGTCTTGTAGGACTGAGTTCTTAACCTGTGAGATCTGATACTATCTCCAGGTGAATAAATAGTGTCAGAATTGAGTTAAATTGTGGGACACCCAGCAGGTGTCAGAGAATTGATTGGTGGTGTGGAAAAACCCCCACATTGTAATTTGGAATCAGAATATTATTGAAATACCTTTTTAGACATTATGCTAGTGAGGGTCAGTTGTAATTCATTTAGATTTTTGATTTTCAGCACTTACATTATTCATGAATCCTGAAAAATTCTTAGCTGTACCTTTTCTACTAATTCTGGCAATCTCGTTTAGTATATTGGAGATCTCACCATATTCTTTGGTCTTTTAATGTCTTTTTCACATTTTCTAGTTGTTTTTGTGTATTATATTCCAAATTATTTAGATCTATCTTCCAGTTTCCTTACAGTGTATTTTTTCCAACATACTGCTGTGTATAAGTGATTTCTAATACCAATTAAAATGATTTCACTTAAAAAAATGATTTGCCTACCATAGTTTCCATTAGTTGTTCAAGTCTGTGGTTACTGTTTTGTCAAAGGAGTAGGTTCTGAATAGGGAGGGAAACATGATGAAGGAGTTGGTTAAAATTGGCCTTGAAGAATGGATAGGATACATGTTTCTCAGCTTTATAAATCTTTTTCCAATCTATAATAAAGTTAAAACATCAGTATAATAAAATTAGACACACATGCACACATAAACTCATGTGTGTATGTTTTTTACAATTTGAAACAAAGTATATTATTTTACCTCTCAATAATTTACCATGTATATCCCAGGAAACTGAATAAACTTTAATACAGTATTTTCTTTATAATCAATATTCAGGATTTTCCAGTTGTATACAAATTATAAACTGTTTTATTTAATCCAAGATCCAGTGAAGGATCATATATTGCATTTGGTTGTCATTTCTCTCTTGTATCTTTAATCTAGAATAGTATTTTTCACTGGGGCAATTTTGTCCTCAGATGTGTGGCAGTATTCAGACATGTTAGTTTAAAATGTGTGGGAAGTGGGGAAAGAGCTATTGCCCTCTCATGGGTAGAGACTAGAGATGGTGCTGAACATTCTACAATGTACAGGACGGTCACCTAAAACAATTCTGCAGTCTGAAATGTCAACAGTGCTGAGGTTGAGAAACCCCAATCTAGAACTTTCCCTTCATTATTTTTCCTTTCATGACATTGTTATTTTTGAAGCAGCAAGGACAGTTGGCTTGTAAAATATTGTAGAATGTTGAACAGTCTGGCTTTGTCTGTTTCTTCATGACTAAACATTTTGGTAAGAATATCATGTAGTGATCTATGCCTTGTAATTTTTATGGTCTCTTGTTCTTCATTTTTCCAATACCTTGCTTTATTTCTTTAATTATAATAAATAATTTATCTCATTACATGCTATTTCTTTGGGTCTGAAGTCTTTGGTGGAGTTTCTTGGTTTTGTTTACTTGTTTCAACTGATTCACAATCATAGTAGTATATTGTTTTGGTTTTTTGGGTGGTAATATTTGATGATAAACTTGTATCCTTTGCTTTATATGTAGGAACTCTGGCACTCAAAATTAAAGAGACTTTTTTACTTTTAATTTTCAAAAAGTATTTAAATTTTCCTTTTTTTTTTTTCTTGCCAAATGGTTAATAAGAATTAATGGACCCAAATGCACAGGACTGCTTACAAAGTCTCTAGGAAGATAGGCAAGTATTTCTACCATTTTCTCCTTTTTTTGGCAGGGTTTTAATTAGTTCGTTGACTGAGGGTGTTACCCTTCTGGAGTATAGCAGTATGCTGTATCCCCTCAGTGTTTTCTTCCTCTAGCCCCAAGTCTGTTCTCTGCTTAGGTGGACACAGGTGCTAGGTTGATGGAGATTGGCATACTCCCCAGAGCAAACACCATTACTTCTTACCTTCTTGGTATTGGGCTCTCTTATTGCCTTCAGCCCCCAAATACTTCTTTACTTTTCTGACAGCTCATCTATGAATGTAGAAATCTTTTCCCAATTTGGCCAGCATTTTAAGCATCTCCTGCCCTCCCTCTTGAGAATTTTTCAATATACGTATATTTTGTCAGAAACAATGTCCTTTTATTTAAAATGTACATCAGATAGTCACTCCAAGACACCTACTTAAGACTTTGATGCAAACGAATGGTATCCTAAGCAGTACCCAGGAGTAGATAGCTATTGTAAAACTGGGCTAAAGAAACTTCCAAAGTGGGAACTGACATCACTGCTTTTCATTTTTCCCATTAGCTGTTATTTATACCAAATCAAGATCAAAATTTACCTCTGTAACCATGTGGATTAAATGCTAGCTACGGAATGAATTGCTCTCATTTCTCCTTCCTAATTAATGGCTTATGTATGTCATATCTCTTTTTCTCGGCTGGTGTGCCATTTTCAGCTGGATGCCTGACTGACTGTTCTTTGGCTCTCTGCAACTTTTGAAAGGACGCAAATTTCATTTTCTTGTGTGTCAGGGGAGTAGAGGCCATAAAATTTAGTAGATATACAGTAGATATTTCTATTTTTATTAAAGATTTATTTATTTTAGAGGGGGAGAGACAGAGCGCACAGCATGCCAGAGTGCACAGGGAGGGGGAAGTGGGGGGGGGAGAGAGAATGAGAGAGAGTCCCCAGCAGACTCCCTGCTAAGCAAGAAGTCCAAGGCAGGCTAAATCCCACCACCCTGAGATCATGACCTAAGCTGAAATCAAGAGTCTGGTGTTTCACTTACTGAGCCACCCAGGCACCCGCAGTAGATATTTTTAGAGTCCTTAAATAGTAATATTTTTAGTTTAATTTATTTGCTAAATAAGTATTGAGCTTCTTCCTTGCAACAGGCATAAAAACAAAGTTGGGAGGATAGCAGTGGACAGATATTGCCTGATTTTATGTGACTTAGTAAACAATTTGAGGATCCAGCTAATAAAGCATTACAAATAGTAATTGAGAAAAATGATAGAGAATTGTAGAGAAATAACAGGGTTTTATTAGAATAAAAGAATAATAGAAGTTGAATCCTAAGTGAAGGATAGGCTATTTGAGTAATGGAGGGAAAAAAAAAGATTTAAAAGTAGAGCCAAAAGTGAAACCTCAGTGGATATGAGGAACTGAACAAAGGCAAGGGGTTGGACTTGTGAAAGAAGATAATGTTATAAGGTTAGAGGACAAAGTGTGTGTATCCATGTAAACTACTTTAAGATGTTCTAGCTTATTAAAAAAAATAGGGAGCCAAAAAAGAGTTTTAGAAGTAAGACAGCTCACACTTGCACAAACAGTTTCTGACTAATCTTTGTAACACGGGAATGATGGAGAAAAGCAGTAGAAGAGGAAGCATGTTGTTAGGAAGTTGGTGCAGTAAACCATATGAGATCAATAGGCCTTAGATGGTGCTAAGATCCTGAGGGTGAAGGGAAACAGGGGCAAAATATGTTTTGAACACTGAGTAAGAAACAAAATGAACTACTTGACAGAAAAAAACCACTGAAACAGAAATATAGAACACCTCTGATAGGCTTGTTAATAGACAAGACATAGCTGAGCAAAGAAATCTGTGAGCATAAGTGTGTCAATAGAAACTTCTCAAGCTGAAATTCAAAGAGAAAACAATGAGAAGAAAAGTGATGAAGAAAGATATACTATGCCAACACTAATTAAAAGAAGGTTGAAAAGCTGTATTCCAGATAAAGTAGCCTTTACAAGGAAAATTATCAGGTATAGAGGTATTACATAATGATAAAGTGTCAATTCTTCAAGAAGGCACGACAATCTTAAACAGTATGAACTAAAAAAAGTGTAAGAACCTAACAGAGCAGCAAAATATATGAAACAAAAACGGATAGAGCTGAAAGTAGAAGAGACAAATCCCCTAATATAGTTGGTGACTTCAATATCCATGTCCTTAACAGAGCCATAGGGCATAAAATCAGTAGATACATAAGTGACTCAATAGTTTTATCAATTAAGTTAATCTAATTGGCATTTAAAGATCTCTTTATCAAACAACAATTGAAGTCCTTTTCTTCACATAGAACATTCACCAAGGTAGCTCACATTCTTGGTGGTAGAATACACCTTAACAAATTTAAAAGATCAGTAATTCTGCAAATTATATTCTTAGACCATTATGTAATTAAAAACATTCCTAAACAACTGATGGATCAAAGAAGAGGTCTCAAAATAAATTGGAAAATATTTAGAACAAAATAAAAATATATACTTTACCAAATTTACAGGATATAGTGAAAGCAGTCCTTAGAGGGAAATTGATAGCTCTATGTGCATATCATGCAGAAGAAGAAAGATCTAAAATCAATAACTTTGTTGTCACCTTAAGAAACTAGAACAGAAATTTAAGTCCAAACCAAGGAGAAGGAAAGAAATAATTAAAATTAGGGTAGAAATCATTAGGGTGCCTGGGTGGCTCAGTCGTTAAGCGGCTGCCTTCGGCTCAGGTCATGATCCCGGGGTCCTGGAATAGAGCTCTGCATCGTGCTTCCTGCTCGGCAGGAAGCCCATTTCTCCCTCTCCTACTCCCCCTGCTTGTGCTCCTGCTCTTTCTCTATCTCTCTCTCTGTCAAACAAATAAATAAAATCTTTAAAAAATAAAATAAAATTAGGATAGAAATCAATGAAAGAGAAAACAGGGAGATAAAACCAACAAAACCAAAAGCTGGTTCTTTGAGAAGAATGACGCAAGTTTCTAAGCATTGGCAGCTGATTCAAATGAAAGCTAGAGGTGTAGCGGGGTCTGGAGGATAGAACTACTCATTCTCCTGAATGTGTGCAGAACTGACTCCTAAAGAAAGGGAAATTCGAAGATGCAGAAGGAAGTTTCTGAGGCCAAGAGGGAGCTAGTTACACAGTATATGTAGACAGACTAACTACCCAATATCGTCTATGGACTATGTGTTCTGCGGTTAAACTCAGAGCTTATGTAGACTACTTAAGCATCCTCTGGGTTTGATATTTTCTCCATTTTATAGTGTGAAAATTAAAGCTAAGAGAAATTATTAGCCCAAACTTTGAAATCTAGTAAGAGGTTAAGCCAAATTCTAACTGGGTCTGAGGCCAAGGCCTGCATTTTTTTTTTTAACTGTCCTGCTTTGCTGCTGCTTCTTTACCCCACCCCCCCACATCTGTAACCACCTGAACCTGCAACCGAATGAACTAAGTATGACTTGCCAGTGATGATAAAATTCGGAAATCAGAGTAGAGCTATGCCCTGAGGAGAGTGGTTCCCAGATCTGCCACATTGGCCTATGAATCAAATTGATGAATAGACATAGACTGCATGCTCTTTGCTTCGATCTATTCTTGTGTATCCAACACTACACACTTAATATTCTTTCTTACCTGGGGTGCTTCTTCCTGATTATTTGTAGGGTTGCTGCTTGCTTTTTCCCCAAATGGGTCCTTAAAGATCACTTCCTTAGAGAACCTGAAGCAGGAGTCCATATCAGGGGTAATTACTGAAAAAGAGAATCACGGGCAGAGGTTGGCAGTGCCCACTGCCCAAAAACTGTCCAGAGGAGGGGCGCCTGGGTGGCTCAGTCGTTAAGCGTCTGCCTTCGGCTCAGGTCATGATCCTGGGGTCCTGGGATCGAGTCCCGCATCAGGCTCCCTGCTCCGCGGGAAACCTGCTTCTCCCTCTCCCACTCCCCCTGCTTGTGTTCCCTCTCTCGCTGTCTCTCTTTGTCAAATAAAATCTTTAAAAAAAAAAAAAAAAACTGTCCAGAGGAGATATTGAGATACTGAGGCTTGAGGCTCCATTGATACATTCATTCTCTGTCTGCCCCGTTCTTGCTTCGTGATCCTAACCAAGTTAATGAGCTACTCTGTGCTAGTTTCTTCACTGTAAAATGGAGATAATAATAGAACTTCTTAGAAGGGCTTTTATAAATATTAAATGAATTAATTAATATAAAGTGCTTAGAACGGTGCATGGCACATAAGTGTTCCACAGGGTTAGCTTCTAATATTACTAAAGTCATCTCTATTGTGAGATGGGTTGCATTATTATGCTCTCTTAGCATGATGATGTTAAAACATTTGGTCAATCTAATTCCCCTTTGCTTTGATTTCGTATTTACAAAGGAATTTCCCATTGATTGATTGGCTTCACTTTTCATTTACAGACAAGAAGAGTCTGGCCCCCTCTGCTTAAGATCTATGACAGTTAGTTTCCTTGTAAATTAATAAGTTAACTTGCTTATTAAAATGACTATATAAATCTGTCCATAAGGGGAAATTGTGTAGACTATCTAAACACAGAATATTCTGGGTCCCTGTGTCAGTTATTTCTCCATTAATGAAGCTTAATTTAAAGCTTCTTGAGCTTGGGAAATGTAAGTATATCCTGATATTAATCTGCTTTAGAGGTGTTCAGAAAAGCAGATTGGACAGCAGATTAGTGACTTTCTGGATGATGTGTCAATGTCTTAGGAGAGAGTGGACAGCCTTATCCCAGGCAGATAGCATACAATCCCCTTACACCTCCTTGTGCAGAGTTTTCTCATTTGCATTTTTAGAATCCATGCTATTATCTTCATGTTACAGATGGTGATCAGAGAAGCAAAGTAACTTGCTCAAGGTCACATAAGCATAAGTGGCAGAGCCTATACTCAGGCTACGCTTTGACTGACAGCAAAGTCTTCTCACGATATATACACTTGGTTCCAATAATAGTAAATACAAGAATGATCAGAAAATTGTCCCTTTGAGGATAAAAAAGTCATTTGAAATATCTGTTTAATAATGAGAGCTCTGTAGAAAGATCTTAGTAAAATCAAAGGGATACTTAAATATTCATTTATGCATATACCTACTGTCTCATACACACAAGTGTGCACATTTATGCCCCTTAAACAGATTTGCCAGTATTTGGTTTGTCATTCTTTATGTTACTATTTTAAACTCAACAAACTGTGGACTAATAGATTTAATTGATGTGCAAGAAGAACATGCTTGGGGTAAATTAAAAAGACATTTCAGAAAATTGCTATTTATTTAATGTGGTGTACAGGTTATAGCTTCTTTAGGTAATTGAGTAACTTGGTCATTCTAATTTTTTTCCATTCCAACCCCCACTGAAAAGTTTGGACATTCGTAACTGACTTGCTGTAAGTACCAACTTAACACGTACATAAGTAATGTGGCTTATAAACTCATTGATAAGGTGGTAGAAGCTGAAGTAACCTAATAATGCTGCTCTATGGAGTGTTGTTTGGCTCTTATTCTTGCTCTAAGCATCTCAGCTTGAAGTGGTTCCTAGAGAAGAGTTTAACCACATTCCAGCCAGTCTCTTCATCTTTGGCTGCCATCTGCATGTTGAACTCTGTGGACCTGGTTTCATCCATGGCTCAGGTTCTGTAGTATCTTTATTAATGCTACAAAAAATATTAACAAATCCATCCACATGTCAGAGAAGGCAGAAAAAAATACAAGTAGGTCAAAATGGAAGTTTACAGACTTCTGTAGTAAAGAACAATGCATATAATACCTACAAAAGAAAATGATCACAAATAGATTCAAGAGACTGTGGAGGGAGGAGGGAAAATGCAACAATGTTCCCCTGCCCCAAAGGCTTAAGAAGAGTAATATGAAAAACTAAAAATTCACTTACATGTAATTTGGTAAGAAAGAAATCCAACAGTATTAAGAATGCTTATATAAAAAGACTACCATTAAAGGTGAATTTGAGGATCTTTTCTTACAGCATCTCTAAGATTGATTCTTTTTATTCCCCTTGTATTGTTCTGCTTCAGTTTCCCATCACCCCTCATTTCTGGTTTCGTTTTCTCTTCCAGGCATGGCTTTTTCAGCAAATTCTAGACTGACAGAAAAGTCTTCTCCAAATACCACTCTCATCACATGATCATCTACTCCGGCCATTCTTTTATTTTCTACCTCTTGTGTCTTTGGGTAGCACTATGCACCTTGTCAATATTAACGTATTTCTCAAACTTTTCTACTTGGGTTTATTTGTCCTCTAGTTTTTTGCTATCATCTCATGAACATAGCTTATATTTTTAGTATTTCGTCAGCTTAAACAGATACTTAAATAGAATCTTCTCCAACAAAATACTTCTCTACATGTAGCATTTTCATTTTGTGGAAGAATAGATTCTTGTAACAGATACTGTTAAAGAAAATGAATTATATTCAAATAGGAAAATAAAGAAACTACTAATGTGTGCTTATGCAATAATAGAGAAAGACGAAATGAAGATTATAGTAGCACGAATGGCATCTTCAAATACAAGCTTTGTCGCTTAGTTCTAAGACTTTGGGCAAATTTCTTAATCTGTTCCTGAGTAGTAAAATAGAGAAAATAATGCTGAATTCATACACTTGATCATCTAGACATTTGGGCATTTTTGCTTTATAAACAAACATTTGTAGGGAAAGCCATATTTCTTAATTCTTACTACTTTTCCTATTTCCATTGTCTTAGATGTTAATGATTTTCTATCAAACCATATTTCCCTATGCAAATTCTTTTATGAAGTTTGTGGCGAATATTCTTTTAACAGTGTTTTGCTCTACTGAGAAGCAATAGGAAAAATTGAAATTTAGATGACACAGGTTTAGAAAAAATAATAAATATGGTCTCTTAGATCTAGCTTAAGAAATAAAAAACTCAATTTTCTACCATTATACCAATTAAATGAGAAAGCCAATTGTTGAAATAGAGTAATTTCAGGATCTTAGTTTAAAAATTGTATCAATCATATGAAACTTAAGCACAGTCTATGGAAGTTTTAAAATAGGCATTCCATAACACTACTAAATGAAGTTCGTTGCATTGATAAAATTTAGACATTTCTTTAGGTATTCTGCCAATGTAAGCAAAGACAAGTGATTCTAGTCCTAATGTCAGTCTTCTAATCACCATAGCTAATCAGTCCTGGCATTCTCATGGTTCAGTGGCCAGCAATGGAGTAAATGGCCAGTCTTTGGCATTAAGGAGTTAAATGCTCCTTAGTCCAAACTTTGAAAAAGTTTTGCTCCATGCCCTTTTAGACAATGACTAGCTCTTAAGCTCAAAACTAATTAACATTTCAAAAACTAGTGTTAATCAGTATTAGGAAGACTCTAGGGAAACACTTCCCTGCAGAGACCCTTTTCTTCCTTTGCTTTAAAGCAATAACTTCTAAATTATTACTTTAATTTTAAGTTGTGTTTGGCACATAGTAAACAAACCTAAAAATCACTAAGCTAAAAGAAATGGAATCACAGATTGTTTCCTTATTTCTTATTCTTACGAGGCAATGTCTGTTGACTTGACTGTACTTGTTTATAGAAACTAACTCTAATACGTGCAATAATCTTGCTCCTCTTTAATATGGGTCCCTAAACTCATACTCCTAGAATGTATGAATAGATACAACTTAATCCCCTATAGCATTGCTGTTTTACTCTCCCTTTCTGCAGATTTAGAAATAGGGCTGAATGATTGTTCAATTGTTTGAGATTAAAGTAATTGGATTTAAAATTTCATATTTGACATTGGAAAATGTCTTCTTGAGCAAAATTCCTGCCCACCACTCCATTTTACATACAGACACCCTGAGGCCCAACCTCAGAGAAGTAGCTGTTGGTGGACATGTACTGAGAATGCAGATGTTTCCAGTTTCTTTCTCTGATCGTCTCACTCATGAGCATCTGATCAAGTGATAGTAATCATGTGTTTAAAATTCAGTTTTCATTTAAATGGAATATGTGAGTCACAATTAACCTTTACTTTGCCAAGAATTTCTATGTGTAAGATCTTTTAAGAGTTTGTGTGTGTGTGTGTTGTTTTCTATAGGCAATAGTTTTTCTTAATGGTGACAGATCTGTGTAAGTCTTCTAGTAGGTACTTGGTGGCACATGGGGTTACATCTGGACTCAGGACTTTATGGACTCCAATCCTTGTTCATACATTGGATAATTGTGTATACTGTAGCTAAGGTCATCTCGCTAAGATTTTGTTTTCTCATCTATGAAGAGAAGACAGCAATAACAGCTGCCTCATGCTCACTGTGAGGCAGAAAGGAGACAATATATGTCCTCTTGCCTAGTAAGAGTTTAAAAAGCACTCAAAGCAATAAATAGGTATTTAGATTGTAAGGTCAGGACCAATTGGAAAAATGAGCTCATGCCCTGAAACACTGAAGTACTAAAAAATACCTCTGAAACCATTGATACATTTGTGGGGATATTTGTTTGATTTGCGGTTGTTTTGTCAAAGAAGCTGCATGTGACATACAAAGTGAGGGGTTCCTTGCTACCTTGGCTTTAAAAAATAAAGTGGTTCTAGAAAGTTCATGGGAAATAACCTGAGAAAACTCCTACCTGTGAAGATTACAAATAGTCACAGTAAGAGCAAGGGAAGTGATGACTGACAGAGTTTTTTTTCTAGCTTAAGGCTGCATCTTACAACATAAATAATAAAATCTTGAAGCCTGTAATGATTTGAGACTGTGGGGAAAGCAACATTGAAGACTTCTGCTTTGGTCGGCACAACGTGCTCATCTTAAAGCCCTCTGTGAATTGCCCCTCTTCCTAGCAGTCCAAGGCTCTGCACAGACTTAATTGTAACCTTGAGAGTTTTGCAATAGACTTTTACACATAATGACATCCAGTCCAGCAAGCTTCCAAGAATGTTTGTTTTGGCCACCCACACCGAAATAACGTTTTCCCCAAATCAAATTCCTTACTAGCCCAGAAAGGGCTCTTGGGATTTACGTGTAGCTAAGGAAAACTCTGATTTTTCTCAATCATTATTTAAAGTAGCTTCAGACCCATTCATGAAAAGACCAGTGACCCTGTTCTTCACGGCTCTTTGCAATAATTCCAGTAATTAGAACAGACAAAACAACAGAAATTGTGAGAAATGTGTTCTTTTCTGTGGTCATATTTAGTTCTTTGAGGCCTGAAACCCTGCTGCCGTTAGCCTAGTCTCTAGGGCGCAGCATGTGTGGGTGGCAGGCTGCAGTACTTCTGTGAATAGTTATGGTTTCTGTTTACTTTTTTTTAAATGCATGCAACCTAAGAGCTTGCAAGGGGCAGATACACTTTCCACCCATGTAATAACTGAGAGACCAGAAAGAGAATAAAAGGAAGAGGACCGTCTTCCTAGTTGAAAACTAGGAACTTAATTCCAAACTGTTGTTGCTCTTAGATAAACTTGCCTACCACTTTAGCATCAGGAGGTGAAAGTTGGCCAAGAAAGGATTATTTAGGAGGAAGTTGGGTTGAAGCGAAATTCTAAGACGGTAAGAATTAATGTACATAAACATTTATTGGAAAAAAGGAATGGTCCGGTTGTATACAATTCTGTGCAAATTGAGGGGTGAGTTATTCAAGGTGGAGAACATGTATTTTTAAAACATAAGTAATTACATATCTCAAATATCACTTTTGAAGCAAAGTAAATCACAGGTACATTTATGAGTATATGGCGTATGTAGTTTCATAGGCTGTTAAACAGCATGATTTTACATGTACAGGACAATAATCCATGTACCAGAAGCTTAAAAATGCTTATCTCAATGGAGAAGATGATATTAAGAGAGAAGGGATTTTTCTCTCTCTACATAATATGTACCTCTAAAGTTTGAAATTTAGCAGCAAGCATGGCTTACTCTTAACAAGGCATTGGTGAAGAACCCAGACTCTAGATTCAGACTCTTGTGATTACTAGGGATTTTTTTCCTTTTTTTTTTTTCTTTAAAAAAAAAAAAAAGATTTTATTTGAGAAAGTCACATACTCTACCAGCTGAGCCAATCAGATGCCCTGGCCTCACATCTTAGAACTTCCCTATCTTTTTTTGTTTTTTTCTAAGTATGTTTCCCGATTTTTCACTATGCCAGGACCATGTAAGTGTTCTTCTTAACATGTTCTACTTGATCATTTACTATGAGTTTTATTTATTTGTTGAGCTACCTCCCTTGTGAGAATGTTAATATTAGTTAATATTAGTGAGGATAGGGTCGATATCCGATTCTGGAGCAGCGGCTCCAGAAACCCAGTTCTGGCACAGTGTGCATCCGTAGTATACAGAATACTAATGTTTGGGTCAGTACTCTTGGTTTCACATGATTTGGCTGTTGAAATGGTCATAAAGAAGGATCTATTGGTTTGAGCAACCAAAATGGAAAACGTGCTGTAAGCAAGCCTCAGTGTAGCCTAGATTCAAGGACTTGCCAGTGTTGGTACACTATTCCTCTTTCTCTTTCCTTCTCTTCAACTTTTTGAAGCTCTTGTTGGTCACAGAGACTGTGTGATTTCGAAGTCTTCTAGTTTGTCATCTGAAGGGAAATAGAGACCTGCACTAGAGAAAGATGATGAGTCAAGCCCATGTCACATGCTTAATCCTTGATAGGAATAGGGTTCAGACTGTAAACCCTGAGCCCAGGGCTGTTACCAGACAGGGAAAGAAATGTTGGGAAGTAGGAAAAAAATTGGGGTGCCTGGGTGGCTAAGTGGGTTAAGCGTCTGACTTGGGCTCAGGTCATGATTTCAGGGTCTTGAGATCAAGCCCCACGTTGGGCTCCATGCTCAGTGGGAGTCTGCTTGTCCCTCTCTCTCTCTCTCTCTCAGCCCTTCTCTCTCTCCCTCTGCCCCTTACCTTGCTTGTGCTTGCCTGTTCTCTCTTTCTCAAATAAAAAAACTTTTTTTAAAAAAAGGAAAAAATAGCTTTTTATTATACACTTAAAAAACAATAGTTGTTTATATAGTGGTTCAGATTTTCAAAAGCTGCTGTGTTTTCAAATATCTTGGGCCACTTGTACATGATAGAAACAAAAACTCTGGTAGATGAGGTGTGGCTACTTTTAATGTCACCTATTTAGGTCAGTGGTGATGAACGTCAACCATTGATAAGGCCAGCCCATTCCTCCACCTTGTCAGGGAAAGCCATTGCTGAATAGAGAAATATGGACTTAATTGGTGGGGATAAAGCTGTTAGAGAAGGGGGTAATTGGAAATTAATGCTATAATCCTATCCTGAGATCCTTGTCATGGAATCATGCAAGAAACAAACATATGGAAACTAGTTTTTCCATAGCAATTACTAGGAGAAAAGTGGAATGAAAACCCTCTACTATATTTAAAAATGCAATAATACAGAATGCTGTAAACTGACCAGATTTCAAATTATATTTGTAATTTAGAAATAGGAACTCGGAAGACTCCCTAAAATGAGATAATATTTTCACTGAGTTAGGTTTAAAAGAATTGGTGCAATAGGAGGCTTACCTTTCCTTCACTGTTTTTATTTTTTATCTATTGCTACTTCACCTTTCGTGTGCATGAAATTAATGGGTCTGGATGACTAGATTGAGGAACTAGTGATACCTAGCTTCTGATATTTCTAGAAATGTTATTTTTATTTTCAGAATCAAAGATGTTGGTCTTTGAATACTGTATGTGTACGCTGGAAATACTTTGGCCTTTGATCTTACGATATTGCATAAAAATTGGTGAGGTTTTTTTGTACTTGATAACACACAGCAAAGAATAGTTATGAAAGGGGAGGTAGACCTGGTGTTGTTCCATGAGTCATGAATGGACATGCACAGGGTCGTTAACTGACGGAGAAGTTTCGCCAAGGAAAATCTTTGACTGCTTTGATAAATGCAGATGATGATTAAGTATGTGACATTGTTCCCATTTATTCAGTGCTGAATCAATCAGTGCCCCAAGTCAGCCTGATGCAATGGGCTACTCTCGATGTGGTCTTCTGAATAAGACAGAGTGTTAAAATGAGGTCATGACCACTTTTCATGGTACTTTTTTTGCTTGGCTACATTCCAGCTTCGCTAATTAAAGTCTGTATTTCTAAGACCCCTTTACAGTTTTAATTGGGTATGTTATTTCTTGTGAATTGTATGGAATTGTTATTCACTGTCATAAGCAGTGGCTGTATTTCACCATAGAGGTGGTTGCATTTCATCATTGGGATCAAAGGAAGGGAAACATGAATATAACTTTTTTTAAAGAGCACTTTGCAATGCTTTGAGCTCTATGGAAGAAAGCATTAAAAAGGAAAATAATGGTGTTCTTAAAATGTAAAGTATTGCTATTATCATTTTTGAAAGAAAACCTGCAGATTGAGAATGTGTTTTCTGGCGAGCTTCAGGAAAAATTACTTTACAGTTTCAGAAAAAGGGCATAAATAGGATTATTAATTGCAAATTTAATGACAAACTTTGTTCTTTCTGAAAAGTCTCTATTATCTGCATCTAGGGAAAATAGTTGGAACTTCTAAGCCTTTCTGAGAAGAGATTTTTGTACAATACACTTGTTTCTAAGTGCTGAAAAGACTACAACTGCTTCTCAGTTTATATTAGCTAAGGTTTTATTTACAGTTAATTTTCTCTACTTTCTATACAGATTGACAGTCTATATTGAACAAATATACTCCTAGACAAATGATAAATTTTCACATCACACTGAGCCTTTGTTTAGCCTATTTTTAGTTACCTTAATTGATTGGTGAGTCACACCTCTTGGAAGGGTGCCCCCACACACATACTCATGAACACGTATGAAATAAGAGTCTCTTGAGCACAATAGCTGGATGGAAGGAAGGGGAAAAGTAGCTTTCTGCTACAGTGCTAAAACCAATAAAACTATTGGCAATTTTCCATGTACTTAAATTTTTAAGATCAAGAAATTCAGTTGATCTAACAGAATAAAGTAAAATGGACTACCACAGAAATAGAATTAAAAAGCGCGAAATGCAAAGAGATGAGATAGATACGCAGTTGTGATTTAAAAAACAGAACAGAACAGTGACAGGTGACACTTGTACTATAAGTACGGCTCCCAGGTGGGTCTGTACGTCTTAACAATTAACAGAATAAAATATTTTTAAGATACACCTGAGCTGCGTAGTTCATTTTTTTTTTCTAAGATAAACTCCAAGTTGCTTGGCAATAGAGAACTATTTCTTGAAATCATTTGAGATTTCCTCCTCGGTTAGGGAAATACTCTGCAATTTAACAACAAAATACCCTCAGAAACAACCCTAGAGGAGACATGATTTTTCACAGAATTGTTCACTGTAAAGATCTTCAGACTAAACGTACAGTATTGCCCCAAAACACAATCCAAAAAACTTTTGGTCATGGCTGTCCAAGCTAACATGTAATGTAATTCACGTTACCTCTGCACTTGTCTGCCTGCTAAGTTCATAACTTACACCTCATCATATTGTACTATTAAATATGGCAGCATTGACTTATAATGCTGTTTATTCAGTAACATGAGAACAGTGCTCCATGACAGAGCTGTCTCACTATTTAAATTTCATGTATGGTTATATATACAAATATTCACGTGTATGTACATACCCAGTATAAAAGAATACCTTATAAATTTTTATCTCTGACCCCATTTTCTTTTTCTTGGTTAAACTTATCAGTTACTACTACCTTAGAAAAAGGTGTACGTGTGGGGCGCCTGGGTGGCTCAGTCGTTAAGCATCTGCCTTCGGCTCAGGTCATGATCCCGGGGTCCTGGGATTGAGCCCAGCGTTGGACTCCCTATTCCCTGGGAAGACTGCTTCTCCCTCTCCCACTCCCCCTGCTTGTGTTCCCTCTCTCGCTGCCTCTCTATCTGTCAGATAAATAAAATCTTAAAAAAAAAAAAAAACAAAAAGGTGTATGTGTGATACACACAGACACACATACATCACTCTCAGGAGTACAGAATGGGATTAACCCGAATTCTGGTTTTTAACCCACTACCATCTCCGGTCCTTGTATGGTCCTATTCATTCACTCACTCACTCACTTGCTTGGGATGTAATGAACATCACTGAACCCAAAACCCTAGCCCTAGATCTAAAATATTACAAATAAGTTTCACTGATGTTCTTTGTCTAGCCAACCCTTGTCTTCTTCAGAGGCAGTTAAGCACTATCTTAAATTCTGTGTTTATCATGCTGTTGCCTAAACACACACATACACGCTTACATGCTCGAACAATGACTTCAATAAAAATTTTAAATTTTATAAAAAGTTTTTATGCTGAATGTAGTCCTCTGTGGCCTGCTTCTTGCACTCAAGTATAGTCTAACCATAGTATTTCAGGCATCTGTGCTTGCCTATACTGTAATATTTGATAGTATAAATAAACCATTTTTCCCTCTTTTCCTGTGTATGGTAGGTTCTAATTTTTGCTATTAGACATATTACTACACACATTTCTGTGTATATCTCCTGGTGCAAATGTGCAAGAGTTTCTCTTCAGTAAGTACCTGGGAATAGAATTACTGGGTCTTACGTCATGTTCAACTTAACAAGGCAAAAAGTCCTTCAATTTACATTCCTGCCAGGCATATTTAAGATATTCTTTCAGCCCACATCGTTTCTAATAGTATTATAAAATTCTTGGGGCGCCTGGGTGGCTCAGTCATTAAGCGTCTGCCTTCGGCTCAGGTCATGATCCCAGGGTCCTGGGATCGAGTCCCACATCGGGCTCCCTGCTCGGGGGGAAGCCTGCTTCTCCTGCTCCCACTCCCCCTGCTTGTGTTCCCTCTCTCGCTGTGTCTCTCTCTGTCAAATAAAAAAAAAAAAAAACTTCTTAATATTCGCCAAACAAATTAGTGTAAAATGGTATTTAACTTCGGTGACATTTTATTATTTATTACTTAGTAATTTATAACCTGTTTTCTTCTACTAGAATATAATCTTCATAAAGCCTGGTACTTTGTCTTTCTTATTTTAATCCCAGAACCTATGATAGTGTCTGGCACACAGACGTGCTCAATGAATAATTATTAAGTGATTTACTATGAAGTTACATACACTGAATCATAAAATTGATCTTTGGTACCATATTTATTTATGAGAAAATACACATATAATTAGGGCCTATAGTAAAATTTTAAAAGTAAGTATTTATGATAAAAGTAATCACAGTCTACTTATTCACCTTTCTGAACAGGAAAACTATGATATTATTTAAATGAAAAATAGTAAGTGACATTACTAAGATTTAAAAGGGAATTTTCCCTCTAATAGTCACAAAGATCTCTCCAAAACACAAACACACCCATTAAATCAGTGAAGAAGGTGTTAATTCATGGTTGGCTCTCCAAAGACCTAGAATAGCTGCCTTGCAACACAAACTATTTTAAAATCTATTTACATAATGATTTAAAGGCATCTCAGAGTGTTACAGTACGCATTTATATTATATAGCTTTATATTAAATAGCTTATCAGAACCCTTAATTTTTTTCAATTTTCTGATCTAGGAGTTTTAATTTCATTAATAGAGAATGCAATGTTGGTAAATAAATTTTAGTAAGATTTGAATGTAAATTGTCTGGGACAGTGATTGTCAAAGTACGGTTTAAGGAACTGTGAAGATCTCTCAGAGCCTTTCAGGGGGCTTAGAAGGCCCTTTCTTAACTATGTATCTTTGTGGGACCAGATTTTTTTTTCCATATACTATATTTAAAGTAACCAAGGCAACAGATTGAATGCCAAAGCAGATACGAGAATCTAACGGTCTTTTTTAAACCTGAGATTTTTTTAAAAACGCCACTTTGCTCACTGTTTGTTTTGGAAAATATAATTTCTGTAAAAACATTTTCTTAAATTTTAATGAGTTTATTTTAAAAGAATCAAAATATCTCTATTTTAATAGCTAATATAATTAGCATTGATAGATGAAACCTATCTAAACAAAAGCTCTTTGCAAGTCTCAATATTTAAAAATTTTAATAAGTCCAAGTAGCAAAATGTTTGAGAACTGTTGCTCTTGGGAAACACCTTTTTTAAATACATAATGATAAACACAAAAAATGTGCTTATATTTAATAAAAGAGTCACTGACATAATCATTCATCAAACATTTATTGAACTCTTAACTATACATGCGAGATACAGTGCTAAGCAGTTGGGATACAATGATGGAAATTGAATATATAGTCCCTTCCCTTGTAAAGTACAACTGGTCTAAGCTGGCGGTTACAAAGTAGTTGAAGAGCTGTGGCTTCAGAGAAGAGTTTTGCCAATATTGTTATTTAAGTTATAATACTGGTATTATGCAAAAATAACTACTGAGTAAGGCATACCTCAGAGACACTGTGGGCTGTGTTCCAAACCACTGCAATAACATGAGTCAAATGAATCTTTTCATTTTCCAGTGCATATAAAATTTAAGACCACAGATCACCATAACAAATATATTAATAGCGGAAAAAATGTAAAATATTTAAAAAATCACCAAAATGTGACACCTCGTGTGAAGTGAACAAATGATGTGGGGAAAATGATGCTAATAGACTTCCTGGAGGTGAGGTTGCCACAAACCTTTGGTTTGTTAAAAAACAAAAAAAGCAGTAAAAGCAGTATCTGTGAAGCACAATATTGTGAAGTACAATTAAGAGAAGGTATGCCTGTAAAGTGGGATAGATTAGCATTTGTTGCTTAAAATGTATGCTGTGGTTTGCAGTACCTGAGTGGCTCAGTGGGTTAAGCTCTTGATTTCAGCTCAGGTCATGATCTCAGGGTCACGGGGTCACCCTCCCCCCACTCAGCGGGGAGTCTGCTTCAGGATTCTCTCTCCTTCTAGCTGTCCCCCCATGCTTGTTCTCTCTCTCTCTAAAATAGATGAATCTTAAAAAGTATGCTTATGTTTCACTCCTGCTTACACATACACATATAAATTATGTAAAAAATTTTAAATTGGAGACAATGTGTTGAAAAGCAATCATTTAAAATGTATTGCATTAAAATAAACGGACGTTAAGTGGAGAGGCACATAATTTATAAACCATTTCAAAAGATTGCATGTGAACAAACAATATGCAAAAATGCCCATTTTGCTTAGTTTAGATGTTTAATGAATGTATTTTCCATAGGTATAGAATCAAATGTACTTCTCATTTATTAATATTTTTGAATGATAGCTTTAGTTTTTTTTTTAAAGGATATTAAAAATATATTAAAAACTATAATGGCATTATGCCCTATTTCACTCACCAACCTATAGTGTCAGAATATACGTTTTTGGGCAAAACTCTTCTGAAAATAAAGACATGTATAAAATATTTCTAAGTTATTTCTGAAGCTATAAAAACACCAAATCTGATAAGGGAAATAAACTACATATAATGAAAACAAATCAACGGGCTAGAAAAATATTCATTTAATTATTTTCTTTGACGATTAATTAAAACCTATGTGCCAGGCTTCATAAGCCTGGGCACAATATATTCCTCATATGCTCTGATATCTCTATAATGCTACAGATTCCTAAGGACACAATCTCCAGTGAAGTGCATGTTTGCTATGAATTGATAGGGTTTTAGAATCCTGAGGAGAAACCAGAGGAAGCTGTAATGCTCACTTCATTACCCTGTTGCCATCTTGGATCTTACATGCTGTTTTATATATTGATTTGGTGCATTTTTACCTTATTGATCTAGGCTCTTCTATCAAATGCTTCTCCTCATTCTGCGTAGCTATCCTCCTAGGTATTTTCAACTTTATGTAAAGGTAGCTGCAATGCATTGTCTAATTATGATTATAATTTCTTTTATGACTGACATCCTTCACTGGGTAAGAGAGTGCAACCACAGGCCCACCATTAATGTTTCTTAAATCATCTCTATACCAAAGAGGAAAAATGTGCTCTCAACATTATGTTTGGAACACTAAAGTATGGCTTTATGCATTTGAAACTATATTGGCAGGTTCATGCTATTTTATGATACACTTGGCTTTCTAGCTTCTTCTTGTTCACTGCAGCGATTGGCTTGTTCCATGGTGCCCACCCCCTTTCTGTCTGGCCTAGTGTCTGAGCCAAGCACCGTGGGCACCCATAGGGTGGACTTGGCAACTGTGAGACCCAGATGCTGAGCTCTAGTATGTAATTTTCCAGCAACAGCATTTGGGTGTTTGGTTGGCCTTTTATGTGGCTTATGTTGTCTGTCATGGTAGCTGTAGAAAGTCTGTAAACCTGGCACAAGATTTGTCTCCTCATCTGCGGGCCTGTCTTGTCCGTACAAAATGTCATTTTCTATCGATGCTTATTTGGTGTTGTACAGTGAACCTCGGCGATACATCTGGATAAGGAACAGAATGAAATGTCCTGGCAGTCACCGACACATTTAACCTTTGCACATCTTTGCCTTCTAACTTCCCTGCCCAAGCACATGCTCTATGTTTTCTACTTAGATTCTGTGGTTGTATGTTCACTCTTTGTCCCCATTTCTGTTGTGAATCAGAAAGTGTAATAAAATGATTCAGTGGTTGGCACGTGTGTGCAAGAGCCATTTCTCCTTGATTGGGCCCCTAGGGCTCTAGGCTTCTCTTGGTTTCAAGTTCTAATTTTATTCCTGGACTATGAAAATCCAATTCATATCTCCTATGCCATATTCTTTGTTGCAATAAAAGAACATGATTATTAAAGTTTAAATAGGGGAGCTCTTTTAATCAGGGTTTTAACACAACATCGATGTCTGTCTTTCACACAGTACTTCGGCAAATATCAAATACTTTGTCACTTTGTGTCTCCACGACACAAGATCCTATCATTTGAAAAGATGGTATGTTTTTCTTTTTTTTCCTTCGTGGTTTGATCTCAAGGAATTAAAAAAAAAAAAAACAACCTACCCTTTAATAAGAATTTGTAAGACTGCAGTTCATTGCGGAATAGTTTCTTACTATATTCAAATTTACATAGTTTTGTTTCTATTAAGCTGGTAAAATGAATGAAACTGAAATATTGAGTCATCATAATTTTTTGTAAAATTAAGTTTGATATGAGAAAAAATATTATAAAATTGTGAGAACTGGATTTATTTTCCCTATAATCTAACTTAATAAAGAGCAAAAATAATGTAGGTGCACAGTTGTCCTTGATGTGAAAACATAACTCCCTATATGGTAAGATATGTGACATCTTTCCTACTGACAAGTGCTTACAGTCCTGTTCATTAATTTTATCACTAACATAAACTTTTAATATGCATATGATCAGAATATAGGACTTCCAGGGCAGCTTAAAGTGACTGTAACCTGTAATTACTGTTCCTGTACTTGATTATAATAATCTGATTGCAATTATTCAGTGATTTTAATACAAGCCTCAAGCTACATAACAATAATTCAAGTTCAGTGATTGGGAACATGTTTCTGTTTGGCTGTGAAATGATGTTTTAATCCATAGTGATTCAAAGATCTGAACTATACTTCTGTTCAGGTAATTAAAGAACATTTATATTGTGAGGTAGAGTAACCTTATTTTGAAAAAGATTAATTAATGAAAAAATTTCATATAAATCAAAATAGATCATTACTATGTATTTAAGAAAATGTAATAAAGCAAAGATACTTTTGGCTGGATAACTTGACCTCTATGACTGTGTATCTAAAAATGGCAGATGGAAATGGAAGGAGGAGACAAGCTGGAGACTGTCAAAGGATCTGTCAGGTATAGCACATGAATGGTACTCTAAATAGAAATAATTATGGTGCTTGAAAGGCTTAAAAGTCAATTAACAGGTATTTATTCTATAGAAAAGTTTCTAGAAATACCAAAAATGAAGAAAAACAATGGACACAGGAATGATTTCAAATTAGAGGAAGCAAGAATAAATGGCAAGAACAAACACACCTTGATCAGATTCTTTAAAGAAAGCTTTTTTAGAAAAGATGGAATCTTTGGAGAGAAAAAAGGTATTGCATACTAGATCTGTGATGATCTGCTGACTTCTTACTTTGGCATTTGTTTGCTTTTTTTTTTTTTTTAATTTAACAAGCAGTAAATCTTTACTCTAAAACAATAAATAGGGAACATCAAATAATGCTCCCAGACACTTCAACTTAATCTAATGGTGAAGTTCAAAATAAGAGATATACAGAGCTATAAGAGAGGGATAATAGTTTGAAGATACTACACTGAACTAGAATGTCAAAATTACTGGACTGCCTGAAGGGGTAGACAAGGCAGACCCAATAGACTTCCTTGAAAAATGGATCCCTAAGGCTCTTCAACTCAATCTAATGAGCGACCCAATTTTCTTCTAGAGGTGCTTAAGAATTCCAGGAAACAAAGGAACAAGGAGACAAAGCATAATCCTGATGTTTAAAGTCCCCAGTTGGAGAAATAAAGAATGAATTATCTGTATCCGTACCATATGAAGTGCCCAATACAGAAAAACTATACATACGCTTTCTGACATGAGAACCACATTCAGGTGAAAGACGTGGAAAGTATTTTTCATGCTGGTTGATTTCAAAAACTGTATTATAACTGGGGAAATGAGGTTAAATGTATATCTGTAGATTAATTTTAGCAGGCAAATTGTGAGATGCAGTCAATAGAAGGGATCTGTTTGAGAGTAAATTCCCAAGGACAACTCCTAAAGAAGGCAACATTTCTAAACAATTGACCAGGATGAACTTGAAGTGCTTTTTCACAGCACAGGAGGGATTTGGCATATGATCACCAGATGCAGTTGGCAGTGTTTTTGAACTGCATTCCCAAGTGAATTTACTCCCTTTCCCTTCCCAGTGTATTTCTGAAGAATGTGCTTTACCAGACTTAATATCTTAGTCTAATGTCAAACCATCTCTTGATTTAGGAGAAAAAAAAAATGTAGAGACTTACAGCATGGTATTTGACCAGTGAATTCTTGTTAAGATTATTTACCTTGCCTGGTTTTGAAGGGTTGGGAGTGGTCAGAGGAAAAACAGTTTTGTTTCTCAAGCTATTTTCTTTTGGTATACCTGGGCAGGGGAGGAGGACCCTCATAGTAGTGAAAAATACGCACAAGTTCGAGAAATGTAAAGAAAGCTTAAATTCTTCCATAGGCATGGTATTGAATATAAATCTCTTTAACCATGTGGATTCTGTTTGTTTTCGTGCCTCATACATGATACAGAGATTTCTAGTATCTATATATTAAAAGATCCTACAGAGCTGGATAGAATATTTCCGGCAATGCAAGTAGCCTATCTTTGAGTTAAATCTGAAACCTAAAAATACAAAATAAAATATTTTCCAAACAATTTTGAGACTATATGAATAATGTAGAAATGAAGAAAAAGGGCGCCTGGGGGGCTCAGTTGGTTAAGCGACTGCCTTCGGCTCAGGTCATGATCCTGGAGTCCCTGGATCGAGTCCCGCATTGGGCTCCCTGCTCATCAGGGAGTCTGCTTCTCCCTCTGACCCTCCCCCGTCTCATGTGCTCTCTCTCATTCTCTCTCTCTCTCAAATAAATAAAATCTTAAAAAAAAATGAAGAAAAATATGAAATCATTTTCATGTTTTATGATCTGTAATCCTTTTTAAAAAAATTTTTTAAAAGATTTTACTTATTTGAGAAAGAGAGAGAAAGAGCAAACACGAGGTGGGGGGAGAGTAGCAGAGGGGGTGGGAAGAGAGAAGCACACTCCCAACTGAGCAGGGAGATTGATATGGCTTGAACCAGGACTCAGGGATCATGACCTGAGCTGAAGACAGACACTTAACGGACTGAGCACCCAGGCACCCTGACCTGTGACTTCTTTTTTAATGTCCTGTATTTGTCATCACTTACTTTTTCAAAGCCAACTCAAAATAATTTTTCTAAGTTTTAGAGAAAGTAATGATTTACTTCATTAACAGGTTTATGTAGTTTTAGTTTAAGCCTCAAAGATGATGGCACATCAGACTAAGGCCATCCCTTAGCTACTGCATGAAGCTAAGGAAGAATTTAAATGCTTCATGGTAAACTTTAAAATCATGCAATCAAAATGTAAGTGCTGTTATTCTCCACTATCCCAGTGTCATTAGGCAAAAGCAATTGTGGAAGTAGTGGTTAGATATTCACCTTGGGTATTGAGGCCTTGGCATATTTTTGTATGATAGCTATCTATACATATAATAACTATCAGTTTTGAACTATCAGTTCCACAGTATTTATTCTGCATAAATATTGCCCAATGATGATTTAAGATCAACTTCAGTGAGTTGGTGGCAAAATTGTGATTATGTTCTGTGGAAAGTTAACTGTTACCTAAAGATATGTAAAATACACCGTAGACAACTACTTAGAAAATCGGCACAAATATAATCTCAGCACATAAAGATTTAACTTGTTTATAGGAGCATATCTCATAATCATGGGGTTTTGTTTTAGAAGGGAACTAAGTATCAAATAATAGAACATGCACATGTCCAAAAGCATGAAGCAGTCCTCTAAGGTTACATGTTTGGTCAGTGGTGAAACCAAGAAAACCATGTTTCCTGACTACTTGGGATACTTTCCAATGCCTTATTCATATTTCAACACTGAGTGAATTATTCTAAAAATGTGTATTTTATATTGCACTCAAAGCATAGAAAGACACTAATAGGAATGAATCAAACTAACAAATTCTCTTACTGTTTTCCTAGAAATAATACATATATGAAACAGAGAAGTTTAATATATATGTATTAAACATTAAATTTATTCCTCTGAATTGTATATTGTAATTCTCCAGTTAATTACAAAGTAAAGCTCAGAGAAATTGTGTAGTCTTTCCTTATCTTTACACATGCCTCTTGGCTACATAACACAAGACAAAGTCTCCACGATTATAATAATCTCTTAACACATCTGTGAGAATCAAATGTTATTAAGAGGAAAATCTATAATTTATCCAGAAATGTTGCTTTACGATACCCTCGGGAAGGCCAACACTTGTAACTAAAAAAAACAATAGTAGTCTGGTCTCAGCACCTCTGTTTTAATGTACCAACTAGCTGTGAGTACTCTAAATATTAATCTTACCCAAGCCATTTTTTCCTCATCCCACTTCAGTAGACTGGTTTTTATTCATCTGAAGTGGTTTCAATTTCCAATAGGGCATCAAAGTCAATAAAAGAAACGGATATACTGCACCTACTTTTAAATCTCTGGATATTTTTTTTCCAAATCATTAACCAAGGTGAACATCTTACCACTACTTCCACAATTGCTTTTGCCTAATGATACTTGGTTAATATCTACCAGAAGGATGCTTCTATCATCATCATAAACTATTGGTCCCAACTGTATATCATGTAGGAAACCACACTTTCATTGACCACAGCCACCACACATTCACATTGTAACTTCCTTTTTCTGCATAAGCAGTAGTTGATTATAGACTCATCCATTAGCATCTCTAGCCCTAAAAGTTCCAATGACCATCTCTATCCTCACCTATATGTGGTAATTTTAACAATGGTGGTGCAGCTGTAAGTTTAAGTCTGTTTTACGAAATTAGGGTAATTGATTTTAATAGCCAGACATGTTCAGTGCTGGGTAAAAGTCAAAAGACCTAAATTATAGCCCCAGTTAAGGTTCTAGAGAAGTGACTTACCTTCAGTATGGCAAGTTGTTTTATAATCTTTTCTCATCCATATAATGGATACAAATATACCTAGAAGAGCTTGGTAGTAAATTATGTGTAATCAAGTTATAAATATTCAAACTATGTATGAAGTTAAGTACTGGATGTATTGTGGATTGAGTATGAGTTTAAAAACACTACAGAAATATTAAATGGAGAACATGTTAATTCATAAAGGTGACATTTCACATTACAATGAAAAACAAACTGCTTACAGGTTTTTCTTTTAATGACACTATTTTTTTCAGGCTTGACTGGAAGGTAAATGCTTTTTGAAGAATATCAGTAACTATCTGCTCTTTAAAAATTGACCATTCCATTGGCTTGCATAGCTTCTAGCATATCAAAACAGTTAATAAAAAAAAGAAAGAAGAGCACCTTCACAGTTTAAGACTGATTCTCAAAGTGTGTTTGCTTAACCAATGGTGTAAGTGTCATCTGGAAACATACTAGAAATAGGACTTCTTGAACTTAGCCCTAAACATACTGAATCAGAAATTGTGTGGGTGGGGCCCATCAACTGTTTTTATTAGCTCTCCATTCTGACAACCTTGAAGATCATTGGTTTAAACAAATATTTCAGGCTTTGTGGATCATATGGTTTCTAAAGCAATCATAACACATAAATGAGTAGACACAGCTGTATTACAATAAAACTTTATTAAAAAAAACAGGTGATAGGTTGAATTTCGCCTGTAGTTTGCCAACTCCTAGTTTAAAGAAACTTTTTTTATTAACATATAATGTATTATTTGTTTCAGGGGTACAGGTCTGTGATTCAACAGTCTTACACAATTCACAGCACTCACCATAGCACATACCCTCCCCAGTGTCTGTCACCCAGCCACCCCATCCCTCCCACCACCCACCACTCCAGCAACCTTCAGTTTGTTTCCTGAGATTAAGAGTCTCTTATGGTTTTTTAAATAGTTATCTCCCATTTGCTAGTTGACCCCTATTAGAACCTAAAAGTCCTATAAGGCTACCCAAATATAATTAGAAATGTGATATAAAGGGGGAAGAGGATGAATAAAGACCCGGAAATAATGAGGACAGAACTGTGGAAAAGATCATAAGGGGCAGACATTTTGAGTCTGTAGGAAGAGCAATAGCTGACTTGGTACTGGCTGGTTTGATCTAAGAGTGGTGCTGCTTTGATGTGGACAGTATTGTACATGTAATGGTAATAATACCTGCGAACTTTCAGGCTGTGATACCTGGAATTCCCCAAATAGGACACAGAAAACCATAGTTTGGTAAAATAGAAGGTATCTCACATTTACTGTAGAACTACTAATTGAATGGTTTTCTATTTAGAGATAAACTTTGAATCATTACTTAGATTTAAGCATTGACTCCTGTAGCTGTTTGAGGTAATAATGTCCATCTTTGTTTTTATTTCCTTAAAGAAATAAAGAGCAAAAAAAACATAATGAAAAAAACAAGGTACACAAATAATGACTTACAGTCACCTTTAAAAAATATAGATACCATTTTAAAATAAAGTTACTTGAAGACCGTTTACAGTCGCGTTGCTTAACCAGTAATATCTAATAGGCCCTTTGTTTTTCCCTTTGTATAGACAAAGTAACCCATGCCCACTTCTATCACAGAGGTAAGGCAATGGTAAAACCTAGAAAAGAATCGGTTTCCAGACTCTAACCATGCTCAATCCTATGCATTTTAGAAGGTGCATTTCCAAACACCTTACTTGTATCTTTGGGAATGGGCCATTTAATGTCTAGAAAATGGTCAAGAACAAAAATTTTCAAACTCATGAACAGCAACAACAACAACAAAAACAGAGCTAGATGTTCTGTTTTTTGAGGAAGAGGCACAGGTGTGTTTTGGGTCAGGGATGGAGTGAGATCTCAAATATTTCAAGTTGAAATGGTAATGAATCATAACCTTAACACCAGAATACATACAGACTTGAAAAAGTAATCCTAGTACTAGCTACATTTATTAATGCAAGCTTAACAGATTACAAAGAACTTTCATTGTACCTTATTCTATTCAAACGTGAAAATAGGTTTTGCTAGAGAACTTACAAGAAATAGAAGGTAGGAAAATAAACTTGCATAATTTCCTCCGGGATTAAGTGATCTTAACTTGCCATGTAAAGTCATTAGATCATCATTAAAATTATCCCTAGAGACCATATTTAAAGTTCTGTATTGTGTGCAAAGAGAGTTTGATTGTAAATTCTGTGAACTATAAACTGGACATATTTATAAAGAGTTAAGAGCTACTGTGTTGGATTGAAATATACTTTTGGAGTACTTAAAAACTTGTAAAATGATAGTATATTACTTCTTTTTGATGGAATATGCAATATTGAAGTCAGTTCCTTAAAACAATGAAGATGGAAACCCTTAGGAATTTCAAACCCCTAAAATTATTTCCTGTGTTGTAGAATTCAAACCTATGAGTATCTGTATGAACTTAGTGTACATTTATAGAAATAGAACCCAATTTTGAACTATACTATTAGATTATGTGCAACGTAAATGAAATATCATGGGTATAGATAGTCACTGTTATCATTAGGTTAAAATAATTTATCAAGTCACATCAAACACTATACCACTGATAAAGAAATACATAACTGAAATAAAGTGAGTCCTTTGCAAAGATAACTGATGGAAAGAGTCTTAAAGTAGAATTAAGCTCTAAATTAACTTCAGTCTGAGAATTACAACCAGGAAGTAGAATGAATCAACTACGGTCATTTTGCATAGCCTCTGGCCTTGTTTGACTAGCAACAATTTTGAGCCATGTTTTACCTTAAAGAACATGACAAGGTCACAAATGAAATTCTGAAACTCATCCAGATTTAGGGTTTGTAACATGCATCAGATATTAATTCTTAAAATTTGGAACAAGAAATTGGAATTCCTATGAATTCTTGAGATTGCTCAAATCCTAAACTATTCTATGTTTTTATAACATTTTATTTTTGTGTTTTTAAGTATTAATGACTGAACAAAATAATGAGCAGTTAACATTTTTATGTTGTAGGGTTATAAGTTTGAGAACTATTTTATGAAATAAACGATAACAAACGCATATTTTACACACCAAAATACTGACAAGATTGAATATTTCAATGAACTACAAAAATTATATTGATTAGGGATACTTGATAATAGGTAACACTAAAGGAGGAGAAATACATAAAATTATGCCAAATAAAAATCATTCAAAACATTGAAAATATTAAATACTTCTAAGTTACCTTTCTTAATTTTAAAACACCCAAATCACTAATTTCCCCCACTTAAAAGTATTGGTATTTGCTTCATGATGATAAATATTCCAGATGTAGAAAAATTTACTTCCTATTGAGATTGGTTGAGTAGTTACAAGTGCTTACAAAAGCATTTTCAACTTGGGCATTCAAGCATATGTTGCTTCATGTAAGTTCATGGATCATTTTTTTTTTTCTGCTTTAATTTTGATTTTGCTTTCGAAATTAATTTTGCTTGTGTTGACTTTTTCTTAAGGTCAGTTTAGGATTTCACGTTGGGAATCTCATACATGCTGTCTTCCCTTTGAATTTATTCTAGAATGTTTTAAGGAATTATAGCCTATAGAAAGAACTGAAATACAGCAGTGAACATTATTAAATAGAAAATACAACTATTTTATTTTTTTTAAACACTGTCAAGTTGAACAGCAGTACATGCGTCAATTGCCAATTTAATAATTTACTTCCAAATTTGTTTCCTGGAACACCACTCATAGTGTTTGTATAAAGTATACAATATGTATAAACTTATTAATATTTTATTTTAAACAACAACTCATTGTAAGCAGCTCACAGAGCCAAGAACAAACACTTAAAACATGGCAATGAATGAATCAAGATCGACTGATTAGATCATGACTGCCTCTGGCTTATGTGATCTTGTTCTGGTTCCAGGAAATGTCCACCTTGACATTTGACCCTGAGTGTCAGGGTGTCTTCATTTTAACTTGATGTCAGTGGATTCTTTCAAACCAATAACGTCTCTGTATTGATTTTAAGGTCTAATCCTCACAGAATACATTTTTAGTTTTTTTCCCCACTTCCTCAACTGATAATTCTTAAATATTCAAAACTCAGAAAAACACAAATTTCCCAAAGGACACTGGGAAGAAATTGCCATGTGAGGACAGTATTCAGGCCAATTGTATTATAGTCATATTTCTGTAATGAGTCCATATGCCAGCATGTTTTTAAACTTATGTCCCACAGAGCAAGGAAAATGGCATTGATAGGATCCCTGTACTTACTAATGCAAAATAAAGCACCAGTCACCATCAGAAAATTACCCCCAGATATTAGCCTCAAAAGTAACAGCTGTCCAATAACCTACTGGCATATTATTTGGGGAAAGAGTAAATTGTTCTTGAAAAAGTACACAGCAGTCATTGAGATGGGGAGATAAATGGGTCAATAGTGACGGACTCTGCAAACAAAAGTTATATTCAATAAGTAAGGAAGTGATTCTAACAGTTTACAATGGAAAACATGTGATTCCTTTTATTTTGAAAGTAACTCAGTTAACCAGCATGTCAAGTCATGATTTATGTGTGCTAAAGACAAAATACACTGTGAATGATAAAACTGGTGCCAGGAAGCATAATTTAAGAGGAATGCAAATTCCTTTCATTTATACAACCATCCGCTGCAGGGGGTGTGTGTGTGTGTGTGTGTTTGTGTGTGTGTGTGTGTGTGTGTGTCTGAAGTTGTTAAGTTGGTAAATGCTTGCTGACCTAATTTTATTAAAATGATAAAGTTTTATTAAACGATTATGTAATTTGCTTGGCTTTGGATTTATTTAGAAAGGATAGGGCATTTGTTTTTCTATTGGTAGCTATAATTTGGCCTAAAGTTAAATGATAGTTAATATTGTTACTAAAGTGTATGAACTCTAAGAAAATGAGCAAAGTAACCTTTAAAGGAGGACTGTCAAAATGAGAAAGACAAATGCAAAACAGGGGTCCTAGAAAATGACTTAAGCTTTGTTTATTCTTTTGCGTTATTTATGATAATGAAAATACGCTGTTTAAATGTTTTTTCATTTAGAATCAACAACATTGATAACACACTTTGCCCTTAGAAAATAGATAAATTTGAACAAATACCCACACACAACTCTTTGATCTATATGACTGAAGATTCCAGAGGTGTTCAATGATTAATACTGTCATTTGGCATATTTTTCTCTAAGAATTTCTCAAGTTTTTGGTGAGGGCTGAATTTAGTTACCATGTCCTTAGCATATGTTCTTTTGAAGAGCAGCTGTTATACAGCTTTGTGAAGCAAAAAGCATTAAGACTAATATGGGATCTAAAGCAAGCACAGGGGTGGTCAAATGGTCGGTTATTACAGCGGGTTGGGCAATCTTCCAGTCCATCAGCTCTACAGTGCCCATTAAAGCAAGCATCAATAAGAAACATGCCTCACTTGACAGCTATAGGCTTTAGTTTAAATTGTGTAAATACTGAGGAAGATTCATGGAGTCAAATTTTGATTTAAAAAAATTTCATTTGAGAAAACAAGGAATTATTTCATGTAGCATAATCTACATTGAGTCAAGGATTGGGCTCACCAATCACAGGCATCTCAAAATTATTAAGTTTATTAAATATTGAGGTAGTTTACTTGGCTTAAAATAACTCTTATTTCCTCTTTCTATAAATGTTATGGCTCTTAGCTGGTTAGGTAATATGACATTTAGGCAGAAGTGTTAAATTTGTCAATCTAATTAAGATCAAAATGAAAAGGAATAATAGCTGTTTCTTCTGCTACCGGTACTTGGAGAAGCTGTGAAAAACTAGCATTGAGTAAATCAAGCTACAGTGCCACTTTTTAAATAGTTAGAGATATATAGGTAGGTGTATGTACACATAAATGTATGTATATTTACATATATAGTTATACAGATTTATATATGTACATATACACGTACAGCTTAGGAAAGTTAATAGAAAGTTGTATTGCATTTTTTTAATTTAAAGAATGGACAAATGGCAACTTTTATATTTTACAATTAAAGTTCTTACTTCACTCATAAATCAAGTATAAAGCAGTTTACCTTTGCAGGCTTGTACTCTTTTGAGATAGCTAATGAGTTGCCACATGGTGGCAACCCATTAGAACATTCTCAATTGTAGGGATGAGGGATTTGCAGATGAGACAGTTCTACAACATTTTTTATCTAATCGAAAATTGACTCCAATTAATATTTCCTCTAAGGCAAGAGAGAGATTCCACTGAGACATATACCTTCCTTCACTCAAAGGTAATTATCAAGCTCCAGGAATGATTGGTTTAATAAAATTTCTAGTGATCATATACAATGCATAACATAAATCAGAAGACTGAGCATTCCTATAAATACTACCAATACTTTATGAAATACAGCTAGCCTCTTCTCAGATTTATCTACTAGAATGCAGGTCTCAGTTAAGCATTTTACAAATATTCAGCTGTAGGTTGTTTTTTTCTTTTAAAAAAAAATCTTCTTGGAAAATGTGTACGAACATACATATGTATAGACTGAAATCAGTGACAAGGCACAAATTATTAAGTAGAATGAAAGACTTTACCATAAATGGTTATATGCAAACACTACAGCATACAGTTTTGTAACTTTCTTTGTTGAGTTTTTCATTAAAGTAATTTGATTTCTGAAATTCTTCTCTATTTAGAATCACTGGAAAGAACACTTGACCTACTGGGAGAGATATTAAAATAGATTCCTATCTGGAGAGAAAATAGAAGGGAATACTTTCTATTCATACTAATCCTGAAAATGTTCCAGGTCACTGACCCACACTGATAGGGTGTACATTAAACTCCACCTATCGTTTCATGATACATTTAATTTCTGGATACTAAATCTTAAAATGTTCCCGTTATAACCTAATACATTGTTTTTTCATCTTTCAAGGGGAAAGAAGATACCATGCAATTTAAGCTCTTTGCACACAAAAATAGAAATACTGGACAATGTATATGGCTTAATACTTATGCCAAATTTTAAATATCTATGTGGAATCAAAGATAATGTTAAATCTCTGCTGCTAGCCTTGCCTTAGAAGCAAGAGAAAATAAATGCATTTTATTTTTATGGGCTTGGTAACTCTCCAGAAAAATGTTTAGGTTAGAGACAATGCAAAGATTTAAAACTAAGTTTTTATTTTTTTCCTTAATCACTTTTTGTCATTAATCACTGTACAAATGTACTCTGGAGATACTGTGTAGAAGCATTTCAGTCAAAGATCTGTAACGAACACTTAATTGAAAAGAATTGTGTATTTTCACTTATTAACTTAGGTATTGTAATATGGGGAAATGAGTATTTCAAATCTTTTTAGGACTTTAATGAGCACATTTTAAGAGATTAGTAACGCCTCTTCAACTCACCCAACTTCTCAACCCTGCTCTAAGGGAATCACATGAGCACTTGACCTCAGTAAGATTTTAAGAAGAAAAACAAACTTCATAAAATTTAATCACATTAGTTGAAAGCTGGAAGGGTGTTTTAATGCTTCTCCTAAGCCACCAAGTTCCATTACCTGAATCCTATCAACATAATCCTTTCTGAGGAAGAAAAGAATGAATCAAATGGAAAAGATTTGTAATTGAATTATCTTCAGTCTCAGGGCCAATTAGAAACATTTTTTATCAGCACACCTAGATATAACCTTGACTGTTTCTAATTAGTCCATCAACTCAGATAATAAGAAATGCAAGAACATTTTTACAGGGCTGTAAATTGAGAAGAGTTCATATTGTTGATAGCATTTGTATTATCCATGTATGAATAGATGGGGAGAGAAGAAGGGAAGAAGTGCATTTATAATAGGGTGAAGTGTTAGGACATAAAGTATTTCCATTAGTGAGTAAAGAAGGTCATTCTTTTGCACAGGAAGAATTATAATTCTATTGCTGCCTATGTTATATCCTTTTCAAGATATTACTGGGTTTTAGCCAGTTGTGCTGTTTGAGGAAAAATGAGTGTGGTATGTAGTTTGTATTAAAGTGGAACTATCAGCACGACCCAGATTTTTGGCATGATTTTCCACAGAACAATGATATTAAAAACTGGATATTGGGAGTGACGGAATATATGCATTTCTGAGTTCTGAGTAGTTAAACCATTTTTAAATGTCAAAGTCCATTTTGGAAGTAAAATTGAATTCAAATGGAAGCATGCTCAATGCTGCATTCTGATATTCTGTGTTAAAGAATATAATATTCCTGTTATTTCTTGGAAAGTTTGATAAATGAACACTCTGAGTTCTCCTGAAAAGTGCTATTATGAAATTAAATGGAAAATGATCATTGTTGCATGGATTACTGCCTGAGTGTGGAATGGGTTATTTTTATTTGATCCTTTTCCCAAGTAATATGTACTTCATACCTTTGGGTTTAAAAAGTAATGAGTTAAAGAGGACCTCTCTGAACAGAAGTTTTCCTTGTGCAAATAAGAAATATAATGGTTTGATAATACATTCAACCTATTTTTACAATTAGTGAAAGTTTTTTTTTTTTAATTTCACCTGAAGTTACTTTAAAAACTTTCTTTAACCCAATTATTTGGGACCCCCCCTTTTTTTTTTTCCATTTGTCGGTTTCCATCTGAGTATTTTTGTGTTGCTTTTTCTAACAGATGAGTAATTG
Source organism: Neomonachus schauinslandi (assembly GCF_002201575.2). Lineage (NCBI taxonomy): Eukaryota > Metazoa > Chordata > Mammalia > Carnivora > Phocidae > Neomonachus > Neomonachus schauinslandi. The sequence goes on along the minus strand of NC_058409.1, from coordinate 68,374,716 downwards.
TGAATAGCTTTAAAGCAAATTTTATGTACCCAATGAGTAAAGTTTTTGTTTCTCCACTGCATACCTATTTACTGGATAGTTACTAGAAACAAGCCACTTAATGTAGATTTGTAGGTTAAAAAATAAGACATGGTCACTGCAGTCAAGCAGCTTTTGCTCTAGACATCGTTGGCTATATGCCTTAATATGAGAAACTGGGCATGGACAGTATCTTGATCATAATGATCATTCTGCCATTGTTGATATGATGAAAGACTAAAGTTGAACTTCTTCCAATCCTTACAAATTTTAATTTTTAAATATCTACAAATATACCTTTTATGCTGTTTTTCTTCATTTCTAGAAATTGACTAATACATTTCAAATAAGAGCTAAAATTTACCATGAAAATGAAACCTTTCCTTACACCAAAACACCTATTTGGTGATGTTGAGCTACAATAAAGGAATTAAGGTGGAAAAAGGAATTTTATTTCATTCAAATATAAAATGTGTTGCATGCATTTAGAGTTTAATGGTGAAAATAAAGATAGACTTAATTGATTTGGGAAGATCTTTAACTTTCGAAGTTAGTTACAAAGCTGGAAAGAAAGTAGTCTTAGTGTGAACACACCGCCTGCAATTTCTAGCTATAATTCAGAAGGGTTATTTGGAGTGTAAGAATTTCAACATTTATCACTTTTGGTTTTATATAAATTAAATGAATTATCATGGCTAGAATAAAGAATTATTAGCCCTACTCAGTATCTATTTTTATTTATTTTATTTATTTTTTTTTAAAGATTTATTTATTTGAGAGAGAGAGAGAGAGCACATGAGACGGGGCAGGGTCAGAGGGAGAAGCAGACTCCCTGCCGAGCAGGGAGCCCGATGCGGGATTCGATCCCGGGACTCCAGGATCATGACCTGAGCTGAAGGCAGTCGCTTAGCCAACTGAGCCACCCAGGCACCTTATTTTTATTTATCTTTTGATACTGTTAGTAACTTTATTTATAATGGGGGGTGTCATTTTTACTAGTTCTCTCTATAGATAGTAGAGTATACTATCTTGAGCATTTTCCTATTATGTTTGCATATACAAACTGATGAGGGTGGGGAGAGTAGCAGGCAATTTCCAACTGCTCCTGTGAATTTGCAGTTGAGAGATTGTATTGCTAGGTCCTGGTTCTTTTGCTGAGTGACTCAGAATCACTTAAGAAAAATGTCCCCTTACTGGTCCTTGTTCTTTCCAGAAAGATGTAGGTCATATACAGTCTCCTGATGTCATTCCCGTGTGCACAAGGCCATATGTGTCCGTTATAAAATATGACTTCATACTTTGCCCCTGGGGAGAAAGAAAAATTATGCAAATATATAAAACTGAAATACTCCTTTCCAATCTACAGTCAAGAGAGCAATTCAGGGCGCCTGGGTGGCTCAGTTGGTTAAGCGACTGCCTTCGGCTCAGGTCATGATCCTGGAGTCCCGGGATCGAGTCCCGCATCGGGCTCCCTGCTCAGCGGGGAGTCTGCTTCTCCCTCTGGCCCTCCCCCTCTCATGTGCTCTCTCTCTCTCTCTCTCTCAAATAAATAAAATCTTTAAAAAAAAAAAAAAGAGAGCAATTCATAGGGGCTAGAAAAAGAAAAAAGACTGTGAGGGGTTAAATTTGGGTTAAAACCTACGCATTAAAGGAAGTCAAGTTTGCAATTAGTTTCTTGCCTGAAATGGCACTAATTGTAAATTATAAAAAAAAAATCCTGTTTACTGTGATGTTACGTATTTTTACTTACATAGTGATAATTATCTTTAAAAATGTAAGAAACTGAAAGAGACAACAGACCGAATATAGCTATATAGCTAAAAAAAATTTTGCTTGGACTCTAAGAATGAAACGGGTATCATTTTGGCATACATTAGGTAGTGAGAAAGGAAGGGCTAAAATACTAATGGTCAATCCTAATCAAAACTTAGTATTTGCTGCCTTTTCTTTTAGTCTTCTCATTCACAAATCTCTTTCCCCACCTTCTTTGTAAACAGTTTGAAATCTCCTCTTTGAACATCTGAACGCGAAGATACCTTTTCTTTGCAGATTTCCAAAAAGGGCAGTGGTGGCAGGTATTTGAAAACTTTAACCATAAACTTGCATTTGTTACTGATGTCTTAATGTCCCAAAGTTGCTGTAAGTAGTTAAAAGAAAGCACAAGAAAAATCATGAGCCGGGAGAAACACCTTTTTTTAACCCATAGAACATTAATATGCCATTTTCATTTTTCTCTACTGAAAACTGTAATGAAATAAAAATGTCTTTCCTGCAGTCAAATCTTACCTTGAGGTTAGATGCCATCTATCTGTAGCTCAGGTATTCAAAAACAATATAATTCTTAGCAACAGAAAAAACAAAACCAAGGCTCTGAAGGACTGTCTCATTCTTCATAATTATTTTATGCTTAATCATAGTCTTTGAATTTATAGTCCTCTCAGTTTTTCTGTTTTTTTTTCCATTAAAGATGAGTTTTTGACATTATTGGTGCCCAAAAAAGCCAAAGCAAGAGCATAATGAAGTGAAAGAGATAACTACTAACAGTGACCTCATATTTGCTTAAGTTCTTCACAACTGACACGGTATCGTGAAACTCTTAAGTGGAGAAATGGAAGTCCAGATTCAAAGGCTAAATAAGTTTCTTAATACTAATACTGCTTGACCAACTGAAGGTTTGCTGTAGAGAGATCTGGTCTTTATTTTGAGGGGTGAATTGTAATGATTAAACAGTATAAACCATGTATTTCACCTCTCATAGCAAAGCTAGTTTAGGTTAATAAATCCTTTCCATTCAGAAACAACTGTTGCAAGTATGTAAATTCTAGATAATGAAACAGTGGCCTTGAATTCTGTAGTCTATCAGAAGCCCCCACATCGTACTGGAATTACTTAATTTCATAGTACAAGATATATCTCACATAGTTTTGTTCTGTAAAGGCAGCAAATCGAATGTCTATTTTGGAGGGTATTCTTTTTCTTTTAACTTTCAGATGTCAGAGGATAGTACTTGGATTTTACATAGATATATTTTATTTCTTCAGGATGCAAGCTCTGATTTTGGATTTAGTCAGAAAAGAGATACACATAAATCTATATGACCAGAAGAGATAAGTAGATCATAAAGAGTCCACACACATCATAACCCTGCACATCTAACACAGATAAGGACAGTTACAGATTATTACAGCATGGGTAGCTTGATAATCTATGGTGAATCTATGATAAATTTCAAACTATAACAAATACAATGACTCATATTTTTTTTAAAGAAACAAACCACGGAGGCATAAATTTACCCTGAGATTTGTGTCACTAAGAAACTAAATAGTTCAAAGTCAAACATTATGTGACATGCTTTAGATTGCTCTTATGAAAGGCACTATAGAAATGTCACCCTATTATAACCTACTGTATTTAAGAATTAACTGCTGCAGAACAACCAGGGGAGATGAATATATACTGATGTGATCATCCCCATCTATTACTCGCCAGCAGTTAATACAAAGCACACTTTAGAAAAGAGTCTATAAGACAAAGAAATAAACACATTGTTAAAAGGGGTGCATTTAATATCAGGATTTCTTTTTATTAATTCTAACAGACCCTTAGACTATAGTATTTTCTCTTTAATAATAGGAGTCTTTCATGTAAATGATGCAATCAGTATGCCACAAGCGGGTTCTTTCTTTAGTGGGAGGAGTTAGCAGCTCCAACATTCAATTGACCTGTTTCCAAATAATCTACAGGAAAAAAATGAAGATTAAGTCCTCTAACAAGAGCAGTTTTCACAGCCTTGCATACAAAGAGAAGGATTCGGTAAAAAGATGAGAGGGCAAGCCGCATTATGCTGGCCCACTTAAATCTTATTTCCAATTCACTAAATGTGTTATTTGACTTGGCAAGTGAGCTAGTATGTGTATTAGATCAGCAGGGAGCCTAATCAAGGAGATGCCAAGTTTACTGCAGCCCCTCTGAGCTGCATTAGCCTCAACTAGTGACCTTAAGCAAAGTGGGTGGTTGAACCCAAAAGAGAATAGCATTAACTTTTGCTTGAAGTTCAGCCTGATTTGAAGTCTCCTTTTGTGCCTTATCCCCCCCCCCAAAAAAAAGAAAGAAAAGAAAGAAAGAAAGAAAGAAAGAAAGAAAGAAAGAAAGAAAGAAAGAAAGAAAGAAAGAAAGAAAGAAAAAGCAAAAAGCATTTAACAGAATTGAATCTAGTCTGCTCAGCACCATCTTCACACGCAAGGCTTCATAGAAGCTTGCCTCCATTAATGCTGACACATGCAAAAGAAATGAAAAGCATTAACTCAGCTAAGACACTTGATTTTGCAGCTGCAGAACAATTCACTTTGTAACTCAGTAACTCAGATGGGGCTTTTCCACCCAGATAAACTGCTAATTTGTTAATTGATACAAAAAGTATTTTCAAATATTAAATAAACTGCAAATAAAGCAAAAAAAGGAACAGAAATTACAAGGATGCATGAAAGATACATAGTTTAGTTTGAACATTTCTAACAAGTGAAGTATTGATAGACCTATCTCCAAAAATAGCTTTAACCATGTATTCAGCATTCCTACTAGGCATTCTGTTTCACAGAATAGATTGCATGTGTGAGTGAACTCTTCAATTATATTTTGCACCAAGTAAATCACAAACCTTTGTAGTTCAGGAAGTTGTTACATAACTAATGCAGACTATAGATTTAGCTATAAAAACAGATTTGTTCTCAATTTGTTTTCCCCATTTTAAATTCAGCTATCTTGTTTACATATGCAAAGATTTCTATACTCTGCTTTTTTTTTTTAAAGATTTTATTTATTTATTTGAGAGAGAGAGCACATGAGACGGGGGAGGGTCAGAGGGAGAAGCAGACTCCCTGCTGAGCAGGGAGCCCGATGCGGGACTCGATCCCGGGACCCCAGGATCATGACCTGAGCCGAAGGCAGTCGCTTAACGACTGAGCCACCTAGGCACCCTATACTCTGCTTTTTATACTCTGCTTAAAAACATTTGGGATTCAACTTTCAGTTCCAGGATGATGGGCTCACAAATACTCATACAGGAAAAATATGTTGGATATGTGGAACGTATAGGTATCAAAGTTCAAAACCACGAATGTTTTACAGGATGTTCTGTGAGGCCATTGGCCTAAACTTTTTTCCCCACACAAAATGTAAGCTGAGGTTCTTTTTTATTCCATCCTTGATTTTCACTGTTGGCTTGACTTCCCTCTTCAAATCTGTCTGAAACATGAAGTAGAGCAAAGCATCATCACCTTCTGGTAACTGTGGAAATTACAATCAAAATCAACAAAGCAAAGCACCCTTCACACAGATTCATCTCCTTGGTGTTTAAGTGATGAGATGAGTCTACAAAACTCAGATTCAGCATCGAACTAGATGGTCCAGGTCACAGAGAGATTCTACCGAGGCAGTTTTTTTGTTTTGTTTTGTTTTGTTTTTTTAAAGGTTTTATTTATTTATTTGACAGAGAGAGACACAGAGAGGAGCACAGGCAGGGGGAGTGGAGGGGGGAGAGGCAGGGGGAGTGGGAGAGGGAGAAGCAGGCTTCCCGCCGAGCGGGGAGCCCGATGCGGGGCTCGATCCCAGGACTCTGGGGATCATGACCTGAGCCGAAGGCAGGCGCTTAACGACTGAGCCACCCAGGCGCCCCTCTACTGAGGCAGTTTTAAAAAGACCATAAAACCACCGTATCAGTTTATGCTTCCAGATAGGATAAATTGCCTTTGTATCACATATATTTAGAGAAAGTGGCTTAAAATAATTTGGTGTTTGGAAATAGGATGCTTAAGTAATTGCCATTGACACTGCCTTTTTAAACTCTGGGATTTCAAAACATTTCCTAAACATTAATGCAATGGGACCCCTGTGAGGCTGATATTATCATACCTATTTTCCAGGACAATAAGCAGGGAACACAGGGCCCATTTCTTGCCTTGCCCCATGCGCTTCAGAGCTTGCCCAAGCTCAGCGTTCCCTTAAAAACCATTGGATCAGCTCCATGGGAGCACAGAGGAAAATGAGAAATGGGCTCTTGGACATTTAAGGGATTTTCATAAGGTCGTGTGTGCAAGTGAGCTGTAGCTGAAAGTCAAAGCCAAAATTCTAAGGCTCCTTATTCAGTGGTTATATGTATTTCTTCACCAATATAATACATGGAGAATATCAGGCTTGCAGGAATATGCTGGTAAGAAATGGAATCGGTTGCACATTTTTTTAGTAACTTAATTAACAAATGTCCCCCCTTCTGATTTGAGTAAAAATGACTAGATTTTCACAGGCAGCGTGTATAGGAGACCAGCAAGGACCAAGAGTGAATTTCAGCCTCGACTTTCAGAAATTATGAAAGAGGTGCCAGTAGCCTAATTTGAGGTAGAGACTAGATTTTGCCCCTCTATCAGGTTGTGGTATAAAGAAGAGGCATATTCAGAAGGTAGAATGAGGGGTTAAAAGTCACACCAAACATGCTGCAAAGGCCTGTGGGCATCTCAACCTTTTTTTCTTTAATTGGGAGAAGAAGAGCTTTTGACTAAAGACTAAGTTCTACAATGTAGGCCGGTAGCCCAACTGGGAAATACTCTTGATTTGAACAGTTTGCAGCAGTTCTATTCTGAACTCTTTATATAGATTCTCTTTCAATACTGGGACACCTATTTTAAGGCAAAAGGGGTATTTTACTAATTTCTTTAATAAGCTTTGACTGCAAGCAATACTTGGAGTTGGTAATCATCAGCTGGTTCCTTTCCCCTTACGCACTGCAGGAATGAGGACAGTTTCACAGCTGGTTGTCAGCACAGGTCTTATCACTAACACCAATTATTGATTTTTAAAAGGCCTACACTATTAGTACCCTGCGACATCTCTTCACACGCAATATGTGTTTTAAAAATTCCTTTTTAAAAAACATAAAATCTAAGTCTAACCTTTCTATCATCAGTGTGCTTGCTCTTAACATTTTATCTTAAATCTTCACAGGAAAGCAAACCAGGAATCTTTTTCTTTTTCTTTTTTTTCCCCCTGGTCTAATTTAGAAGCAGAGATGCTTGCCCATATGATCTCTCTGGCAGGTATCACATTAGGAAAAAGCAAATGGTGGGCAGTGAAGAGAGAATAAAAGAACACAATTAGAAATTTTAGGATCTTCTATGCCCTTTTCTTTGCCTTTATTTCATGCTATCCCAATCCGTGCTAAAGCCACTCATAAAAACCCACCTGGCTTCATTCTCCCTAGGATACCTGCTTTTGCATAGGTCTTCAACTCAAATTGTTACTTTTCTCTTCCTTTATAAGTTCCCAATGGTTCATTCTAGGAATTCTTTCAAAATAAACTACACACATTTTAGTCACTCTATTCATCTTGTCCTCAAATAATTAGTTCTGGCCATATTCTTCTTCAGCAGTAGTTTAGAGAAATCTGACTCTGCTAGGGTTCCCCTAACAAAGTACCACAAACTGAATGAGGAAACAACAGAAATGTACTGTCTTGCTGTTCTGGGGGTTAGAAGTCTGAGATCAAAGGGTCAGCAAGCTTGGTTACTTCTAAGGGCTAGCGGGGAGAATCTGTTCCATGCCTCTCTTCAGCTTCTGGCAGTTTTCTGGCAATTTTTGGCATTCCTGAGCTTACAGACACATCTCCCAGATGTAACTTCATATGTACATAGTGTTCTCCCTGTGTGTGTGTATGTGTGTGTGTGTATTCAACTTCCCTCCTTTTATTTTTTTATTTTTTTTTAAAGATTTTATTTATTTATCTGAGACAGAGAGAATGAGAGAGACAGAGAGCACATGAGAGGGGGGAAGGTCAGAGAGAGAAGCAGGCTCCCTGCTGAGCAGGGAGCCCAATGCGGGACTCGATTCTGGGACTCCAGGATCATGACCTGAGCCGAAGGCAGTCGCCCAACCAGCTGAGCCACCCAGGCGCCCAACTTCCCTCCTTTTATAAGGACACAGTCATTGGATTAGGGCCCACTCCAATGACCTCATCTTTACTATATCATCTGCCAAGACCCTACTTCTAAATAGGGTCACATCCATGGGTACTGGAGGTTAGAACTTAAACATTTTGGAGGGCATACATCTCAAATCAAAATGATAGTTTTTGTTAAATGTCTTTACATGTGTCACTACTACAAAATCCCAATGCCTCAGCAAAAGCAAAAAAATAATACATTAATTACTATGTGGGTGGTTTATAGATATTGATAAATAGAAAAACAAATTTCATGAGGATGCAAGAAATTTGTAAGTAAAAAAATCAAGGTAATCCATTTTAATATGTATAAAATCAATATCTGAAATATGTACCCACATTCTGATATTTTTCAGTAGCAAATTCGGTATAAAAAACTGAGCCTACATTTTCTGGAGCAACTAATACACACATTACTGCTGTTGGGCATTAGAATTCTAAAGATAAATGAGAAATGTTTATCTCCAGATAAGTTAGGAGGAGTGAAGTATAAGCAGATCATTGAAATTTAGAGGGCATCACCAAAGAAAGCCATAGAAGTGCGGGGAAGAAAAGGCAGGAGTCAACTCAGCCTGAGTAGCCTCATAGTTGGGAGGAAGTTTCTCGAAAGAAGTGAGCATATCTTTTTATAAAAGAACAGATCTGGATAGTCTTACCTAAAAAGAAGGCTGCCTTACCTAAAAGGGAGTCCCATACTTCATATATATAAATATTTAAAATGATCAATTAACAAACTACTATGTTTTAATGTTCTACCTTGCCAAGTATAACTTTTGAGCAACAAAATATAAAAAAAATATGATTGTGAGTTTTTTATATGGAATAGGAAAAATAGGAAACATGGTAGAATTTCATTATTGCCAGTGTTTAGGTCTGCTATTGAACTGGTGATGTTTGAACAAAAATTAAGAAACTTAAATAATTCAGAAATACATATGTATGTATTTTGTACATTTTTTTCACTTTCATTTTTTCACCGAGATTTTTAGAGGTTGTGAAAAAATTTGCTCTTAAGAACTTAAATTTTTAGTGTATCTTCAGACATTATTAAAATGAAATCTAGTTACTTAAGAGCATTTAGCCTACATTATCATCATCTGTGCCAGAATACGAGGTCAAATCTGATGTTTATTTTCTCATAAAATATACATAATCATCTGGGTAAGTGACATATAAGATGGTAAATATAAACTTACTTAGAACAAGAAAAATATTAGTCTTTTATTTTTCTGTCTCTTCATTTCAGAGTAGTAATTTTAGTGACATTTTCTGGAAATTCTAAAAGCAATAGAAACAAATGAAAATGAAAAAATAAACAACATGCACATTTTATAAGACTTTTGAAAACATCGGCAATCACAATAGCTGTAAACCTGACAACATCAAACCTCCAAAACATCTGGATATTGGATTTTTTTTCCTTTTTTTTTTGCCTGCAGTTTTGGCTTAGTGCAGACACAAATTGCAAAGAATTAATAAAGTTTCCTTGATTTGCAATTTTTTTTCCTCCATAATTTTCCAGGAAAATGCACGCAGGCTTGGTGGTCTGATCCTTTGAAATCTCTAAAGGAGCTTAGATATAAGTAAACATCAATGTGAAATCATAAATACAAAACTGATTGTTACTTCCAACTGCACAGACTCAATGTTAATGCCCACCCACAAAGGCAATTCCTTGGCTCATTTCTCCAACACTGTACTAAAATATCAACCTGTGACGATTTGCTCTAGATACAACAATCATTTTCATGTTAAGAGGAAATTAGTCTTTACCATCAGGAGTTGGGGGCGTCATATCTTCATTTTGCTGGTGAGCTAATAATGAACTACAGAGCACATGGCAAATATTATAGCTTCTGCATCTTCTGCTTAGTTATATAGCTTACTTGAGCATATTACATGAATTAATCCTAATTTTATCACTTAATCACAGTAGATCCTGTGATTCTGAAATTCCTGTAGTTCAATAACATCCTGCAGCTGGAACTTCAATGCCACCCCCCTGCTCACTCCAGAAGCTAGCCAGGAAACATAGGCTCCGGGGACCTGAGTGGAGCTTACTAGACTATAACTTTCACAAAAGGAATTATAACATCCAAGATTATTACCGCAAGAAAGCTATTGTTTAAATAATGAGTGTGTTGACCATTTAAGTTGACAGTCTTGGTCATAATTTATTAGAGGCAAATTAGCATAGTTAAGGTCACCAAAAGGAAACTATTAAAACATAAATGTTTTCATTTCTTCTGATCTCATGCTTTTCCTATAGCACTATATATCACTTTAGTACTTCTTAATTAAGAATGAGGCCTTCCTCCAACTCTAGATCTATGGTGCAAGCATTCCCCTGTCTGTTTATTTTGATTTACAAAATAGGATATAAAGCTGGATTGTATCATCTTAAAATCAAATCAACACCAACATGTAGCTTTTAGTGGTTTATAAAAATGATTTCACTACATGCAATAAAAATGTATCTGGGAAAATTTCTCTTTTCAAAAATTGAATCTTGCTCAATCTCTTTCTCTGTCTCCCCCCTTTTTAAATTTATCTCTCTCTTCCCCTCTTTCTCTTTCCTTCTTTTTTTTTAAATATTTTATTTATTTATTTGAGAGAGAGAGAATGAGAGAGAAAGCATGGGGGGGGGGAGGGTCAGAGGGAGAAGCAGACTCCCTGCTGAGCAGGGAGCCTGATGCGGGACTCAATCCAAGGACTCCAGGATCATGACCTGAGCCGAAGGCAGTCGGTTAACCAACTGAGCCACCCAGGCGCCCTTTCTCTTTCCTTCTAAATTAAGATTATATTATTTTAGAAAGTTTCATCATCTAAGTACACCTAACATAGTAAATTAGGATATAGTTTTTATGTTTTGTTAAAATGCCTAGAGCATAGATTGAAAAAACCTAAGATGCCTATCCCTTTTGTCAAATTAGAAGCTGCAAATAGATAAAATAATAATGACGTAACATTTCATTTTTTAGTTGAAATTTTTGAGATAATTATAGATGCACATAAAATTTTCCAAAATTTTCCCAAATTAATCCCAGATTTTTCCCACATTAAAAGAAATAGTTGAGAGACCCTGTGTATGCGTTACCTACTTCCTGCCAATGGTAAACTATAGTAGTATATCAAATCAGGATATTAATGTTGATAGAACTCAACAGTCTTATCCGGCTTTACCCAGTTTTACTTGTACCCATTTGTGTATAGTGTATTTAGTTGTATATGCTTTTACCACAGTAACAGTTAATTTGAACATGTCAATATTTTCTTCAATTTTAAACACCTATGCCTAACACATGCATATGGGTTAGATTACATATAGCTAATCCTAAAACATATAAAAATACTTACTGAAAAATAGATTTTCTTTTAGAATTCTAACCAATGTGCATTTCACATTTTTAGAGCTGGCTCAATACTACTACCAAATAGTGTGAAAAGATTGACTATTGTTGCCGAAAATGAAGAAGACAGTTAAAAATGAGTATAGATGACTTTTTTTTTTTCGTATAAAAGCACATTATGAAATCAGAGATTCAAAGAGGTTAAGAAATAGGAATGAATTTTCAGTGTTTGGGGCATCAGCTCATTAAGAGTAATAGAGCAGTCTTCCAGTCTGAAAAAGGCACTGACTCAAATGTGTAATGATTTCACTTTCAAATTTCTTTTATCTCAGCTGCTTCTACTTCAACAAATACAAGCGCTTCAGATATAATAAGACTAATGAGCATTGCAGATGATTACAAAAATATAATACTTCCCAAGGCATAATGATATCTTTTTTCCCAAATTAAAAAAAAAAAAAGGAAGTTTCCCTTGTTAGAGTCTTCATTGCCTGAAAACGACCTCAGTTAAAACTAAAAACTCAAGTTTTGAACACATCTATGAAGAAAGTGTTTTGTGAGCAGAACTCTTGAGCTTGTAAGAGAAGTTTTATTAACTTTAGCAAAGACTATGTAGGTGCTATAGGATTAAATCCTTAAAATAAAATGTGCCAAAATGGGGCATTTGAAATCACTGCCTCATTGCAGCTTGGAGTTGGCATTTTGCTGATCAGCTCACCGTGTACTCTTGGGTACTTTTCTCTATAAAGTCGTTACAAGTCCAGCCTTCCGATGTTATAGTTGGATGCACCGTATAAAAGGGCCATTTTCTAATAAGTACCTTACTTGTTTCAGAGCCAGAGTGCAGAAGCTCCTTCCCATCAGTCACAGTTTTGAAACAGCAAGGGGGGCAATGTTTCAGTTTGTTCAAAGTAGACATTGTGCTTTTAACATAGACATGGTAACAGAAATCAGGAAAGAATTTACAACCAATGTCATGCAATATAATTTAAAAAACAACAAAAAAAATTGCCTAATCTGACCCACAAAATAAGACATCTGCAAACCGCTGTAGCAAGTTGTGTCATGAACAGCATCTCCAGGGTCTTGTCATGTAATTCAGAGCTGTTTCTGGCTCTCTTTCATTTTGTTTGAAGACAGATTGTTTTACAAGGTACATCAGCCTTCAGGGAACAGTAATTTCCTCCTCCCAGCCCCCACAACCCTGTGCCCAACAACACAAATGTAACTTTTTAAACTGTTTATCTTTGATCAAAAATATATTACTTAGCACACTAAGTAAACTGCCTAACAATTTGTCATAGAAATTACTGCTTCCTGTGATTATTTTTAGTGTTTTTTTAAAACATTTGCTTGGCAATTGGTAATGAGACCTGATAACCCTGCCATTTGTTTTTTATTTTTGTAATGACCTCAGAAAAACGTTTTGAAATATGAACTGCTCTTTAATGGATAAACTACTATGCTGCCAGGAATTATACCCAACTTCCTCCCCCAATAGTCATGGGAACTCAAGCAACAACCACAACCCACACACATAATGCAGGAAGTGATAAGGAACACATATATTACATTTCTGTGGTGATGTGTTTACCAAGAAGGGCCACTTAAGCATCACTGAAGCTACAGAAATGCTAAATCAGGAAGATTCAGAATAGGGAAATGCTGATAGAAGAATATGCCCAATTGTAAAGTATTTTGCTTTTTTGATACAGTCTGATAGCCACCTATTAAATAATGAATGTTATTTAAAGTAATACATTTAAATATGAAAAGGAAAACAGTTTAAATAGAAAACTAGTCCATTTTGTTCTTTGCTGCTATGCAAAACCATTTTAAGCCCTATATTTTGATATATATACTTTTGATATATATACTTTATCTATCTATTTATACTTTAATCAATCTTGACTACAGCTTTGTTTTTATCTTAATTTTTGTTTGATATGGATGTTATAACCTATTTGGTAAAACAGTCGACAGAACTCTATTATTTATGGTTCTTATTTATTTTAAAGATGTTATTTATTTATTTATTTATTTATTTATTTATTTGAGTGACCAAGAGTGAGAGCACAAGCAGGGGGAGGAGCAGAGGGAGAGGGAGAAGCAGGACCCCAGGATCATGACCTGAGCCTAAGGCAGATGCTTAACCTACTGAGCCACCCAGGTGCCCCTATGGTTCCTACTTTTGAATCAACATTAGAGCAGTTAGGTCTTTCTACATATTACCTGTCTGTTCCTCAATTGTTTATGGAGAATATATTTTCTTTCTTTTTTTTTTTTAACTATTGTTTTGGAGATACATTGCATTTCATGTTTGGAATAGTCCTAAAAAAGTTGGGGTTATCAGTTTCATTTTCCCCCTATATCAGGTATGCATCTAGAACACACAGAACAAGTTCTCACTTGCTCAGTGATACAGACTATATGATGGATAATTTTAATTTATCTTCAAATATTGTCTTTATAATAATAAATATATGTAATATAATTTGTATTCTATGTTCAAGAATCTTATTTGATTTCTTAAAAGAATAAGAGTAATTTTATTGTTGGTGGAAAAAATAGTTTTATTTCTTGTCTTCTGATATCAGTCTTACCAGTCTGATAGTTTTGAAAAAGACAACATAACATTTCATGCTCCACGCTGTGCTTTCCAAATCCTGTGCCCCATAAAAAAACTATGGAATCCAAAGAGAAAAGAAATGGAAACTAAACAATGTCTCAGATATATTCAAGATTCTGTCAAGTCCCTTCTGATGTGGGGGTGACTTTTGAAGGTTTAAAATGAGAATGTTGAGCCATCTCTCTACCTTCCCTTTGTTTCTCTACCATCTCTTAAGCTGAGAGTCAGAAGTACTCTGTTACTAAAGTTATGAACCAAGCTAAGAATCCCCCAGAGTTTTCCTGAACTGTTAAGTATTGAGATAGTTTAAAACTGTGACCAGAACTCTTTTTTAAATACTTTATTATTAAATGTGCAACATTGGATATATATATATACACACTCAGTTTCTCTGTGTACTACATGTAGGTGTATGCAAAGCAGTTATATATTCCTGACTGCCTAACTCCATAAAGAATTATGAAATTACCTGCAACAATTCTCAAGGTCTGTTTCTTGATGGAAAGAGGGTGCACATGTAAAATCTTACCTTTTTCCTTCCACAAACTGTCACAGACACAAGCCCCTTCCTTTATGGTTCCTCCTTGAACCCAGAACACATGGGTAGTTAATGCAACAAAATAAAAAATCAGTTGTTGTGTGTCATAAAGATGTGAAACATGGCTTTTAAACACCCCCAAAAAACATAAATTTGGAACTATATTAAAGATGGTATTCATTTTTTAAAGTAATACTCTGATTTGATTTGAGTATACCTTTTGAGAAGCAAAAGATAAATTACAGGATTTCAATATTGTAAAAACTGTATAAATCATAATGTATGACAAAAGAAAATAAAAATATTTGCATATAGCCTCTATTCAAATTCATACAAGAAAAAAGTATACAGGGGCGCCTGGGTGGCTCAGTCGTTAAGCGTCTGCCTTCGGCTCAGGTCATGGTCTCAGGGTCCTGGGATCGAGCCCCGCATCGGGCTCCCTGCTCAGCGGGAAGCCTGCTTCTCCCTCTCCCACTCCCCCTGCTTGTGTTCCCTCTCTCGCTGTGTCTCTCTCTGTCAAATAAATAAATAAATCTTTAAAAAAAAAAAAAAGAAAAAAGTATACACCCGAAAGTACAATTTTGTCATCATTTCCAAATGTCTAAGTTTAAGAAAATGTTTCTGCACAAACAAAATCTGACAATGCCTTGCCAATTTTCCTAATGCTTAGGAAGTAGAACATATTGATGACCAACAGTCACCTCTTAAAATTCTAATATAAGTTGTAAGGAGATAATTCTACATAATAAAAGTAGAATTTTGTTCTTAATTCAATTTTCTTGTTTTCCATTCTCCATAATTTCAAAAATAACCCAGTGCTTAAAATGGAAAACCAACCTTAAGATATTATAAATGATAAACACATGGTAGGTATCAGATAATTTCAAAAGTAAAAGCTGTGTATTAATATAAAAGGTATTTGAGGAACAGTGCTCTGATGGGAGGCTTTCCATACAGAATCCATTAAAACTTGACTTTTCAAGGAATGCATTTTAATGTCCTTTTTTTTTTTATGCACAAGCCTTGTTATGAAAAAAAAATAGAAGTGGACTGCAAGGAAATTACATTCTGCATCTATTTTCACCTTACGTTGAAGACAAGGGCCGATCAAGACAGTTGTGTATTAGACCAGCCTTTGTCCCATTAGAAACCTAAAGTTGAAAATAAACATTTTCCTTGAGCAGTTAAAACTGTACTCTAATACCTATCTGCTTTTCTCCAAAGTAAAACTTTTTGCCCCCCCCATTATCCATTCTGCAGTGCACTTCCTCTGGTTCTGCGTTTGCAGCTGCATATCAAGTCGCAGGAGAAGGCACAGGGGCTTTTCACCTCATCTTCTCTGGTACTTTTCATTCACTAGCTATGTGACTCAGTTTCATTTGGAGGAATACCTGCAAGAACACATGTAAAGATTCCTCACAGTACTGGAACCAACTTGATTTTTACGAGACTGCTCTTATGATTCTCTTCTTGACATATGTTCAGAGATCCGGCCATAGTTTGAATCCGCCTGTTTTCTCCATTTCTCTCTCAGTCCACATAAAATATATGTTCTTAGATGAGCGTTTCTGTGTCTTCATAGGATTTTTATCTTTCTTAAATCCAGCACTCTTATGGTTAATAATTATACTCTCTACCACAGAGTAAATACTTTCTATATGCCAAGTGCTTTATTTACATGGGTATCATTATCCCTCTTGTCTTAAATGAAACTATGCTTCAGAAGCCAGATCTCCCTGTTGAGGGTTGCAGAGTCAAAATTCAAAGCTAGTCTTTTGGATTTCAAATCCAGTGCTTCTCTGCATGTGACATACGGACTCCTTTGGCATATTAGCCCCAGTATCTCAAATTGTAAGTCAGACAAAAAGTTAAAATATTTTAAATTAGACCTACAGTGTCTTAATATTGACTTCTGTTTCTTTTTTTGTGTAGATTATTATAAAGTTTTTCTTGAAATTCAAACTTGTCGGCTTTTCATATTGATAATCTTTTATTTCATAAGCTGTTACTAAGGATTATATTAGTTATTCTAAAAGAATACATTTTCCATATTTTTTCATTTTCTCTATCTTAAAACAACTCCTTTAAACGCTAACTTTGCTCTATTATTTATAAATATTTTTTTATTTTAAGAAATACTGAAATATATCAAAATGTAAGTGAAGAGAAAATACTCTTTTCACATTGTAATTCACTTTGAAAGTGATGGAGTAACTAAAATAATTGCAGGAGTGAAATGAACATTAACCTTAGAATTTCCAAGAAGGGTTAGCAATGGAAAAAATTATTTTAAGTCTACTTTCCCAGGGATAGGCTTTACTTCTTTCAGGGAAGGCTAAGCCAAATGGTCATGGTAAGAACACTGACTCTGTTTGAACAGGCAGTTGCTGAAGGCACCTTTAGTTGATGGTAAAGTGTAATGGTTAGAAGCTGTTGCTTAAAAAAAAAAAAAAAGGAGGAAAGAAAGCATCACTAGATGACACTCTGATGGTGACTAAAACTGGGATCCAGTTTCATTTGCCTCAAAATTTGGATGTCAAAACATGTTAGTAAAATGATGATACTTGTATCTGTGTTATGTTTACTACAAATTCTTAAGAAGTTGTCCGACCTAGGGAAGATAATTACAAAACAAACTTGCAATTACCCGTTAGACTGTAAGCTCCTCAGTAACAGGGATCCTCGTCTATTTTGTTCAGTAATGTGTCTGAAGTGCCAGGAGCAACCCAGCATCATAGTAAATACTTGATAAACACTTTATGCTTGAATTATTTCAGAATATTTTCATATTGTATTCTGTGCTCAATGAAGAAATTGAGGAGAAAACCAACAATGTTTTTGGTTTTGTTTTTACTATGTCGGCATTTTATATGAAATTCTGGTTGTAATTTGTATTGATTTTAATATCACATGAATTAAAGCAATCCTTCCCTAGGGGACTTGTGCTGGTTGAGGGTGATGACCCTGCAGTCAGACTGCCTGTGTTACTGTTGGCATTGGCATCACCACTTACTAACTTTGTGATCTTGGGAAAATGGCTTGATATATCTATGAGTTGGTTTCCTTTCTGCACAACGTAAGTGTTATAAAGTTGTGACAACTGTATATTCAAGAAGATATTAGGTTTTCAGGGATGGCTGGATGGCTCAGTCAGTTAAGCATCTGCCTTAGGCTCAGGTCATGATCCCAGGGTCCTGGTTTCGAGTCCCATGCAGTCTCCTTGCTCTTCCGGGAGCCCGCTTCTCCTTCTGCCTGCCACCCCCGCTGCTTTGTGTGTGCTCTCTCTCTCTCCGACAGGTAAATAAATTCTTTAAAAAAAGAGGATATTAGGTTTTAAAGTGTGTACTCCAATCATTATATAAAATGGATATTATTCAATGATTTATAAATGTGGTTCGTATATATAGATAGGCTGTAGGTAACTTACTGAATAACAGGATCTGAAGGGTTTTTAAAAACTTAGTCATCTTAAAAACATTTCCATTATCTTTGTTGTTGGAATTGACATGCATATATTGGTCCCTCTTTTGTAGTATATATCTGATAAAAGTATGCATTAAACCAGTATCAGCTTAAATGCGTTACTTCAAAAAAAATGCGTTATTTCACATGGATTTAACAGAATGGCTAGACAAATAAGCAGAGTATGGAGATAATAATTATATAGCCCTTTCTATATCCCAGATACTGCACTCGGTGCTCAAATGACAAAGTTTTGATGAGGACACAAAGGGTAACCAGAATGACATTTCTGGAGAAGAGGGAAACCCCCAGAAAAGTAGGGTCCAAGTACAAAATCACGGACGTTATTACAGCAAAAGGGATTCGGAAATTACAGTTTGTTCACTTAAGAACAATCCTTGGGTGTATAACATATGCCAAGAACTGAGAAGCAGGGGCCCGGAGAGGTAGTGTATGATTATCTAAGCCCGGATAGGTAGTGGTACACCTTGCTTTTAGTTGGCGAGTGAAGTTAAAAACATTAAAAAAAAAACAAACACACACACACACACACACACACACACACACACACAAAATGTTGATGACTTTGTGCATTAGTTGATCTCTCTCTCCCCCTCTTTATTTTGTTTTCTGTCTCAATAAGGATATAGTTGGAAATGGTTCTATTACTAGAAACACTCAGAGCAAGAACACAGTTCCTGACAACTTACATTTGATTTATTCAACAAACATCACATACACAAAAGCAGTTTCCTGGCTTCATTGTCTTGACACCATCTCCTCCCTTAGTTTCCAGCAAAGGCTATAATTTCTATACTTAATAGGGTCTCAGGAAGCAGAACTAAGAAAGAAGAGTATAAAAGGTAAGTGTAGAGTGACAGTCTTTGATGTGAAAGATAGTGTAGAAGGCTCAATGGAAAATCTTAACCATTGAGACCACTGGCCATGTAAGGAAATATTCAACCCTGTAAAATTATACTATCTCATCGGTCGCTAAGGGACAAGGTTTCTTCTAATTCAGGGCAATCTTAGTGAATATTTTCATTTCACATTAAAATAAAGGATACGGAAAGTATTTTATTCTATGTCAAATAGGTAAACATAGCAGTGGCAGCCATTTAATATAATGGGTTAGCCTAGCACTTAGAATTTGAGTCTTTCAGGTGAGTTTCACATCTTTAAATTGCAGCTCAATACTAACTGCTCCAGTAAACTGGGACCCTCTTGGACTAGAATTTAAACTAGGATCATGACACATTTAAGAGTTAATTAGCCAAACAAATCCAAACAGAACTAAATACCTAATAAAAAGCAGAAGCTTGTGTTAAGAAATATTTTTCTTCTCCTCTCTGTACACTATTGTGTTCTACTCACGGATGGGCCAAATCCAGCCTGCCACCTGTTTTCGTACAGCCCACGAGCTAAGAATCATTTTTATCTTTTTAAGTGGCTGAAGAAAAACAAGAATATTTTGTGAAATGTAAAAATTATATACAATTCAAATTTCAGTGTCTATAGTTACGGTTTTATTGGAACATAGACACTCTCATTTGTTTCTGTATCGTCTAGGGCTGCTTTCACACCACAATGGGAGAGTGGAGTAGCTGTGACGGAGACCGTATGGCCCACGACGCCTAAAATATTTACTCCCTTGTCCGTCACAGAAAAAGTTTGCCGACCCCTGTTCCAGCTCACTCGCCGACCCTCCTGGGAAGCAAAAATCCTTGAGAAAATGGCCGCGTGCACCATAGTCTGAGCCCAGGAGACTTCAGCAAAATAACTATGTGGTCATTCTCTTTAGCACTCTAGTCTTAATTAACAGGTAATAAACATTTCCAAAAAAGTTCCAGGACCAGTAGAAAAGCCGCACTCAAAAGTTTTGCAGCTTACAAGAGCAGTAGAGCCACGCTGGTCCGTAGGGCTTGGTTAGTGCCACGCTCGATCGAGACGTGCCACGATTTCGACGAGGAACACCTATGGGAGGAGTGGACAGGGCTGGCAAAAATCTGACTTCTATCAGCTGCTCCGGTGAATTTGCTCCCATATCCTACAGCGTCCCTGGATCATCAGCTGCCTAATGAAAACAGATTAACTGGATGTCTCCTCAGTAAAGACCTGCTCTCTGTTCTCCAGGCTGGTTGACTTCACATAATTCAGCAGGTCATTTTTTTTTTTTTCCTGTTTCTCTCAGAGCCAGGGCTACCATCCATTATAAAGTAGGTACCAAGCCATAGCAGGAATGTAAAATATTTACTTTCATGCAAATGTGGGCATATATCTGGAAATTCTTGTTCCAACCTAATGGGTCAGGCTTTGAAAATAACTTTCTCAATGGGTTGAAGAATGTTTTCTTCATTTCTGTGGCATCGCGTTACTTACTTTATAGTGATTGTTGTACCCCATTACACTTTAAATATGTTTATCCCTTTACACACTTTGCTCACCATATGTACTTTAAAAAGATGACTTTAAATAGAATAAAAAGACACGTATTTTCATTTATGACAATTCCACTCTGTGAGGGAAAGATGATAGTTTGAATCCTTATATTGAAAAATTTAAGCCATACAATTTGCACTTAACACACTTATTTAAAGTTACTACTCTTTAAGCAGAAGCTAATATTCTGCACTTAGAATTTAGGTAATTAAGACTTTGACTAGCAGTGTAAAATTATTGCATTGCTTTTTAATTTTGGTTTAAAGATTCACTAGACCCTTAAAAATCTCTGTTAGGTTTACCAGCTTTAAAAACATGGGGTAAAAACTGAAGGCTAAAAAGGATGTTAGCTATCAAACTGCTTGAGTGTTTAAACTCCAGCCAAGTACTTAAATTGTAGAAAAATGGTTCCCAGGTCAACTGACCTCAAGCTGTTCAAACACCTACCAGGCTAATTTTTCCCACCAGTATGCAAAGAGGAAGTTAATAATAAAAAAAAATAATAAGGAAGTTTAAGCAACAAGTTTATATTGTACATAGCAAACCTCATATGTATAAAATCCACAGAAGTGTGAGGGCTGCCAGATTCCAATCTCACATATACGTTTAGATTGGATCTAATTTACAAACATAAAACAAGTTTAGCATGCAGACCGGCAAATTAAAATGAGAAAAAAATAGCTTCTTCCTTGTTCACAATGACAGACACAGCACGAGTGACTTGTTCTTGCTGTTATCATTAGAAATGCTGAGCTTATATCCTTGAATGTTAGTTCAAGTGTTGTCAAACTTATGTAAGTTTTAATGTATGTATGTATGTTTTTTTCATAAAGTTGATTTGATAAGTGGTGCTTTTTTTCATAGCTGGCTTTATAAGATTTTGTTATAAAACAAAAACAAAAGAGGCACTTCCTAAATCTTTGTGTTAGAAATACCTCTAAATTTGTATGCATTCATGATATCTTTGCTCAGTTGGTTCTCTCACCCTAAAATGAGAAACTTGTGAGCACCTGGTGAGTATCTATTCAATATATATGTTAGCTTTGCACTGCCAGTGTCTTTGACTTTGTAGGAGGGTCCTGCTCTCTCTTCCACATTAGAGTCATTTTCTTCATGTGAGAGGAAAAACAATACTATTTATAATAACTTAGCATTTTTTTTCCAAGTTTATAAAAGCTACGATCTATTCCAGAGCGTGGAGAATTGTTTTCTACTCAACTCAGCCACATTTGTCAATTCTTACTACGTTCTTTCCATGTGCTTAGTGTCCAAAAGAACCTCTCATGAAAATAGTTCCTCCCACTTTGAAAGAACTTAACAGTTAGCCCTCCTCTTCTTCCATTCTTGCCTCCTTGTCTCCAGTGTAGGAAATGAGAGAAGTTGATCTATAGTCTTCTGTTGCAGAATTTTTTTTTCTTTTTAACTTTTTTTATGATTTTAATTTTTTATTGTTATGTTAATCACCATACATCATTAGTTTTTGATGTAGTGTTCCATTTTTGTTGCAGGAAGGCATTGGAAACTTTTATTACTATAGGTTTATTGATTACATTTATTTTTTGCTTAGCTATTTATATGAGATAACAACACCAGATGAAGATAATTAGGGCTAAAATAATGCACTATCCTTGTGCAACTATAGTTGAAAATAAAATAAAAGGTACCAAATTTGTGATTTGTAATAGAACGTGGAATAACTTTCAAAATCCGTGATGTTTCAAGCAGTAGAATCCTCAACTGGATTTGAACTAATAATGTAGATATAAAGACTGCGTGAGCCATTAATTGCAGCCCTTAGGCACCAAGTCCACTAAGCATATAGTTTCAATTTGTGTGACCTTTAAAACAATAAACAGGTAGATAAGGTAGTAAATTTGCCAGTTTAAATGGATACAATCAATTCATCATATTGATTTCCCAATATAACACATATATTCATTGAAACTCAGCATGTGTGTATATACATTTCTTTACACACATGCATATATAGCATAATATATAATTTTATACATTTTTACAAATTTTACAATTTGAAAACTTAGGAAATAATATAAACTTATTTTTTTTTTCATCATATCTGCTCTGTCAGTAGTAGAGTTATCAGGTTGGTATAGTTTGAAGCATAAGGAGATATTTTTAAAGGGCTCATTTTCTAAAAATACTGGATTTTTGGACTGAAAGTTAATAGAAGTTGTTGATATTCCAAGATGATATGGTTAGGAGGCATTGTTTTAGCATGTGGTATGAGAAGTTAGAAAACTTGGTTTCTTAATAATTGCTAAATAGTCATTGCAAATCAATTCACTTGACTGAAGTTACTTTTATAATGTCAATTCGAAGACAGAGAATTAGACAAAAGTTTTGAAAGGACATTTTATTTCTAAGGTCCAAAAGCATATGGTTTCAACTGACATTTTAAATTGAAAATATCAGTATCAATCAAGAATTTGGTAAAACTAGCCCCAAATAAAATGTTAGAATTTTTACCATTTTTTCCCTGGGGTTTAGATAATTTGTTTGCTAAGATACATTTTGATCCATACTTATTTAATTTTTAACTATGTTTGCTTTAAGTTAAAGATACTTATTGCCAATAAGTACTTTACAAAAGCATGTGGAAACAGTTTTGAGAACTTAATCAAAATGGATATTATTAAGAAGTTTTTGGCTATATATGGTAATGATGACAAAGAGTTACCAAAGTGTTAGAAAAAGTGAAGATTCCTCAGCATAGACATGTCCAAATATTAAAGTTCTTAAAAATTGGGTTTTAAAATGTTTTAAGTGCTATAACTAGAATTCACTTAGTGATGAAATGTTGAGCTGAGAATATATTTTAGTTTACACAATTATTTTTGAACAGAATTCCAGCTAAGGACTTTCAATGTGGAGAAATATTCAGTAAGAGAAGAGTAATAAATAGAATGAAAATTAAAAACAGAAATTGAGGACATTGGTTCAGTCAGAGATGGGTTCAGTTCTTTTCAATGAATATTGCTTATCTCAAGAGGATAATATGGGGGAAGAGGATAGTAAAGGAAAATCAACTTTTTAATTTATTTGTCTCTGAACTGCATTTGATTTGTTAATAGGATATGTATTTTTTATAATTAATAAATGGTACACACTGTGAGTAATGCAAATGAGTCAAAATTCATAATTTTTTGCACAAGGAGAGAAGAATTTATGTAAAAGGGATATTCACTAAACACTTACCCAGCTTGGGATATTCAAGGATGTTTAATTTGATCCAACAAGAACACTGATGGATACTGTCTTTACGATTACACTAGGCATCCAGGGGTTCTCTTTAGCTTTATCTTTGTCCTGCAGGATGCTACGCACAGGCATCCATTCTCCTGGGTCTGCTAAACGCTGTCAAGGGAAGATTCATGGCGTGAGAGTTAATTGTTTCTGCTGCTTGATGCTAAGGTTGCTGGGGATAAATTGATGAGCGTACTTGGTGCAATTGGTGCAAAGATCTAGTCAAGTAAGAACTTGACTTGACTTACAGTGACATAAATGTTTAAAGTGCCTACCCCAGTGAAGCAGTTGCCTGGTAGGAACACATCAAACATGACCTGGGTACCCAAATGGTACTATGCCAAGCAAAACTTGTTTTCATTTCTCTCCAGCACTACTGGGCAGCATCCCTATCGTATCATTAGTGTGCTTCAAAAATGATGTATGCCCAATGATGGAGTGAGCCAGAAAGGGAATATTTTATTGATTTAAAATTCCAATAAATAAGGTTTCTATTTTTAATGCGACATAGCTAGACCACATGTCATCTTAGAATCAAATTCTTTCATATCTGGCCAAAATTATTTTTGCCAGAAGTAAAAATATTAAATGTTTATGCCATGAGTTTTAATTTTGGAGCCACAGATTTTTTTGGAAGGTGAGGTGAATCTATTGGATATCTTTGAGTTTATTCTACCTGGAATTTATTGAAATTCTTTGACATATAAACTAATATTTTTCATGAAATTTGGAGAGTTTTGGGCCATTTCTTCAAACATCATTTGTGTCTTTTTCTCTTTCTCCTGAGACTTCCATTATGTGAATGTTGGTGTGCTACATGGAGTCCCACAGGTGTCTGAGCTAATGTTCCTTTCTGCATTCTTTTTATTTTTTCCTGTTCCTCAGACTGGATAACCTCATCTTCAATGAACCTTTTTTCATATTCACGGATTGTTTATTCCTCCAGCCTAGATATGCTATTAAGTCCTTCTAGTGAATTTTTAATTTCAGTTCTTTTCAACTCTAAAACTTGTGATCCATTTTTAATAATTTCTCTCTTCTTAATAGTATACACTATTTTATGAGACACTGTTTTATAGTTTATTCTATGCACATTGCTTTCTTTAGTTTGGGAAGTATTTATAAGAACTGATTTAAAGTCTCTGTCTAGTAAGTCCAACATCTGGAATGAAGTTGAGAAATGAGCCTTAGGACAGATTTTTTGACCATTAAATTTCTTTGTGTACGGGCTATACTTTCCTGTTCATTGGCATGAGTCATATATTTATGTTTAAATGTTTTAGATAAAGTTCCATTTCTGAAACTAGATTTCTACCTTCCCCATGCATTTTATTCTAGGTTAGCGTGATGGTCATCCAATGATTGTTGACACATTCCTTCTAATGGCTTGAACGGATGAATCATCAACCTTTCCTAAGGGGTCTGTGTTTTGTTTGGGCATGCCTTCCTGCTCAGGCAGTTTATAAGTCTGTCTAGCATTTACTCTTTGTGTAGGGACACAAAGTCAGTCACAGAGTTATTGGGGTCCTCTTAGGTCTTTCCTGTGTATGCTTACAGAACTGCACATAAGTGCAACCTTCCAGATCCTGAAGAGTATGTCAGGGCTTTACAAAGCCCCCTATGGACATATTCTCCAGATTTTTCTTTTGAATTTTTAGCCAGGATCTTTTTTTGCCCTACCTAGTATCACACACTCATGTAGCCTTTATAATCGAAGATAACTTTCAAGTAATTAAAGATTTGACTTCACATACTGAAAAAGGGCACATATTATTGAGAAAAGTGAAACATATTTGTCAACCCTGTCAACCCTGGGATATATACTAGTAAATCTAAAGATAAAAGAGAAAATCCTTGGGCTCTTCAGACAAAAAGAGCAAATAATTTATGAGGACCATAGAATTAAACTGGCATCATTCTACAACATAGACAAGTGATACACCAATCAAGTCAAGGATAAAGAGGCATTGAAGAAGGAGAAGGAGAAAGAGAGGAGAGTGGGAAGGACAGAAATTTAAGGGGACTATGACTTAAGGATTTTATATCCATTCAAGCTGCTCTTTAATTATCAAGGCTATAGGAAAACATTTTCCAGCATGCAAGAATTCAGGAAATGCTGTTCCAAACAGATATCTTAGAAAATCTATTATGTACATATACTATTAACTTCATCTGTAGTCTTTTTCCTGTTATTAAGATATAATTGGCATATAATATCATGCTACTTTTCAGGGTACAAATAATTCTAATCTCATCTTAATAGAGATATCAACCTTTTTTGGGAGCTAATCAATATGACATTAAAATTCACATGAAAAATAAACCTGCAAGAATGTTCAATACTAAAACTAAGTTATGAGAGGGAACCAATCTTATATTAAAATATGCTATAAAAATCCTCTTTAATTGAAATTGCATAATTATATGGATCTGCTTTGAGTTGACTGACCCCCTCCTTTTTTTTTTTTTTTTTGCCATTTGAATCTGCTGTCAAGAAAATCAGCTACTTTTTGTTCCCCTTCAGTTATACTTCTTAATTCTATAATTTCCAATCCAATTTTTTATAGGTTTCCTTTTTCACCCAAGATTTTCTGTCCAATCATTAATAACATATTTTTCTTTCAGTCTCTCAATCTCTGTCCCTGTCTGTCTATCTATGAAATCCAGTATCTAAAATATCTTGGGGTCAGTTAAAAAGTTTTTTTAAACTACAAGTTAAATTCTCCTGTAACAAATTTTGATTGTGTACTTAACTTTTTGGCATATATATTGGATAATGCTCCTGGAGAGTGTTGCTTTAGTGTTGTTTGTTTCCTGTTGACAGAGGTCCAAGTTGGAGTGCATCTATAGAAACCCCAGTATTTTTCAAAGCTCCTCTCTTTTGGTGGAATTCTATTTCCAAATTATGTCTCCTTAATGATTTTGTTGAGGCTTGGATTTTGGCTTTGTTAGGGCCAATCTAGTGTAAATATTACTATAGGTATGGACTTGATTCCTAATATAGGACCTTTCTTGAGACTCCGATGGTTTCTCCTTTCTGGCTAGGGTTGGAACTCTAATGTTTCCCAGTACTACTTGACTTTCATTATCTGTGTTTGCCCTGTAGCAGCTGTTGTGCCATAACCTTTTTTTTTTTAAAGATTTTATTTATTTATTTGAGAGAGAGAGAGAGTGAGAGAGACAGCACATGAGAGGGGGGAGGGTCAGAGGGAGAAGCAGACTCCCCGCCGAGCAGGGAGCCCGATGCGGGACTCGATCCAGGGACTCCAGGATCATGACCTGAGCCGAAGGCAGTCGCTTAACCAACTGAGCCACCCAGGCGCCCCTGTTGTGCCATAACCTTATGTAAGCAGCCAGTAACCGTGATCTCCGCTTGATCTCCAGCTTTCTGTAGAGATCCAGAATAATCATGGGGCTTGTCCTCCTGAATGTCTCTTTTCTCAGGAATTGCAGTATGCACTGGCTGTTGCCCAATGTCTGAAAACATTTGCCTCATGCATTTTCCTCCCAATTTTATGGTTGTTTACCACACCAGGGTGAATTTAGTTCCAGTTATTTACACATTGCCAGAAGAAGTTCATGCATGGTTTTTAATTGTTTGGTTTACTGTTATTTCATAGGTCTTAGTCCATAAGTGCAATAAGTTACAGCAATTTACATTTATTACATTTTAACTCCAGTATAGTTAACATACATTGTTAGATTAGTTTCAGGTGTACATTATAGTGCTTCATCAATTCCATACATCACCCAGTGCTCATCACACAAGTGCAGTCCTTAATCTCATCACCTTTTTCACTCATCCCCCCACCCACCTTCCCTCTGTTAACCATCAGTTTGTTCTCCATAGTTTGGACTCTGTCTCTTGCCTTCTCTCTCTCTCTCTCTCTCACTCACTCTTTTTTTTTTCTTTGCTCATTTATTTTATTTGTTTTATTTCTTAAATTCCACATATGAGTGAAATCATATGGGATTTATATTTCTCTGGGTGACTTACTTTGCATAGCACTATACTCTCCATCTCCATCCATGTAATTGCAAATGGAAGATTTCATTCTTTTTATGACTGAATAATATTCCATTACACACACACACACACACACACACCATTTCTTCTTTATCCATTCTATCAGTGGACACTTGGACTGCTTTCATAATTTGGTTATTGTAAATAATGCCATAATAAACGTAGGAGTGCATATATCTTTTTGAAATAATGTTTTTGTACTCTTTGGGTAAATACCCAGTAATGGAATTACTGGATCATATGGTAATTCTATTTTTAATTTTTTGGGGACTCTCTATCCTTTATTTCGCAGTGGTTGCACCAGTTTGCATTCCCACCAACAGTACACAGAGTTCCTTTTTCTCCACATCCTCACCAACTCCTGTTGTTTCTTGTGTTGTTGATTTTAACCATTCTGACAGGTGGGTTGTGATATCTTATTGTAGCTTTGATTTGCATTTCCCCGATGATGAGTGATGTTGAGCATCTTTTCATGTGTCTGTTGGTCATGTGGATGTCTTCTTTGGAGAAATGTCTGTTCACGACTTCTGCCCATTTTTAAAATGGGTTATTTGTTTTTTGGGTGTTGAGTTTTATAAGTTCTCTATATATTTTGGATGCTAACCCTTTATCAGAAATGTCATTTGCAAATATATTCTCCTATTCTGTAGATAGATTTGTTTTTATTGTTTCCTTTGAAGTGCAGAAACTTTATTATATTGATAAAACACCAATAGTTTAGTTTTGCTTTTATTTCCCTTGCCTAGGGAGACCTATTTAGTAAAATGTTGCTATGGCCAATGTCAGAGATATTACTGTCTGTGCTCTCCTCTAGAATTGTATGGTTTCAGGTCTCACATTTAGATCCTTAAACCATTTTGAGTCTGTTTTTGTGTATGGTGAAGAGAAATTGGTCTAGTTTCATTCTTCTGCATATGGCTGTCCAGTTTTCCCAACACCACTTGTTGAAGAGATTGTCTTTTTCCCATTGGATATTCTTTCCTGCTTTGATGAGGATTAATTGACCGTGTAACTATGGGCTTACTTCAGGGTTTTCTGTTCTGTTCTATTTATCCCTGTGTCTATTTTTTGCTGGGTGTTCCCATGTTGGGTGCATAAATATTTACAATTGTTATAGCTTCTTGTTGGATTGTCCCCTTTACTATCTTATAGTGTCCTTCTTTGTCTCTTTTTACAGACTTTGTTTTAAAGTCTATTTTGTCCAATATAAGTTTTGCTACTCTGGCTTTCTCTTGATATCCATTTGCATGATAAATATTTCTCCATCCCCTCACTTTTAATTTGCAGGTGTCTTTAGGTCTAGAATGAGTCTCTTGTAGGCAGCATACAGATGGGTCTGATTTGTTTTTAATCCATTCTGTCACCCTTTGTCTTTTGATTGGAGCACTGAGTCCATTTACATTTAAAGTAATTATTGATAGATATGTATTTATTATTACTTTGTTACTTGTTTTGTGGTTATATTTGTAGTTTTTCTGTGACCCCTTCTCTTTCTGGCTTTCATAGTTTGTTGGTTTTCTTTAGTGATATTCTTGGATTCTTTACTCTTTATTTCTTGAATATGTACTGCTGTGTTTTGATTTGTGGTTACCATTTGGTTTATATATAACATCTTTCACTATAGTAGTCTACCTTAAGCTAATGGTCACTTAATTTTGAACTCATTCTTGACTCCTTTCCCCTCCATGTTTCAGATATTTGGTCTATTTTACATCCTTTTTTTTTTTTTTTTTTTTTTTTTTCTTGGCTTTTTTTTTCTTGTTTTTTTTTTTTTTTTTTTTTTAATCTTTTTAAATTTATTTATTTTGCTTTTGTGCTTCCTACTTTTTCTTACTCTTACTTATGGTTTTTCACTCACAGAGTCCCCCTTAACATTTTTTTTGTAGGGCTGGATTAATGGGCATGAATTCTTTTAACTTTTCTTTGGGAAATTCTTTCTCTCTCCTATTCTGATTAATAGCCTTGCTGGATACAATATTCTTGACTGCAGATTTTTCCTTTTCAGCACTTTGAATACATCGTGCCAGTTCCTTACATCCTGAAGTTTCTGCTGAAAAATCAGCTGATTACCTTATGTGGTTTCCTTTGCTTGTAACAGTCTTCTCTCTTGTAACCTTTTAAAATTGTTTATCACTAATTTTTGCCATTTTAATTACTGTGTGTCTTGATGTAGACCTCCTTGTGTTGAATTTGTTGGGGTCTCTGTACCTCTTGAATCTGGATCTCTGTTTCCTTCACCAGATTTGGGAAGTTCTCTGCTATTACTTCTTCACATACACTCTCTGCCCCCCCTTTCTCTCTCCTCTCCTTCTGAGATCCATATAATATGAATATTATTATGCTTGATGATATTATTGAATTCTCTAAGTCTGATCTCATTATGCAGTATTTGTTTGTCTCTCACCTGTCCAGCTTCACTGCTTTCCATGACTCTATCCTCCAGGTCATTGATAAGTTCCTCTGATTTCTGTAGCCTCCCATTTATCCCATCTATTGTATTTTTAATTTCTTTTATTGAGTTGTTCATCTCTGATATGTTATATTTTTATCTCTTTGTCAAGGGTCTCACTGATGTCCTCCACACTTTTCTGAAGTCCAGTGAGTATCTTTATGATCATGACTTTAAAATTCTTTATCGGGCATGTTATTTAAATCTATTTCACTTAGATCTCCTGCTAAATGATTATGTCCTGTTCTTTCATTTGGGACAGATTCCTTTGTCTCCTCATTTTGTATACCTCCCTGGGTCTGTTTCTGTGTGTTCCAAAAGTCAGCTATGTCTTCTGCTCTTAAAAGTAGCAGCTTTTATGAAGAAGAGCTGCTGTAGTGCCCTGCAATGCAGTGTCCCCTGTTCACCAGAATCTGGCACTTCACAGGAATCTTCTATGTGTGTTGCTGGCATCCTGTTGTTGTGTCTGGGTCACTTTTCCTTTCAGTCCAGAGGTCTGCTCCTACTTGCCTGTTGGGGCTGTGCTAGCTCTCTGTGGTGATAGCAAGATCCAGGCAGGCCGAGTATGAAGGGGTGTGACTGCCAGAGGGCTGGAAGCAGAGCAGCCGTGTTAGCAAAATTTGTGATAAACAGCTAGTCCCAGGCCAGTTCTGAATCCCCTGAAGTGTGGTGGCTGCCAAGGGCCTGGTGCACAGGCTTTGTGGCTTGGTGGAGTAAACACTTCATTAACAAAACGGGAGCTGAGCCCCAGACAGAGGCCAGCAAGCTTGGAGTAGGCAAGTCCTCAGGAGAACTGATGGGCAGGCTGCACTGCAAGGAGGTTAGGTAGCAAGTGTCTGTGCAGTGCAGCCTCCTGCAGGTAGCCCTGTGTTTATGCCAGGGGAGCAGGAAGGAAAATAGCACCTGCCAGCTCCTTCATATCTGGAGAAGTCACCCACCAGCTCTGAAATCCTTGAAACAGGTCCCTCCCATTTGCCCTGGGTATTGAGCAAACTGTTGTTACTTTGTTGCCTTTCTGAAGGCTGTTGTCTCTTTAAAGGCAGGAACCCACCTATCACTCACCCTCCCTGCTGGCCCAGTGCTGAATCAGCTGACTTTTCCAGCTCCAGGCTCCAAGTCCACTGGTTATGCAAGCTCAGGAAACTGAGCCTCTCTGGCTTTCAAGGCCAGATGTTACAGGATTTCACTTTCCTCCTTTGGGCTCCCTGGTGCTTCTCCTTCTCCATGCCTGCAATTTCCTCCCTCCTGTGGCAGCTCCGGACCACTGTTTCTGCCTTTCCTAACCTCTATAGTGTGGCTTCTTCTTCACATGTGGTTGTGCAGTTTGCTCTGCAAACTGGATCACTTTGGTGATCACTCTCCAGTTTATTTATTTGGATGTGAATGATAACTTGTAAATAACTTGTTGTAAATTTGGAATGGGGTGAGCTAAGAGTTCTACTCTGCCATCTTTTCCCATCCACAATATATGTTTTTGATGCAGTAAGATCCTTGCCTTCTTGGAATTAAATAGATTAGCCAAATTGCATCTCTCCTTTTATATACAATTTCAAGTATTTTGATATCTTATCTGGTATTTTATGTTATAATCACAGGTGAAACTAATGTCTAGATTAATATTTTGTGATAACTTTTTGTGTGTGTCAGACAAATGCTAACTTCAAGAAGGAACTGCACAGCTTTTTATGTATCCTTATATATTGAGACCATTTAGATAATAAAGTTATGATCTTTAATTTAAATACTAGATGGATTTTTGGTGGTGCCTGGGTGATTCAGTTGGTTAAGCATCTGCCTTCGGCTCAGGTCATGATCATGGGGTCCTGGGATGGAGCCCTGTGTCTGGCTCCCTGCTCAGTGGGGAGTCGCTTCACCCTCTCTCTGCCCCTCCTTCTCCCACTTGTGCTATCTCTCTCTCTCTCGCTCACTCTCTCGTTCTCTCAGATAAATAAAATATTGAAAAAGAAATAAATATCAGATAGATTTTTGCGTGCTATTTTAGACCTAGTATCTCATTTCAGGCGTACATGTTCATAATTCCTTACTATTAAAAATACTATTGTAAAAATAATTCCATTGTGTTTTCTAATATACAAGAATTAATTTAGGGTACATAATTGGGTTCAGGCTTGGTATATTGTAGGACGCAAACATATTTCTCCAAAGTGGTTGTACTTACTTACATTTCTGCCAGTAAGGTATGAACCTATCTCCTTATTTATATCCTCATCCATTCTTGTTATAGTAAGTCTTTTGATTTGATAAATTTGATGGATGGGAAATATTTTATTTTGTTTTGAATTCTTCTAATTTTAAATTTCATGACTTAAAATCAGGCTCTTTTTATATTATCATTTTCCATTTTTTATTCCAAACCTTTATACATTTTTCTGTTTGGTATTTGGAATGTTTCTCATCAATTCATAGGAATTCTTTTTAAAATCTAGGTGCCGATCCGATGTCAAATTTTTCCATTGCAAGTATCTTTTACTAGTTTGTAGCTAGTTTTTAACTTCATTGTCCCATTTATTGGAATGTTTTCATTTCATTGTAGTCCTTTTATTATCATTTATCACTTTACCATTTTTGCCTTTTCTAAGAAAACCTTTCTTATTCAAATGTCATATAGATATTTATTTCTATTTTGTGTACAGAAATCTTAGCTTTCTCATTAGTTGTAATAATTTTCTACCTTCATTCTTGGATTCTCCAGTTAAATCACCATTTTCAATGTTTATATCTCTTTTTCTTTGTCTAGTTAAATTGGCTCCTTGCTCAAAAAAAATGTAAAATGAGAGTGGAGGCAAAGATTATTGTTATGTTCATGTTTTTAATTTTAATAGGAATACTCCCAATGCCTTCTCATTCAGGATGAGGTTGACATTTGGGATAATGGTGTACAAAGAAAATATTAATTTTAGGGGCGACTGGGTGGCTCGGTCATTAAGCATCTGCCTTCAGCTCATGTCATGATCCCAGAGTCCTGGGATCTAGCCCCACATCAGGCTCCCTGCATGGCAGGAAGCCTGCTTCTCCCTCTCCCACTCCCCCTGCTTGTGTTCCTGCTCTCGCTATCTCTCTCTCTGTCAAATAAATAAATAAAATCTTTAAAAAAATAAAAAATAATTTTTACTTTTAAAATCTTGAAATTATACAAGATGTATTTTTACATATATGAAGGTAATTGTATCAGTAACTCATAACTAGTTTTTGAGCACTTACTCTCAAATTTGTTCGAAATCCTGGGGATAGAGTAATGGTTAAAATAGTCAAAGTCCCTGCTCTACGTATCTAGCATTTCAGTAAAGAAGACAAATAATGAACAAGTAATAAAAATATAAATAATGTAGAGTTAGGTAGCAGTTACTGTTAGGTAGAAAAATAAACAGAATAAGGGGTTCTAGAAAGGTACTAAATACCTTTTTAAAAAGGGTGGTCCAGTAAGGCCTCTTGCAGAGGGGACATATAAATGAACACCAAAATGGCCTGGGGTGGGGAAAGCCTTCAAAATGTATGGGAGAGAAGGGTGTGTTCTAAACAAAGGTAACAAGTGCTTTATGTACAAATATGATTAACTATTTTAACACATTTCCTAATATTGAATTACATTTGAATTTCTAGATTAAGGTCCACATAATCACAGTATGTACATTTTTTTTCCCCCTGGAAACTATTTTTTATTCCTCTTCTCTGGGGCCATTGCTTTGGTGCAGATGTTCTTCATCTAGACTATTCAGTTGTTTTCATCTAGATTCTTCTAGCCAGTTTTAACTGCTTCCTGTCAGGCCTCTTGTTTTCTATTCTTTTCTCTGTTTTCCATCTTCAATCAAATTAGGATTGTCTTTCTAAAATGCAAACTTTTTTTTTTTTTTTGCGCATCTACTGAAACAACTTCCTACAGTTTCCCTTTGCCTCCAGAATAAAACTCCAATGCACCAATCAAAGCATTTAGAACTCTAATGTGCCATTTTAGACACAACTCTTGCTCTGCCCTCATTGTAGCATCACCTCTTTTACACACTGTTTTCCAGCCACCCTATATTTCTGTAAATAGAACATGCATTGAGATCCATGGGTAATATGCTAATTCTTGAAATAAAATAATTAATGACACATAGAACTTTCCTTCCAGAAACTGGCAATATGGAGACTCAGATCATACAATAAATAATTTCTACATAATAAAACCAGTATGTATATAAAATTATTCCATACATGAGTCAGTAAATTCTATATTATCAAAAGAAAAACAAATTATGCTCAAAGATGTGATGTATGGATTTTATTTTTTAAATTTTATTTTTTATTAAAGTATTATTGGCATAAATATCTGTTAATTTATAGATGTACATCATAGTGATTCAATATCTTTATAGATTACTAAATGATCTTCACAATAACTCTTATTACTACTTGTTACCATGCATATTAGATGTGTAACATCATGCCAGTTTAAAGTGTACGGTGTATTACTTTGATATATTTATATGTTATAATACTGCTATATCAACAATCATTTTTATCACATATATCACATATACTACACATAATATACTATTATTTTCTATATTCATTATATTGTGCATTAAGGCTCTGCTGGCTTATTTACTCATTACAATTTTTTACCTTTAAACACCATCACTTTTTTTTTTTTTTAATTTTTTTTAAATTCTTATGTTAACCATCACTTTTTTTTAAATGAGGTATAATTGACATACAATGTTACATTCATTTCAGGTGTACAACATAGTGATTCAACAAGTCTATATATTACGCTATGCTCACCACAAGTGTAGCTACCATCCTACAAATGCTATTATCCTACAAATGCTGTTACAATACTGTTGACCATATTCCCTATGCTGTGTCCTTAATTCCCCTGACTTAGTCATTCCATAAGCACAAGCCTGTAGCTCCCATTCTCTTTCACCCATTTTGCCCATCTCCCCACCCCTACAACTCTGGCAACCATCAGATCTCTGTGTTTATGACTGGTTCTACTTTTTGTTTATTTTGTTTGTTAATTCATTTTGTTCTTTTAAATTCCATGTATAACTGAAATCATATGGTATTTGCCTTTCTCTGTGACTTACTTCACTTAGCATAATAACTTCTAGGTCCATCCATGTTGTCACAATGGCAAGATCTCGTTCTTTTTAATGCCTGAGTAATATTCCCTTGTATATATACCACATCTTTTTTATCCATTTCTCTATCAGTGAAAATTTAGGTGTTTTGGCTGTTGTAAATAATGCTGCAATAAACAGGGGTGCATAATCTTTTTGAATTAGTGTTTTCATTTTCTTTGGATCAATATCCAGTAGTAGAATTATTGGATCATCTGATAGTTTTTTTAATTTTTTGAAGAAATTTAATACTGTTTCTCACAGTGGCTGCACCAATTTACATTTTCACTAACAATGTGCAAGTGTTCCTTTTTCTCCATATCCTTGTTAACACTTGTTATTTTCTTTTTTTTTTTATTCTAGCTATTCTGACAGGTGTAAGGTGATACTTCACTGTGGTTTTGATTTGCATTTCCATGATGATGAGTGATGTTAAACATCTTTACCTGTGTCATTTGGCCATTTCTGCTTCTTTGGAAAATATCTATTCAGGTCTTCTTCCCATTTTTAATTGCATTTTTTTTCTTTGTATTGAGTTGCCTGAGTTCTTTATGTGTTTCAGATATTAACTCCTTATTAAATATATCATTTGAGAATACCTTCTCCCATTCAGTAGGTTCCCTTTTTGTTTGTCAATGGTTTCTTTTGCTGTGCATATGCTTTTTAGTTTGATATAAACACCATCACCCTTATCCCCACCCTCCATCCTCTTATAACCACTATTTTATTGTTTTTTGTTTTTTTACAAGTTTAACTTTTTTAGATTCTACATCTAAGTGATATTGTACTTTTTCTTTCTCTATCTGACTTATCTCATTCACCATAATGTGCTCAAGGTCCATCCATGCTGTCACAAATGGGAAGATATCTTCCTTTCTTATGGATGAAAAATATTCTATTATATATATGTACCACATTTTTAATCCACTCATTAGTTGATGGACATTTGAGTCATTTCCATATCTCAGCTCTTTTGACTAATGCTATGATGAACATGGGAGAGCATATACCTCATCAAAATCCTGTCTTCATTTCCTTTGGGTATATACCCAGAAGTGGAATTGCTAGATCATATGGTGGGTCAATTTTTAATTTTTTTAGGGAACTCCATATTGTGTTCCATAGTTGTGGGACCATTTACATTCCCACCAGTGATATACAAGGGTCCTCTTTTCATCACATCCTCATCAGTACTGTTGTCTTTGTCTTCTTGTGGTGGTGATTCTAACAGGTATCAGGTGATACCTCATTGTGGTTTTTTTTTTTTAAAGATTTTATTTATTTGAGAGAGAGAGAATGAGAGAGAGCGAGCACGTGAGGGGGGGAGGGTCAGAGGGAGAAGCAGACTCCCTGCCGAGCAGGGAGCCCGATGCGGGACTCGATCCCGGGACTCCAGGATCATGACCTGAGCCTAAGGCAGTCGCTCAACCAACTGAGCCACCCAGGCGCCCTTCATTGTGGTTTTGATTTGTATTTCCCTGACAGTTAATGATGTTGAACCTCTTTTCATGTGTCAGCCATTTCGATGTCCTCTTTGGAGAAATGTCTATTTAATTCTTGCCATTTTTTAATCAGATTATTTTTGTTGTTATGGAGTTGACTGAATTCTTTATGCATTTTAGATATTAACACCTTATGATTTGCAAAAATTGTTTCCCACTATGTAGGTTGTTTTTTTTCATTTCCTTAATGGTTTATTCTGCTGTGTAGAATTTTTTGAGTTTGATAAAGTTTTGATTTTTTTTCTTTTGTTGTTGGTGCTTTTGGCATTATGTCCAAAAACTTAATGATAGGACAAATATTGATGAGCTTCTTCCCTACATTTTCTTCTAGCAGTTCTATGGTATCAGGTCTTATACTTAGGGCTTTGATATTTTTTGTGTCAATTTTTTTGAGTGGTGTGAGATAAGGATTCATTTTTATTGTTCTGTATGTGTTTCTTCAGTTGTCTCCACCCCATTTGTTGGAGAGACCATCATTTGCCCTTTGGGTATTCTTGGATCCCTTGCTGAATATTAGTTGACCATATATGCCAGGGTTTAATATTGGGCTCTTTCTCCTGTTCCACTGGTCCATGCATCTGTTTTTGTGCCAGTACAATACTATTTTTATTACTATGGCTTTGTAGTATAATTTGAAATCCAGAAGCATGATACTTCCAGCTTTGTCCTTTTTTTTCCCTCAACATTGCTTTGATTATTCCAGGTATTTTGTAGTTGCAGACAAATTTTAGGAATGTTCCTTTATTTATGTAAAGAATGCCTTTGGTATATTGATGGGGATTGCATTGAATCTTTAGAGGGCTTTTGATGGATTTTACTTTTTTGAATATGGTTAAATAATCTTTGTATGCTTGCTAACTCTCAGTTTAAAAAAAAATCCATTAATGAAAAAGTTACTTTATACCTAAAGCAAGTGGAAATTTTTTTAAAGATTTATTTATTTATTAGAGAGAGAGTGAGTGAGTGGGCAGAGGGGCAGAGGAAGAGAATATTTCAAGCAGACTCCCCATTAACGCAACACATTGTGTTGCTTGATCCTATAGTCCATGAGATCATGACCTGAGCTGAAACCAAGAGTCAGACGCTCAACTGACCGAGCCACCCAGATTCCCCCTAAAGCCACCCAGATTCCCCCTAAACCCCTAAAATTTAATGACATTTTATTAAAAACATATTTTTTAAAAAATTTTAAGTAAGGTACATGTGTGAGGACTTTAAAATACATGAGATATTTTTTCTTAAATTATGGGCACACCTATATTTTCTATAGTTAGATTATTGTCTTTAATTTCAGATTAAAAAATTTATGAACCATGAGAGACTATGGACTCTGAGAAACAAACTGAGGGTTCTAGAAGGGAGGGGGATGGAGGGATGGGTTAGTCTGGTGATGGGTATTAAAGAGGGCACGTATTGAATGGAGCACTGGGTGTTATACGCAAACAATAAATCATGGAACACTACATCAAAAACTAACGATGTAATGTATGGGGATTAACATAAGAATTAAAAAAAAAAGAACACGGCAAATAAAAAAATGTTGAAGGATGCAAAAAAAAAAAACTAATGATGTATGGTGATTAACAACATAATACAATAAAGTTTTAAAAAAATTAGTAACAACTCTGTACTTGTGTACATACAAGTAAGTTCATCAATTTAAAGGACACCACTGGGAAATCAAGCTAATGAACAACAAATAAGCAGAAATTATTAAGAGTTACCAATTAGTCACTTGACTTACCTGTGGTGGAAATTACCTGTAGTTTCTCCATATTTTAAATTCAGCTAATTACATATTCTGTATAGAGTATGGAATAATTCCATAATTTAAATTTAGCTCTCATACAGTTTCTTTCCAAGGGTTCTATCTAGAGTCACAGAAGTACCTGGAAGTCTTGAGAAAGTCTATGGCCCCTGAACTGTGAATATAAAATTGTATATTTCTGTGCATGTAATAATATTTTAAAAAATCAGCATCTCAAAGGAATAGGTAGTTCTAAAATATTGAAAAAGCATTTGAAAGCATTTGAACTCCTTTCTTTTTCCCTGCCTACTCTGACCAGTCTCAGAATTCTAGCTCTCAGGTAGTAGGGCTGGCTATAATAGTGTATTGAAGATGCATTCGTGAAGAGTAGCCTCTTCCAAATATGTTATATTACTTAAACTTTAAAGTCCCTGAGGGTAATCTTGCTTTTTGGGGGTGCTAATTTCTATCTTCATTTTGCTTGATTCTGCTTTGACAATAATGTCTGCTTTGTAATGTGGGCTTTAGCCAAGGATTTTATCACTTGGGCCACTGGTTTTGGCCTTGGTCCTTTGCCTAGATTTGTTGGTTTTGATTTAAGTTGTCTAATTCCCCATCATTGTGATTTCAGTGACATCACTGGTCTACTCACATGTTTCAATCTTGCTTAATCATCCTGATTTTTTCCTTACTCTTGCTTTGATGCCGTACCTTATGATGTGGCTCCCATAGCTTACTGTTATAGATACTACATTTTATTTATACCCTTAAAACTTTTTGATACTTAATCTTCCTAGAATTGATACTAATGTATGCACTTAAATTCCATTTCATTCATTAAACTTTTTTTTATATAGTAAGTACTGCACCAAAAGTTAGGAATATAAATATGAATAAATCCCAATGACTTTCCTTCCAGAATTGAAATTTTATTAACAAGAAAGAAATTTATACAACTAGATAATAGTAACACCATGTATTGTTGGTTAAGTATAATTTTATAATTGTGAAAAGAGTGTCCTGGGGGTTCATTGAAGAGAGTATATCATTTTATCTGGGTGGTGGCGAAGGAGATAAGTGGTCCACAGAGAGCTGGCTCTTGAAAGATGTCTAGGAAGGTATATAGGACTAGAAGTTTCGAACACCTCTCAAATGGGGAATTTTATCCTTTATCTCAGAGATCTCAATTGCCCATAATTGTCTGACAGAAATAAGTACCATTGCTCTTTGATAGCAAATGTCAGCATCACAGTCTTATACATCGTTTTTTCCACTGGCTGCAAATTCTGAATCTTTCCTTCATGTTAACCTGCAATCTGGCATCAGACAAATCCCAGTTTGGCTACTAACCAGCTCTATGAAACTACTAGCCCCATGAACCTTGATGAAATTAACCTCCATAGGTTTTATTTTCTTCAGTACAAATTGAAGTGTGAACTCCACTATTGCCTAACTCACTTTCCTGATTGACCTAATGAAGAAAAAAATCAAAGATAAGTTGAAAATACAGTTATTCATATGTAAAATTTATTCATCGGTTTTAATAATTTGTAGATAATTGTATGTAACATTATCAGAATTTCCTAAGTCAATAAACAGACAAGTCATGCCACATTTTCCATTTCCTTGGATAGATTTCAACAGGATGAAATGGTGAATGTCTCCCAATTTAAGAAATAAATCTATGTACCTTAAGAAAAATGATCACATTTAGATTTACTATATTATTGTGTTTAAATTATAATGAAATCAAAATTTGAATACTTTGAAACAAATTTGATACTCCTAAGATTGTAGTTACAATTTGTTACAAAAGAATATATGACACTTACATTGCAATTTAAAGAGGCCCAATTGGAAATCTTCTGTTTTAAAGATATTCATCTGAGAGAAAATTGAGGCAGAGATAAAAATCTCAAGTATATCTGAAAGTTTTGAGTTTGCTTTGCTATGTGAGATCATCCAAAATAAAAATCAAGGGTGAAATGACCTGGTTTGAAAGTATCATGAAACCCAAATGCAAATCTATATATAGTAAATTCTAGTGATGTTTTGAAAACAACTTAGGTGACTCATGTAATAAATGATAGTGTGGCTTCTTTGGAATTCTCAATATTTGAACTTTTTCTTTTTTTTTTTTTTTTTTGAACAATTATATATTTTATTTCTTAAAACCCTAGTTGGTTTTTTTTTTTAATTTTTTTTTTATTCTTATGTTAATCCCCATACATTACATCATTAGTTTTAGATGAAGTGTTCCATGATTCATTGTTTGTGCATAACACCCAGTGCTCCATGCAGAATGTGCCCTCCTCAATAACCACCACCAGGCTAACCCATCCTCCCACCCCCCTCCCCTCTAGAACCCTGTTTGTTTTTCAGAGTCCATCGTCTCTCATGGTTCGTCTACCCCTCCGATTTCCCCCGCTTCATTCTTCCCCTCCCGCTACCTTCTTCTTCTTCTTTTTTTTTTTTTTCTTAACATATATTGCATTATTTGTTTCAGAGGTACAGATCTGAGATTCAACAGTCTTGCACAATTCACAGCGCTTACCAGAGCACATACCCTCCCCAGTGTCTATCACCCAGTCACCCCATCCTTCCCACCCCC
>NC_058409.1:68269099-68333461 GCF_002201575.2 Neomonachus schauinslandi | reverse complement strand
TCTTCTTTTTTTTTTTTCTTAACATATATTGCATTATTTGTTTCAGAGGTACAGATCTGAGATTCAACAGTCTTGCACAATTCACAGCGCTTACCAGAGCACATACCCTCCCCAGTGTCTATCACCCAGTCACCCCATCCTTCCCACCCCACCCCCCACTCCAGCAACCCTCAGTTTGTTTCCTGAGATTAAGAATTCCTCATATCAGTGAGATCATATGATACATGTCTTTCTCTGTTTGACTTATTTCACTCAACATAATACCCTCCAGTTCCATCCACGTCGTTGCAAATGGCAAGATCTCATTCCTTTTGATGGCTGCATAATATTCCATTGTATATATATACCACTTCTTCTTTATCCATTCATCTGTTGATGGACATCTTGGCTCTTTCCACAGTTTGGCTATTGTGGACATTGCTGCTATAAACATCGGGGTGCACGTACCCCTTCGGATCCCTACTTTTGTATCTTTGGGGTAAATACCCAGTAGTGCAATTGCTGGATCATATGGTAGCTCTATTTTCAACTTTTTGAGGAACCTCCATACAGTTTTCCAGAGTGGCTGCACCAGCTTGCATTCCCACCAACAGTGGAGGAGGGTTCCCCTTTCTCCGCATCCCCGCCAACATCTGTCATTTCCTGACTTGTTAATTTTAGCCATTCTGACTGGTGTGAGGTGGTATCTCATTGAGGTTTTGATTTGGATTTCCCTGATGCCGAGCGATATTGAGCACTTTTTCATGTGTCTGTTGGCCATTTGGATGTCTTCTTTGGAAAAATGTCTGTTCATGTCTTCTGCCCATTTCTTGATTGGATTCTTTGTTCTTTGGGTATTGAGTTTGATGAGTTCTTGATAGATTTTGGATACTAGCCCTTTATCTGATATGTCATTTGCAAATATCTTCTCCCATTCTGTCGGTTGTCTTTTGGTTTTGTTGACTGTTTCCTTTGCTTTGCAAAAGCTTTTTATCTTGATGAAGTCCCAATAGTTCATTTTTGCCCTTGCCTCCCTTGCCTTTGGCGATGTTTCTAGGAAGAAGTTCC
The DNA here is from genome assembly GCF_002201575.2 of Neomonachus schauinslandi. Lineage (NCBI taxonomy): Eukaryota > Metazoa > Chordata > Mammalia > Carnivora > Phocidae > Neomonachus > Neomonachus schauinslandi. The sequence goes on along the minus strand of NC_058409.1, from coordinate 68,332,414 downwards.
TTCGGCTGAGGTCAAAGAGGTTGCTGCCTGTGTTCTCTTTTAGGATTTTGATGGACTCCTGTCTCACATTGAGGTCTTTCAACCATTTGGAGTCTATTTTTGTGTGTGGTGTAAGGAAATGGTCCAGTTTCATTCTTCTGCATGTGGCTATCCAATTTTCCCAACACCATTTGTTGAAGAGACTGTCTTTCTTCCATTGGACATTCTTTCCTGCTTTGTCAAAGATGAGTTGACCATAGAGTTGAGGGTCCATTTCTGGGCTCTCTATTCTGTTCCATTGATCTATGTGTCTGTTTTTGTGCCAGTACCATGCTGTCTTGATGATGACAGCTTTGTAATAGAGCTGGAAGTCCGGAATTGTGATGCCACCGGCTTTGCTTTTCTTTTTCAACATTCCTCTGGTTATGCGGGGTCTTTTCTGGTTCCATACAAATTTTAGGATTATTTGTTCCATTTCTTTGAAAAAAGTGGATGGTATTTTGATGGGGATTGCATTGAATGTGTAGATTGCTCTAGGTAGCATTGACATCTTCACAATATTTGTTCTTCCAATCCATGAGCCTGGCACGTTTTTCCATTTCTTTGTGTCTTCCTCAATTTCTTTCATGAGTATTTTATAGTTTTCTGAGTACAGATCCTTTGTCTCTTTGGTTAGATTTATTCCTAGGTATCTTATGGTTTTGGGTGCAATTGTAAATGGGATCGACTCCTTAATTTCTCTTTCTTCTGTCTTGTTGTTGGTGTATAGGAATGCCACTGACTTCTGTGCATTGATTTTATATCCTGCCACTTTACTGAATTCCTGTATGAGTTCTAGCAGTTTTGGGGTGGAGTCTTTGGGGTTTTCCACATAAAGTATCATATCATCTGCAAAGAGTGAGAGTTTGACTTCTTCTTTGCCGGTTTGGATGCCTTTGATTTCTTTTTGTTGTCTGATTGCTGTGGCTGGGACTTCCAATACTATGTTGAATAGCAGTGGTGATAGTGGACATCCCTGCCGCGTTCCTGACCTTAGGGGGAAAGCTCTCAGTTTTTCCCCATTGAGAATGATATTCGCTGTAGGTTTTTCATAGATGGCTTTTATGATATTGAGGTATGTACCCTCTATCCCTTACTCTGAAGAGTTTTGATCAAAAAGGATGCTGTACTTTGTCAAATGCTTTTTCTGCATCTATTGAGAGGATCATATGATTCTTGTTCTTTCTTTTGTTAATGTATTGGATCACGTTGATTGATTTGCGGATGTTGAACCAACCTTGCAGCCCAGGGATAAATCCCACTTGGTCATGGTGAATAATCCTTTTAATGTACTGTTGGATCCTACTGGCTAGTATTTTGGTGAGAATTTTTGCATCCATGTTCATCAGGGATATTGGTCTGTAATTCTCCTTTTTGATGGGGTCTTTGTCTGGTTTTGGGATCAAGGTAATGCTGGCCTCATAAAATGAGTTTGGAAGTTTTCCTTCCATTTCTATTTTTTGGAACAGTTTCAAAAGAATAGGTATTAATTCTTCTTGAAATGTTTGGTAGAATTCCCCTGGGAAGCCATCTGGCCCTGGGCTTTTGTTTTTTGGGAGATTTTTGATGACTGCTTCAATTTCCTTAGTGGTTATAGGTCTGTTCAGGTTTTCTATTTCATCCTGGTTCAGTTTTGGTAGTTGGTACATCTCTAGGAATGCATCCATTTCTTCCAGGTTATTTAATTTGCTGGCATAGAGTTGCTCATAATATGTTCTTATAATTGTTTGTATTTCTTTGGTGTTGGTTGTGATCTCTCCTCTTTCATTCATGATTTTGTTGATTTGGGTCATTTCTCTTCTCTTTTTGATAAGTCTGGCCAGGGGTTTATCAATCTTGTTAATTCTTTCAAAGAACCAGCTCCTAGTTTCGTTGATCTGTTCTACTGTTCTTTTAGTTTCTATTTCATTGATTTCTGCTCTGATCTTTATTATTTCTCTTCTCCTGCTGGGTTTAGGCTTTATTTGCTGTTCTTTCTCCAGCTCCTTTAGGTGTAGGGTTAGGTTGTGTACTTGAGACCTTTCTTGCTTCTTGAGAAAGGCTTGTATTGCTATATACTTTCCTCTTAGGACTGCCTTTGCTGCATCCCAAAGATTTTGAATAGTTGTGTTTTCATTTTCATTGGTTTCCATGTATTTTTTTTAATTCTTCTTTAATTTCCTGGTTGACCCATTCGTTCTTCAGTAGGATGCTCTTTAGCCTCCATGTATTTTAGTTCTTTCTGACTTTTGTCTTGTGATTGAGCTCTAGTTTCAAAGCATTGTGGTCTGAAAATAGGCAGGGAATGATTCCAATCTTTTGGTACTGGTTGAGACCTGATTTATGACCTAGGATGTGATCTATTCTGGAGAATGTTCCATGGGCACTAGAGAAGAATGTGTATTCCATTGCTTTGGGGTGGAATGTTCTGAATATATCTGTAAAGTCCATTTGGTCCAGTGTGTCATTTAAAGTCTTTATTTCCTTGTTGATCTTTTGCTTAGACGATCTGTCCATTTCAGTGAGGGGGGTGTTAAAGTCCCCCACTATTATTGTATTGTTGTCGATGTGTTTCTTTGCTTTTGTTATTAATTGCCTTATGTAATTGGCTGCTCCCATGTTAGGGGCATAGATATTTACAATTGTTAGATCTTCTTGTTGGATAGATCCTTTAAGTAGGATATAGTGTCCTTCCTCATCTCTTATTACAGTCTTTGGTTTAAAATCTAATTTGTCTGATATAAGGATTGCCACCCCAGCTTTCTTTTGGTGTCCATTAGCATGGTAAATTGTTTTCCACCCCCTCACTTTCAATCTGGGCCTATCTTTGGGTCGAAAATGAGTCTCTTGCAGACAGCATATCGATGGGTCTTGTTTTTTAATCCAGTCTGATAGCCTGTGTCTTTTGATTGGGGCATTGAGCCCATTTACATTCAGGGTAACTACTGAAAGATAGGAATTTAGTGCCATTGTATTGCCTGTAAGGTGACTGTTACCGTATATTGTCTGTGTTCCTTTCTGGTCTATGTTGCTTTTAGGCTCTCTCTTTGCTTAGAGGACCCCTTTCAAGATTTCTGGTAGGGCTGGTTTTGTGTTTGCAAATTCCTTTAGTTTTTGTTTGTCCTGGAAGCTTTTTATCTCTCCTTCAATTTTCAATGACAGCCTAGCTGGATAGAGTATTCTTGGCTGCATATTTTTCTCATTTAGTGCTCTGAATATATCCTGCCAGTCCTTTCTGGCCTGCCAGGTCTCTGTGGATAGGTCTGTTGCCAATCTAATATTTCTACCCTTGTAGGTTACATATCTCTTCTCCCGAGCTGCTTTCAGGATTTTCTCTTTGTCTATGAGACTCGTAAGTTTTACTATTAGATGTCGGGGTGTTGACCTATTTTTATTGATTTTGAGAGGGGTTCTCTGTGCTTCCTGGATTTTCATGCCTGTTTCCTTCCCCAAATTAGGGAAGTTCTCTGCTATAATTTGCTCCATTATACCTTCTGCCCCTCTCTCTCTTTCTTCTTCTTCTGGGATCCCAATTATTCTAATGTTGTTTCGTCTTATGGTATCTCTTCTCTCTCGAATTCTGCCCTCGTGATCCAGTAGTTGTTTATCTCTCTTTTTCTCAGCTTCTTTATTTTCCATCATTTCATCTTCTATATTACTGATTCTCTCTTCTGCCTCATTTATTCTAGCAGTTAGCGCCCCCATTTTTGATTGCACCTCATTAATAGCCTTTTTGATTTCTACTTGGTTGGATTTTAGTTCTTTTACTTCTCCAGAAAGGGTTTCTCTAATAACTTCCATATTTTTTTCAAGCCCAGCTAGTATCTTTAAAGTGATGATTCTGAACTCTAGATCTGACATCGTACTAATGTCCGTATTGAGTAGGTCCCTGGCAGTCGGTACTACCTCTTGTTCTTTTTGTTGAGGTGATTTTTTCCGTCTTGTCATTTTGTGCAGAGGAGAATAGATTAATGAGAGAACAAAATGCTAGCAGAGTAACAACGTCCCCAGAAAATATACTCTAAACAAATCAGAAAAAACCTGAAGCAGTGGGAAAAGAAAGGGAAAGAGAGAAAAAAGAAAAAGAAAAAAAAGAAAAAGATAAAGATAAAAGCAAAAACAAACAAAACAAAATAAAACAACAACAACAAAAAAACCAGAATGTGATCAAATATGATCAGGCTGGTATATAGATCAGTGCCACACACTAGATTTGGGGTGTATTTTGGTCTTTTAGAAGAAAGTGCCTCCCAAAATTTTAAAGAAAGAAAAACTTATATATGTACAAAAATAAGGGTTGATATGATGAAGGGATGGAATATGACTGTAAAGATGGAAAGTATAAAAAATTTTATGAAAGGAATTGATAAGAAGTTGTTTGAAAAAAGAAAGAAGAGGATTTTAAAAAAGAAAAAAAAAGGGAGAGGATGTGATCAGGCAGGGGAAGAGAAAACACCATATACTAGAGATTTAGGGTATATTTTGATCTGTTAGAAGAAACTATCTCAAAATTTTAAAGAGAGAACAACATATATATAAGCCAAAAATATGGGTAACTACTATGAAGGGATAGAATATGACTCTAAAAATGAAAAATAAAAATGTTTTTTTTTTTTTAAAAAAAAAGGGATTGATAAGATGTTGGTTGAAAAAGGGAAAAAGAAAAATTCAAAAAGAATAAAAAAAGAAAAAAAGACAGTTAAAAAAAATTAACTTTGAAAGACTACAGAATCATGGTAAAAAAGCCATGAATTCTATGTGCAGTAGTCCCCTAGAGCTGGAGTTCTGCCGTTCTCATTGATGGGTAAACTTGGTCTTGGCTGGCTGTTCTTGCTGATCTTCTGGGGAGGGGCCTGTTGCCGTGGTTTCCGAATGTCTCTGCCGGAGGCGGAATTGCCCCGCCCTTGCCCCCTCCCGGCTAAGTAATCTGCTCGGGTTTGCTCTCCGTGGCTTTTGTTCTCTGCGAGCTTTCCGTACAGCTTTGGAGGCGGAGAGTGAAAATGGCGGCCTCCCAATCTCCGGCCTGGAGGAGCCGAGAACTCAGGACCCCGCTCCTCAGTGAGCCCCCAGAGAAAAGCCGCCAGTCACTCCCGGCTCCCCGGTCTCCAGCCGCACTCCGTGCTCACCCGGCCTGTGACCGCGCATTTCTATCTCTGTCACCCGACCCCTTGTGGAGTCTCCAAACCCAGCAGATCCCTGCGGTGCGCTCCCGCGCGGCTCCTCCCCGGGGAGGAAGGTGAGTCTCCCCGGATCTGCTGCTTGTTGGGTCCCTGCTGGAGGAGCAGGGGCCCGACTGTGCCGCGGATCACAGTTTATGGCAACCCCGAGCTGAGAGCCCGCGCCTGGGCTCCGCCTCTGCAGCCGGCCTCCCTGCTCCGATAGCTGGGGGCTCTGCTGCACTCAGGCACCCCCGGTCTTTCTGTGACCCGTGGGTCCTGAGACCACACTGTCCCGGAGGGTTCCACCCCCCGCTTAGCCACCAGAGTGAAGTCCCTCGGCGGAGCAGACTTTTAAAAGTTCCGATTTTGTGCTCCGCGGCTCTATCACTTGCCAGAAGCGGCCGATGGAGCCCCTCCCCCGCCGTCTATCCTCCCGAATACGCCTCGGATTCACTTCTCCGCAGGTCCTACCTTCCAGAAAGTGGTCGCTTTTCTGATGAGAGAGTTGTTGCTCTTCTTTTCTTCGATCTCCTGTTGAGTTTGTAGGTGTTCAGAATGGTTTGATCCCTATCCAGCTGAATTCCTGAGACCAGACGAAATCCAGGTCTCCTACTCCTCCGCCATCTTGCTCCGCCTTCCCAAGTATTTTTTTAATTGCAAGTATTTTTAATACCTTGTAATAAAGTTTTACACTTCATCCTGTGTAAGTCTATACCTTTTACTTAAATTTGCTTCTAAAAGAGAGCAGTAGGTGAGATGGAGGAGGAGAAGGAAGGGAAGGAGGAAAAGAGGGAAGGGGAGCAGAAGGAGGAATGAGGGAGAGAGAAGACAGAGGAGGAAGGAGCTATTTGAACTTTTTCTTACCTAACTTCCTTCATCCTACCCACTCCATCTTTCTACTCTTTCACATTTTTATGTCCAAAGAATGGGTAGGGACTAAGGCATTTTTGTATTCTACCTCTTAACATTTATATTCCCATATTCCTTCAGTTCTCATTAATACTATTTAGCTATCACATGGATTTAAATTTATAGTTCTGAAAAAGCTTTCTTTAGATATTGAGATCAATATAGATGGGAGTAAGGAATCAGATGATAACTTCACATTCTGGTTTCACATAATCTTAGAAGTAAATCATTTAATTTCACTGGGACTCAATTGCTTTATCTTTTTAAAATTCCATAGTTAAAACTCTTGGTGATCTCAGTTAACTTGTTTATTTAACAACTATGTATTAGGTGCCTCCTAAGTGCCCGTTACTGTACAGGACACTCACACAATCACAACCTTGAAATAGCTGAAACCACTATTTAAGCTGAGTGATCCAATTAGATTTTGCTCTGTTCTCTTATTGCATTGCAAGAGGGAGGATGACAAGAGTCAGATCATCTTACAGGACAGGTCAAGGTGACAGGTTTATTGCTTCTTTCTGTCTGTATAAAATAGGACAATTACTTATATGTGACATTATTAATTTACATGAAATATTGTTACCTGAAACAAAACAGAGAATTCTGACATAAAACCAAATTAAAATTACCTTTTGTTCTGCTTCAATTGAAAAGCAGTTTTCTGAGTTTTTTTTTTCCTCTTTGGAGTTTCTGAAATGTATCAATCTATTTTTAAAATATTTTGGTTTTAGAATAACCCATTTTGCTAGACACTTTCCCAATAATTTTTAAATTCATGTTTATTTTTAAAGCAATATAATCCATGTGTTTATGTTTCATTTCACTTTATCTTTCCAAATGTTGTTGACTGTGAGTGTACTAATGTTCTGGAGCTTCTTTTATTGGGTGTTTGAAATACTTTAAAGAAATAACAATTTTCCGGGCCGCCTGGGTGGCTCAGTCGTTAAGTGTCTGCCTTTGGCTCTGGTCATGATCCCAGGGTCCTGGGATTGAGCCCCGCATCCGGCTCCCTGCTCGGCGGGAAGCCTGCTTCTCCCTCTCCCACTCCCCCTGCTTGTGTTCCCTCTCTCGCTGTGTCTCTCTCTGTCAAATAAATAAAATCTTAAAAACAAAACAAAACAAAAACAACAAAACAATTTTCCAAGAAGTAATTTCTGAAAGTTTGATGGTCTTGGTATCTATGAAACACATTTAACTAAATTTATTCAAGCACTTTGTTCAAGAATCCTCACAAAAGAAAGAACTACAGATTGAACTAAATCAAGATCTTGCATTCTTTTCCTTTTCAAACTGTATGGACCTAATGTCCAGATCTTCATAATCTGATTGAACAACTTTCTTCAGATTCCTATTTGTGTTTTAGACAAAAAAAGAAAAAAAAAAGAAATCTAATGTATTGCTATAGAGACTCAGATTGAGAATAACTGAATTGCTGAATATGAATAGGAGGAAAATACTATTATTTCCACATGCCAGTGAATATTAAGCAATTAACATAAAAATAAGAAGAAAACAATCTGGCTTTTCAAAATAAGTGGCATGAACTTTCCCATACTTTGATTTATCCACTGAATACAAACAACTTTAATTTTTTCCTTATTTTCTTACCTAAAGGAAACTTTCCTCCAGGTATATGCATGTTCAAACAATAACAAAAACACCAACAAAGACAATAAAATTCCTTCAGTGTTCCTTCCTTAGATACAAGCTATCATGTTGTAAGGACTCCTAGAAACAGACCTATGTACAAACCCAAGCTCTACCATTTACAAACTGTTTGACTTAAAAAAAAAAAGTTTTTTAACTTCCCAGGACATTGAATATGAATTTTCTTTGGTACAGATAATAATATCTGAGTTGTAAAAATGCAGAAAGCTACTTAAAACATTTTATCCTCGGGGCGCCTGGGTGGCTCAGTCGTTAAGCGTCTGCCTTCGGCTCAGGTCATGATCTCAGGGTCCTGGGATCGAGCCCCTCATCGGGCTCCCTGCTCCGCGGGAAGCCTGCTTCTCCCTCTCCCACTCCCCCTGCTTGTGTTCCCTCTCTCACTGCCGCTCTCTGTCAAATAAATAAAATCTTTAAAACAAAACAAAACAAAACATTTTATCCTTCCCCCCTCCTTTCTAAAATATATCCTATTTAGTTGTAGGTGTTGATGGACTACCAGATATTTGCTGAGTCTTTTAAACCATGTGTTTATGGATTCAATTTAATAATAGATTTTTTAAAGGAAATAATTGCTGCTCTATTTCTATCAGTTTGTATACTATTTTCCACAGCCAGATCCTCACATGATTTTCAATATTTTTCAAGTTTTTCAGTGCAACTTAGAATTCCTAAACTTAAAGGATTGCTATTTTGTTTAATTTTTTATTTGACAGAGAGAGAGAGAGAGAGAGAGAGAGAGAGAGTGAGTATGAGCAGGGGAAGAGGCAGAGGGAGAAACATGCTCCCTGCTGAGCAGGGAGCCCCATTCAGGACTCAGTCCCAGGACCCTGGATCTAAGATCCTAATCTAAGATCATGACCTGAGCTGAAGGTAGACTGAGCCACCCAGGCGCCCCAGGATTGCTACTTTGGAGGGAGTATTTTCTTTGACGGATTGAATTTTAAATAAATTCTTTAGTTGGTATTTGTCTTCTTTCAAACTCTCTAATTTTGATCAAAATCAATTTATCTCTCATTTGAAGATCTGAAATAGCAGCTGGCAATTTGGACTGTTGGCAAAACTAAAAAATAAAGCAATTTTATGTGATTCCTGAGGGGGAGAAAAGTCCCTCAGGCAATATTTGAGTAATTAAAAATCAGAAAGAATAACAAAAGATAATAAAGAAAATGTGCCAGCTATCTTTTGAGAAAGATTCTTGGAAGCTGACACAAAATCTTGTACTTATATATCACTGGCCAGAATGTAATCACAAGGCCACACCAAGATCTTGTGAGCACTTAGAAATGTAATCTGAATATCCATGTGCCCAGCTTTTTACTTATCAGAACAGATACTGGGAACAATGTGTTCTCTTGCCTCATGATTCAGATCTGGTTCTTTTAAAAATTCTGTAAGATATTTCTTGCTCAATAAGTATAAGGCAATGTAGGAAAATAACCTTCTTGTCTAAAGAACTTAACCCTTCACTGTATGTGAAATCTCTATTAAAATAAATGGAGAACATACATACTTAGTAAAAGTATAAATGGGTAAAAATAAATCCTGTTTCTTCTTGTTTATAATTATCATGTTACTCTTTTATAAAAGAACAATTACATGATCAATTCTTCCTTGAAATTGCCATGATCTCTCTTTGACCTTCTTAGTCCTGCTCTAACTAAATATTTCCTTCTATCTTTCTTAGTCTTATTTTCAATTTTCATGTACTTATTTTCTGCTCCCATATTCTAATTTTAAAATATTTATCAAAAATCTATCTTTATCTTCAAGTAAAATAATGGTGGAAAATATATCCACTTTCTGATATTTATTTGCCAATTCACATTATAAAGTCAATAAAATATCTATTTAGCAAAAAAAAAATAGTTTGATTTACTTGCTAAGGAGAATACAGAAGAAATAAACAGCACAATTCATGTTCACATTTTGGCGAGTTGACACTTACATGCGCAAAAATATAATAAGCAATCTAAGATCTTAAATATTTCCATGCCAAATTTGGAGATAAAGACTAAAATCCTACAAGCATTTCATCCTGGAACCCTCCAATCTCCTAAATATTTTTTTTTTCATTTGTATACATTAAGGGTGCCTTTTTGTGCTGTAAAGTGTTAGGTGTTTTAGCAAATGGTTAGTGTCATGTATCGACCTTTATGGTGTCCTATAGAGTATTTTCACCACTGTGAAAAAAATTAAAAGAAAATCTGTGCTTCGCCTATTCAACCCTCTCTTCCTCCCAAAGCCCTGGACACCATTGAATAAAGTCAATTCTTAAAGGTAATTTTTATAGAACTATAATAGAAAAATTAAATATTTATGATGCTGGAATACTTGATTAATTTTTACCTTATGGCTACAAATAATAATAGAAAAATTGTTTCATGTTCTTAGAGTTTAAAGACTTTTTGGTGTATTTCAGTAAAATAGTTCCTCTATATCAGATTTCCCATATCGTTTAAATCTCTTCATGATAGTGTAATGTTGGCTTTTGCATGCAACATCTAAATAAAAAAGTACAATATTCATCATACATGGAAATTTTTATTCAATCATTGAAAACTGGAAGCCACAGTTTGTCAAATGAAGTTTGTTCAGGATCCTAGTTGATACTAGCAAATACTGCATTAAATTTCGTGGAATACTCTCACAAGAATTTTAAATGTTCTTTTTTCTCTCTCATTTTTCAATATTTGAAATTTCATGCAATTTGGAAATCTGATGTTAATAAGACAGGATACACACACACACACACACACATATCCTACCACCACACATTTCTGTCACATTTCTCAAATAAGATTGTAAATATTGTAGAGACTAGACATGTGATTTTACAGTGAAAGCCATATAGCTTTATTCAGTGGAAGGAATTTAAAAAATACTGTAGGATTTTGATTTCTAACAAGAATGTGATACATATTTGGCAATAAGTCTCATACTCTAGCTTGTCTTAAATGTCCCAATACTGTCTTTGAAATGATTCAGGTTGTCCCTAATTATGCTTATGGGGTTAACAAAATACTTTTGAAAAGCCCATTCTAAGACTAAAATGTATTTTGATTTAACATGTTGATATGTGTTCCTCTAAACATACACACACACACACACACACACGATGAAATATGCCCCATTCACCTGCTACTCTCTTACTCAAACTTTATGTGCCTGATGCCCCTCCACTCCCTAACCCAACCGTACTTTAGAAAAGGAAAATCTTTGTCACATTTGTATACAACATTTAAGGCCCTGGTTTGTTTTCTTCCTAAGCCATTTCCTTGTACCAAAAATTTAAGAAATATAACATAGTAATGCATCCATGACCTATAAAATACACTGGGCCAAACAGCTTAACTTGGTGCCAAAATCTGGTTAATGTATTTGTAAACATTTCTGAAGGTGCTGATAGGTTTTTGGAAGCTGACACAAAATCTTGTACTTATGTATCACTGGCCAGAATGTAATCACAAGGCTGGGTTAGGGAGTGGAGGGGCATTAGGCACATAAAGTTTGAGTAAGAGAGTAGCAGGTGAATGGGGCATATTTCATCTTGGAAATCCTTCATTTCTCATCCAGGTAAGAACCTCTATGTAATCCTAGCACAGCGGTATGTGGCAGAGCATGCAGGGCTACATCCACTACACCAGAGACCCAAGGGTCAGTACTTGAAGAACTGCTACTATTGGAAAACAAACAGGCATGCAAACTAGGAAGCTGTTCTGACCTTCTACTCTTTGGTCCCCAGGAAGGTCTTTTTTTTTAAAGGGGGAAACCATTGATTTTTTATATCAGCAAGATACATATCACAACTAGTTGTAAATTGCCCATGATTCCCTGTATTATGTTCCCCAGGGAGGCTTCTGTAAGGGGAAACCACTGATTTCAACTTTTCAGGTATGAAGTTGCCCTTAAATTATCTCCTTTATGGTCTTAGTCCATACTGTGTCAATAACAGGAAAACAAAAAGGGAACATATTTCAAGCATATAAAGAAAGGATATTTGCTAAAAAGAAGAGGACAAAAAATTGTACTTGAATATGTCTGACTACTTTATATACAGCTTAACATTATTTTTCTCCGTAAATATAGGAATGCTTTATGTACCAATGAATACACACATTTGTAATAAGACAGGATTAACTCCCTATTGGATTCCTACTCATAGTTATCATCTCTAAGTAAAATACACAGTTGGAATGTAAAAAATATCCACACATTATTTCCTTTTCTAATACCATTATTCTAGCTTTCAAATACCCGCTTTTGTGGTATCTTAGACTAACTTCTGTTCAGAGTAACTCCTTTAAAATAAGGTAATATTTAAGAATTCAGTGGGGATAAAAGAAAAAAAGTGAAAACCAATCCAAATGCACTGATAACTTTATTTACTGCCTAATTTTTGAAAAATGATGGTTTTGGGGTGTCAGTCTAATATATAAGGCATGCAGAATTTGATTACTACAAGAGTTCAGAAAAATGTGTAATGAAGTAGAATGTACACAACACTAATACTTTTTTGAACTCATATAATTTGGCACCTCTGAAATAGATGCCATGTACTTTTATGATGTTTATTTTTCACTGAATATCTTACATTTTCAGATGCTTTCCTTTTTACTCATATGATGCTTTCTAGCAACAATGCATCTCTACTCTGGCCCGTTAATAACTATAGCAACTACAGGGTACCTGTAGGAAGGGGGTATTTGTAAAATCCTACAGTTAACTCAGACTGATTTGTTTCAGGGACCAGTAGCATGACCTAATCATGGTGGCCCAGGTGATATGACATTCTCATTGGTCTGATCTGACTCCAATAGAATTGTGAATGTAGTCAGCCCAATTCCCATGGGTGGGAATTTTATTTAAGGGAAATCAGGCTGCAAAAAGGGGAAATAGATGACTGCAGAGACATCCTCTATAGGTTGTGATATTTTGAGAAATGAATAGTGTTGGGAGCTAATGTATGTATGGACTCAACTGTATTTATTTAAAAACTATTTTTCCCATAATTTTCTGATCATCCTCTTCTGAAATGAGAGCAAAAGTGTTAGAAGGAAAAGGTGCCAACCGAGCTTAAAAGTGGAAGAACTAATTACTAATTTCAGTTTTACCACTGAGCTGGGCCAGACTCTTTGAGTAGTCAAAAGAAGAGATTCATTAGATCATTTCTAGGTCTCTTCCACTTCTTTGACTCCATAATCCATGAGTACTGCCAGCGACCTATAACAGTGTATGTCTGAAGGAGTTTAAACCAGATGGGTGGCCTCATGTGATCTGAACAATTGAGGATGACAGACTTATCATATTTGGGAGGACTCCAGAGTTTATGCATTATCCCAAGGGCTTGTGTTTTTATTCATATTTTCCTTATAATTTGTTGTAATTACTCAATAATTTTAAACACCACCCAAAATATGCATTATGAGATTGCATTTTCATTTTAGCCTGCCTAGTTGTTGCATACCTAAAGAAAAATAAATAAAAGCCCTGAAAGGCAGCCAACTCAAATATTGCACACCTGGCTCCCATTTGTTATAAGATTATCACTGAAAACAAAGATTCTTGACTTTTACGACCTTCAATCCTATGGCCTCCTCAGCAATACTCCCAGTCTAATCTGGTGGAAACTGAACCAAGAACAAAAGAAACCTCTCAAAAAGATCCATGCTATGATCTCCATATTAACGTCTCCCTCTCCTGGCCCCTGAACTCAATGACAGCATTTAAAACAAAGGTATAAAAAAGGAAATATGACAGCAAGAAACATGTTGAGTTTCTTCCATCCTCCCACCCATGTGTAACGATAAATCTAAAATACGACAAAAACATTTTCCTTTGGCAGGAGGGTTTTGCTTTTCTTTTGGAGATACCAAGGCCCTATAAAAGAAAAACATTTCTCTCTTGAGTTGTTTCAGTTTTAAAAATGTTTCAGTTTTTTAAATATGCCATTGGATTAGAAATCATGAAGAACAACACAATAGAACAGACTGCCAGAAGGGCTGCCTGCTGCCTAGGTGTGTCTACATTTAACTATTCCATTTTGCTCCAGCTCTAAATTGTAATTTCTAATTACAGTAGGCTTGCCAGGTTCACTGGGTCTGTGAAGAAAGTAAACACAGACAACAGAATTCTAAATATAGAATTCTATTCAAAAAGACCCCAAGATCATTCAGACCAACTTTCTGGCTCTAACTGCTCCTCAAGTATCCCAGATATTGAGCAGTTTGCTATCTTTTTTTTTTCCTTGAAGGTCTAGATACATATATTTGAATAATAACCTCATCTCATTTAAAAGCAACCACGTATCTGAAAATCTTTACTGAAAGGAAATTCTGTGTTACAATTCATGTATTGCTATTATGTCTTTTTAAAGCCCATTAAAAAATCAATCTCATTATATATGGAAAACTGTGATATTGTATCCTTCTATGCTACATGAATAGTGCAAACATATTAGGTATTGGCTAATATAAAATAACAGCACCTCACACTTGGACTAGCCTTGATAATCTATCAGATGTTTTCAGCCCAAACACAGGGCAATATTCTCTTTTTCTTTTATTTTCTCTAAGAGATTCTAGATACACTGCATCTGAACTCCCTTCTCTTAATATGACTAAGAACTGCTGTTAACTGTTGTGAATAGTTTAATCATGACACGGGAGAGCTGAGTGAATAGTGGGTCTAAGGATTCTAAGTGATTGATTAGGGAAAGACAGTGGGAAATAGGGTGAAATTCCAGCACCGTGCTTAGGGGAAACTGGAAACATGGAAGATAAATAGATGTAGAGAGGTGTCTGTTATAGGAGTTAACCATGGAGGAAATGCTGGAGGTTAGTATGAATACATATGATGCCTGGTGATTATTAGAGGACTTAATTTTGCATGGACAACAAAGTGAGAGATGGGCTTTCAGGAAATGAGGATGCTAGCTAAAGCTCCATGTGGGAATATTGGCAGGAGATGGCAGGTTCAGTCCAGGTCAGAAAGAAAGGTGAGGATCTCTTGCTAGTGAACTGAAATATGTGCTAGAAGACAAAAACTCAGTAACAAATCCTGGAGAGGAGGGGTGGAGGTAGATATTTTCTGTGGATTACATCATCTCTTCTACTTTTCACCAAACCACCTACCCAGGTTGACAGTTACAGTTAATAAACTGAATTACTTTGCAAGATTTAAGAAGGCTGCCTTGTATCTATTCTTGGGCAGTTAGCAGGTGTGAAATCCAAAGTGAAGAGTAGTTCTAAGAACAACTGTATCTGCAAAAGTTCTTCATCTATGTTGTGGCTTCAAATTAATAGTTTTTGAACATATGAAAATATGGGGCACCTGGATGGTTAAGCTACCGACTCTTGGTTTCAGCTCAGGTCATGATTTCATGGGTCATGGGATTGAGCCCAGTGTCAGGCTCTGCCCGAAGTGGGGAGTCTTGAAGATTCTCTTTGTCCCTCCCACCACCACTTGCCTGCTCACTCGCTCTCTCACTCTCTCTCAAATAAATAAATCTTTAAAAAAAAAGAAAATATGAAAACAAAATAAGGAAATTCTTCTTGAAAAAATTGAATTTATAATTTGTTTAAAACTTCTATTACCAATGTTGCCAAAAACAAAATGAAGGAGATGTTCTCATTTATTACTCTTGGTGGAAAATATCTAGGTGATACCTTGTCAATATGCACACAGTTTTAAAAAAATATTGATACTATTCTTAGAAAATTATCTTAAAAATTACAGCTAAGATAAATTCTAAATGAGAATATTAGACTATAATTTATAATAGTATCAAATTAGAATCAGTTCAAATGACCAACAATTAGGAATTGGATGGTAAAAATGGTTTATTCATGCCAAAGAATATCCAGTCATTAAAAAGTCAGCCTGGGGGCGCCTGGGTGGCTCAGTCGTTAAGCGTCTGCCTTCGGCTCGGGTCATGATTCCAGGGTCCTGGGATTGAGCCCCACATCGGGCTCCCTGCTCAGCCGGGAGCCTGCTTCTCCCTCTCCCACTCC
The DNA here is from genome assembly GCF_002201575.2 of Neomonachus schauinslandi. Classification (NCBI taxonomy): domain Eukaryota; kingdom Metazoa; phylum Chordata; class Mammalia; order Carnivora; family Phocidae; genus Neomonachus; species Neomonachus schauinslandi. Next base: position 68,316,669 of record NC_058409.1, on the reverse strand, counting down.
TCCTGCTTGTGTTCCCTCTCTCACTGTGTCTCTCTCTGTCAAATAAATAAAATCTTAAAAAAAAAAAAAGTCAGACTGTTGGGTGCCTGGGTGGCTCAGTTGGTTGAGCGGCTGCTTTCAGCTCAGGTCATGATCCTGGAGTCCCTGGATCGAGTCCCGCATCGGGCTCCCTGCTCAGCGGGGAATCTGCTTCACCCTCTGACCCTACCCCCTCTCATGTGCTCTCTCTCTCTCATTCTCTCTGTCTCAAATAAATAAATAAAATCTTAAAAAAAAAAAGTCAGCCTGTTGAAGAATAATGACAATAGAGCATTTCTTGTGTGGTGAAAAGCAGTATATTGAAATGTGTATGGTTCATAATCTTGATTTTGCAAAAACAAATTTAAAAAGATGGAAAAAATAGCAAAAGTCACCAAAATTAATTTATTTACTCATTTATTTTGTCAACAAGTAGTTACTGAGCACCCAGCACTGAGTTTCCAAGTTCCTGTCTTGTTGAGTTTATACCTTGTAGATAGGAGACAGATAATAGAGTAACTACATAGCTAGCTAGCTAGGGATATAAAGTTAGGTGTGTGTTTGAGACACTTAACACAACTTCATTGAGTTTCCTGCATAGATAAAATATGGAAAATTATAAAAGTGTCTACCTGATAGTAATGCTATAAAACCAAATATCTGCGAAGTGTTTGATACAGTAAACATGAAATAAATGTTACAGTTAGTTTTTATTATTGTTATCCCTCTTCCCTACCTATAAGTAAACTTTATGAACGGGGTCCTCCAGGCTTTGACTGTAATAATGCAAATTTGACAATTTCCCTTATTCTGTAAAGATGGCTTTCAAACTTAGTGTTTTGTTAAAGTTCTAAAATCAACCCTCTTCTCATTTAGGTGTATAGACTTCATGACTGAGTCAGAGAATGAGAAACTGTAATAAAATTATTTAAAAAGTGAATTGAAATAGGTGAGCTTAGTATTTGATGACTATTATACCTGATATATCCTTTTAGGGTGGATTAATGGATGGGTGGTAGGTGAAGAAATGGGAAGAGAGAATAAAAATTTTCCAAAAGTTTGGCTATACAGAGAAAGAAGAAGACAGGAAATGCAGGAAATGTAACTGGTTCTAGAGGGTTTGCTTGTGTTACTTCTTTTCGGTTGATGAGTTTTTTAAGATGGAATATTGGGTTAAACCTTTGCCAAATAGGACCACCAACAGTTCCCACCTCTCATGACTTTCATGAAGACACATAATCTAGTTCCTTTCACCTTGAATCTGAGCTGGACTTGTGACTTGGATTGACCTTTAGAGTGTGATGGAAGAGAGATTTTCAGACTTCTACTATTAGACTTAGGAGACCTGTAGCTTCTACTTTTACCTTCCTGCGATCAAGCATCCATAAACAGAAGCTCAGGCTTGTCCATGGAGAGAGAGAGATTTGATGAGCCTCCCCATAATGGAGGCACCACATGTTAGTGAAGCCATCTTGGCTTTTTTTTTGTGTGTGTGACTATTAAATGAAGACAGTGGCATAAGTGACCCCGACTTACACCACATAGAGCAGAGACTACTTGTCCATGATGTTTCCTGGCCAAATTTTGAAATTGAAAGCAATTAAATTAAACAGTCTATTGAGATACAATGCACATACCATACAATTCACCCATTTAAGTAACAACTCAATATTTTTTAGTGTATACAGAAATGAGTGCAGCCATCATCATAGACAATTTTGGAACATTTTAATCACCCCCAAATTAAAACCTCTTGCCCTTTAGCTATCATTCCCTGTGCTTCATTCCTCTATGCCCCGATAGACACACAAGTGGCTGAAACAGGGACCTGAGTTCTGGGTAGACACCTGGAGGAGGGAAAGGAGTCTAAGGACAAGGCCAGTGCCTTGGGATCCTGGTTAAGATCCACCCAGAATGGGCACCTGGGTGGCTCAGTCGTTAAGCGTCTGCCTTCGGCTCAGGTCATGATCCCAGGGTCCTGGGATCGAGCCCCGCATCGGGCTCCCTGCTCAGCGGGAAGCCTGCTTCTCCCTCTCCCACTCCCCCTGCTTGTGTTCCCTCTCTAGCTGTCTCTCTCTCTCTCTCTGTCAAATAAATAAATTTAAAAAAAAAAAAAAAAAAAAAGATCCACCCAGAATGTGTCTGGTTCCTGAACTGGGAAATTTGTTCTGTTCATAAACTGCCATAGTCCGGAATGAAGAGGGGACAGCCCTGCTACGCTTCAGTGACAATGCAGACCCCCTGGCACATGCCTGTGCAGGCAGGACTAGCCTTCAACAGCAATCCCAATTTTCTCTCTTCAGCTCAAGATGACAATGGTACATTTTTGGAACAGAGAGGAAGAGTTCCCTTGTTTAAAAAAAAAAAAAAAAGCCCAAAGGCCCTAAGCAACCTCTAATCTACCCTCTTTATCTATAGATTTTCCTATGCCAGAGATTCATATGAATGAAATCATGTAATACATGGGCTTTTGTGCCTGTTGTCTTTTATTTAGCATAATGCTTTCAAGGTCCATACAAGCTGTAACATGTATCAGTACTTCATTTCTATTTGTAGCAGAATAATATTCCATTGTATGTATAAACCACCTTCCATTATCCATTAGTCTATTGGTTGATATTTGAGTTGTTTGACTGATTTGCTTCTACTTTTTAACTATTATGAATAATGCTGTTACAAGCATTCATATAATTTTTTTCTGGATATATGTTTTTATTTTTCTTGTATATATACCTAGGATTAGAGGATCACAACTGTTTAATCATTTGAGGAGCTGCCAGACTGTCTTTCAAAGCAGCTGTAGTATTTCATCTTCCCACCAGCAGCCTATGAGAGTTAAATTTTCTCTATATTGTCACTAATACTTCTTACTATTTGTCTTTTTTATTATGGCCATGCTGGTGGGTATAAAGTTGTATCTCATTGTGATTTTGATTTTCATTTTACTGGAAGTTAATGATGAGCATCTTTTGTGTGCTTATTAGGCAGTTGTCTATTTTCTTCAGAGAAATGACTATTCAGATCCTTTGCCAATTTTTAATGTGGTTATTTTTCTTTGACACTGAATTGTGAGAATTCTTCATATAGTCTAGATTTTAGTCCCTTTTGATATATAATTGGAAAATATTGTCTTTCCTTCCATTGGTTATATTTTTCACTTTTTGTTGGTGTCCTTTGAAGCACCAAAGTTTTTAATTTCGAAAAGTCCAATTTACCTGTTTTTTTTTTTCTTTAGTTGCTCATGATTTTGGTGTCATATTTAAAAACCCTTTGCAAAATCCCAGGTCATGAAGATTTACCTCTGTGTTTTCTTTTAAGAGACTTACAGTGTTAGCTTTTACATTTAGTTATTTGATCCATTTTGAATTAATTTTTATCTGTGGTCTGACTTCATTCTTTTGTTTCTGGCTATTCACTTGTCACAGGACCATTAGAAGAAAATATTTTTATTTCCCCAATCACTGGTTTTGGCACCCTTGTCAAAAATCAATTTGACCATGGATACGGATTTATTTCTGTGCTCTCGATTTTATTCCATGGATCTGTATGTCTTTTTCTGTCCCAGTATCACAGTTTTGATAACCATTGCTTTATAGAAAGTTTTGAAATCAGAAAGTCAGTGTCCTTTTACTTTTTTCTTTTTCAGAATTGCTTTGGCTATTCTGGGTCCTTGGAATTTCATATGGATTTTTAAAATAATTTGTTGATTTCTACAAAGAAGTAAGCTGAGATTCTGATATGGATTGCATAGAATATGTAGATCAATTTGGGGAGTATTAGCACTTTAATGTCTTTTGACTCAGAAACAGACTATTTTTAAAAATATATTTAGGTTGTTAAAAATTGTGTATGATGATGTTTTATATTTTGAGAGTCTAAGTTTTGGCTCTTTATATTAAATTTATTCTTAAGTATTTTATTCTTTTTGATCTTATTGTGAATAGACTTGTTTTCTGAATTTCCTTTTTAGATTGATCATTATAAGTATATAGAATACAATTGAGTTTTACATATTGAGCATGTATCTTGCAATCTTGCTGAGCTCATTGATTAATTCTAATAGTTTTTAGAAGATTCTTCAGGATTTTCTGTATATGAGATCATGTCACTTGTGAATAGAGTTATACTTCCTGCCTAATTTGGACGACTTTTATTTCTTTTTTTGTCTAATTATTCTGGATAAAACTTCCAGTACAAAATTTAATAGAAGTGAGAAATGGAGATTCCTGTTTTGTTCCTGATTTTAGGTGAAAAACAACCAGTCTTTCATCATTAAATAAGATGGTAGCTGTGTTATTTGTTTGTTTGTTGTTGTTTATAGATGCCCTTTATAAGTTGCCCCTTTGTTTTTAGCTTCTTGAGTGCTTTTTTACCTCATGAAAGAGTGTTTGATTTTGTCAAATGCTTCTGGTTGGCCTTTCGAAATGATCATGTGATTTTTAAAAATTTTGTTGCTATGATGCATTGCATTAATTGATTTTCAGATGTTGGACCAAGCTTCCATTCCTGAACTAAATGCCAGTTGCTCATGGTATATAATTCTTTCTTTTTGATGCTGGATTCAGTTTGCTAATGTATTTTTTGGTGGTAAAATATACATAACAGAAAATTCTACATTTTATCCATTTTTAAGTTGTTATTTGTTATTTGCATAATATATATTTTCCATCTTTTTACCTTAAGTTTCTTTGTAATCTTAAATATTTGTATTCAGACTATTTTTAAACCAGTTTTAAAATCTAGATTTCAAAAATATCTGTATTTTTGGTTGCATTGCTTAATACCTTGACATTTAATGTTATTGATACAGTTGGGATTATGTGAGTTTACACTTTGTTTTCTATATGTCTTACATCTTTTGTTGTTGTTCCTCTATTCTTTTTCTGCTGCTTTCTTTTGCATTAAGTGGATATTTTCCAACGTGACATTTTAATTTTCTTAAATGGTTATTCAGTGTATTTTTTTTTTTTAACTGGTAACTCCGGGCTTAACTGTACACATGTTAACTTAGCAGAATCAGCTTCAGATTTATACTTGCTTGATTCTAGTGATACAGAAACATTACTCCAATATAGTTCTCTATTCCTTTTTTTTCCTTTTGTATGGTATTATTATTATATGTATTACATCTATTAATGTTACAAACCCAGCAACATGTTGTTTACTTTGCTGTCTGTAGTCATTTCTTGAGTCCATTACAGCTTGGTTTCCTCCCACCTTGTTTGTGCTGTTATTGACAAATGTACTCCTACATGTCTATATCCTATAGGCCCAACATTATATGTATACTATTTTATACCATTGCTTTTTAAATCCGTTATGGGAGTAAATGATAAAAATGCTTTTTTATGTATGTTTATTTTCTTTCTATAATTACTTTTACCAGTGTTCTTCATTTTTTTCCTGAGGACTTGAATTACTATTGAGTGTCACTTGCTTTCTGTCTAAAGGACTTCCTTAAGTATTTCTTGTAAGGCAGATCTGATAGCAACAAATTCTCTTCTTTATGTTTATCTGGAAGGTTTTTACTTCCCCTTCGTTTTTGAAAGATAGCTTTGCTAAATATAGGATTCTTGGTTGACAGTTTTTTCTTTGAACACTGAATATGTCATTCTGGTGCCTTCTGGCCTCATTTATTCTGGCTGAGAAGTCAACTGTTAATTTTACTGGGATCCCCCTGAAAATGAAGGTCATTTGTCTCTTGCTGCCTGAAAAAATACTCTCCTTGTCTTTGACTTCCAGTATTTTGAATATGATGTGATAATATGATCTGTTGTGGGTCTCTTTGTATCTATCTGACACAATTCATCAATCTTCCTATTGTGTAGGTAGGTTATTATTTTTTAATAAACTTGGGAAGCTTCACTAGTTATTTTTTAATATTTATTTGTTTTTCTTCTCTGTCTCCTTTCCTCCTGGTATTCCTATTACATGTACAGTTGACCTTTGAGCAACATGAATTTGAACTTCATGGGTTCACTTACATGCAAATTTTTTTCAATAGATAGAGTGCAGTACTATAAATTTATTTTCTCTTATGATTCTCTTAACATTTTCTTTTCTCTAACTTACTTTATTAGAAAAATACAGTATATAATACATATAACATGTGTTATGTGTTAATTGTGTGTTTATTGACTGTTTATATTCGTAAGGCTTCTAGTCAACAGTGGGCTATTAGTAGTTAAGTTTTGGGGGAATCAAAAGTTACATGCAGGTTTTGACTGCACAGGGACAGGCACTCCTAACTTCTCCATTGTTCAAAGGTGAATCGTTTGTGTGCTTAATGATGTCCCATGGTTCTCTGTGGCTCTGCTCATTTTCCTTTCTTTTCTTATTGTTCTTTGGTTTGCATAATCTCTATCCATCCTCAAGTTTTTAAATTTTTTATTCTGCTAGTTCAAATTTACTGATAAGGCCCCCTAGTGATTTTTTTAAAATTTCAGTTACTGTACTTTTCAGCTCCAGAATTTCCATTTGCTTTTATAAAAAATTCCTCTTGGTTGCTGTTCTCTATTTGATATGGCATGGTCATTATATCTTCCTCCACTTTTGTAATTATGCTTTCCTTTAGTTTATAAACACTTAGAATGTCTACTTTGAAATCTTTCAGTACTAAATCTGGTATCTGTTCACTCTCCCAGGCAGTTTCTGTTGCCTGCTTTTTTTTCTTTCTTCCCAGTGGATGAGTAATACTTTATGGTTTCTTATTTTTTTTCTTTGAAAACTGGACATTTTGGATACTATATTGTAGCAACTCTGCATACTAGTTCTCCTGTTCCGGGGTTTGTTACTGTTTTTTGCCAAGTGTGGTTAATGACTGGCTGTATTATTTTAGTGAAGTCTGTCTCCACCCTTTATTAACGGCGTTAAGTCTCTGATGCGGCTGCTCAGAGAGGCAGAGCTTGGGCATGCCCACAGTCACCCTGGGATTGCAGTGGCACCTGTAGGGCTCTCTACTGTGCTTTCTCTGATTGCACCCAGCTGTTAAAGTCCACTGTTTGCCCACTGATTGCTTAGTTGTTTTCAATATTACTGTGAGACATAAATTCCTATACAAATTAATTTAATAAAATAGTGGTTCCTTTGAGGGAATAATTTCTGAAGTTACTGTTTGATATTTGTTCTAGCCCCAGGAGGGGCTGTCTTATTTCCTGGGTTCTCTTCTGCAAATTAGCCAGCCTATAGTGTGTATGTCACATAGGGTATATTTTCATTGGATCTGTAATCTCCTCCATATTGTCTTTCACCTCAACCTCCAACGTTTTTGAAAGCAACTATAGGTTAAACATCCTCCATACTTTGTTGCAAATAAAGTATGTTCCTTTGGGAAGAGTTTAAGGATATATTTGTCTTATGGCTTGCCTCTCCCCCAGGCAAAATCTCTGAGTCCAGGTTCTGGAGCTAGGGGTGGGGGAGAAAATGGCAAGCTTTTCTCTGAATGACGTCCAGCCCTAGGAGCTAAGCACATGATTGAGGGGAGTGAGCAGCAGTCTGTTATCTTCTTGGCTTGCCTATCCTAGCATGGAGCCACCACCTCCTGAGCAGGAGGAAGAGTAATTAGGGTCTTAGTATTCTTAGTTCACTATACCCAGACAGAACCTACCTTTCATGATGGGGGTTGCTAGGAAGGAGCCCTCACATCATGATGGCACTCACCCCAGGACTTAGCCTCAACAACAAGTAGCTGGGGACAGGATGAGAAATGTTGATGTCTTGCTCCTCCCAGGAAGAAAAGCCCTCCAGGTGGGCACTAGGGAGAGAAGGTATGTGTTCAGTCCTGTTTCAAATATCAGCTCCCACCTTTCTTAGTGAATTTTCATAGATTTTTTTTTTGAATAGATGTATGTCTCCATTTGCTCTTTACCTTTAGGACCTTTTTGAGAGGCTTTGCATGGGTGTGTTTTTTAAATTTTTTTCTCAGTTTCACTGGGATATGGGTCAGCAGAACAACTCATGCCATATGTCAGAAGTCAGTAAGTGTTCACATGGTTTACAACAACACTGATAGACATATAACATGAAGAAGTAACGAGATTAGAGGAATAACCTCGTGATATAAACAGCTGGGGAAGTCATATTGCAGAGAGTGGTTAGGCTTTGAGATTGAGTTGAATTGAAGGATTACGTTATATATGTGGTAAATAATAACTAGTTTTTTTTTTTTTCTTGGAACATTTGTGGCAAAGGCTTTAAAGAGAAGACATATATATATATTCGAAGTTCTTTTGAAGTAAGTCCACTGAACAGGAGGCTGGACAAGGTATCTGAAGTTTTTTTCTCTGACAAAAGAAACAGTGTTGAAGGGACTATAAGATTTGGGGATTGAATCACTGGTGGTAGTAGTTGCGGTATTCCCACTTATGTATGTTCTTCAAAGTAGTGATACAGGAAGTAGTTTGGGTTATTTCTGGATTAGAATTCCTGCCAGCAGGTATAATGTAAACATATGAGCAAGAGAATTTAGGATATTAATTTAAAAAGTTGATTTAAATCCTGAAGGTTGCGATACACTTAAAATAAAAATGGGTATTTATGAACAGAAACAAAGTTGAGAAGTCCTTGCACTTGAGGTTCCCATGAGGTCAAAGAACAACTAATAGGGAAGACTGAACAAGTGATCTGAAATAAGAGTAGGTTGTTGGAGATTAATTCACCTGATGACAAAGTCAGGGTTTGATCACAAGAGTTTGTAGATGAGAGAGTGAGAATTTATGTCATCAGAATGGGAAAAGCCAAAGAATTGAAAAAATTAGTATTTTTTTTGTGTGTTGTTCACATTGAAAGCTTTTAAGGTAATGGCTAAAGTTGGATTATAGAAAAACACAGTGAGCTGTGTTACAATATGTTAAGGGATGGAGAGAAGGACCAAAGTGTCAGCAGATGGCAGCAACAATGACTAGACTAAATTTCTCATGGCATGAGCTGAAAAATAATGGTTTTTAAGTCTACTCATTATTACAGAATTGGTGTATTGGATTAAGATTTTTCAGACATTAAATGAATGTAGTTCTTTTTAATATAGAGAACTCCCTATTACCATATGAGGAGAGCATATAAAGTATGATGTAATGTTTAGAAAATTATGCATCAAATCAGAACAACATAGACATATATGGTCAATAGTGATAATTTCTGTGTAGACTTGGCTGATTTTTTCTTTTACTTTAATGTATTGTTTAAAATATAAGCACATATTACTTTGAAGTTCAGGAAAGATACAATAAAACTCATTGTTATTTTGAAAAACAAAATAAAATTAATTCAAATTTTTCATCAAACTAGTCCTTTGTTTTATCCATAGGAAATGCAAATTATAATTAGATGTCACCTATATAGCTCTTTGTAAAAGTATACTAAGGAAATAGTAAAAGGGGTGTCAGGAAGCTTAAATGCCACAACCTCAAAATTCAAATGCATGTTATTCAAAGATTAATGAGTGTGAGCATCAGTTTTGAACATGAACTTTGCTCTTGAGACAATGTTAACATGTAAACATAGAAATATGTTACTTCCTCTATTTTGCAGTTAAAAATGTGTTTTTCAAATTGCAGGTATGTGATGGTAAACCTCTGGGAAAGAATTAATTTACTGAAAGTAATCAGGTTATTTTGTGTCTGTCACTGAGTATGGCAGAAACTAATAACCAAAAAAAAAAAAATTATGTATATTCCAGATTAAGGTAAAGGAAATCTAGTTACATACTCAGGAAAGAAATTATACAGAAAAGAGATTAAAAATTTTAACAATACTGAAAACTAGGAATGGTAGTCATAAATACATGAGTTTCCAAAAAGAAAACATTGAATGGGAGGCCTAGGGGAGAATAACATAGTCAAGTAAGCAGATATTAGATTTTCTTATACTTTATTACTAATTCCTACTTCAAGCACTGGGAGAGTGAGGAAGGTCTCACTAATCATAGGATGTCAAAATTCAACTATTTTCATCTGAATTTTCTCTCAGATATAAAGACAACATACGTCAACCATCTCTGGATTCCAGAGTGTGATGGGGCAATGCCAACTCATGCCATTAAGGTGGTCAAAAAGAGGTCTACAACTTTCCTGAGCTTTTATTCTCCTCTTAAACAGTCTTCTGTTGTAATTCCTTCTGGCATTTCTACTTCACTTTGTGTGGGTCATTACTTTATCCAAGTTTTGGGAGCTAACTAGCTGTGTGTTTATTCACCCACATTTTGGAGTCCTTTAGAAGATACTACATTTTTATTCTGGAAGAGCATACCATTTCAGTAAACCCTCCTTTCATCCGGCCCCCTCAGGATCTTGAGTTCTTGATGCAGCCTCTCAAGTATGGCTAGTATACATTAGCTAGATTCTGCAGTTTCTTCAAGCTATAGTTCTTTTCCTTCTTTATGTCTCAGCAATCCTTGCCAGGATATGTAGTAACTTAATCTAGTTATTCGCTTAGAGGCCAGGAATGGAAGTGTAGGGGTAGATCCTGAGCAGGGCACATGGTGCTTTGCTGAAGAGAGGTCTCTAAGGAGAGGAAGTACCTTAAAAGAGAGTAGTGGGCCACTTCTCAGAAAGGTTTAGGGAAATCTGGGGATTCAAGACTTGACATTCTATCCATCTTGATGTCCTCCTCTAGTACCTCAGGGTCCCAATCAGGACACTGTCTTTGGCATAGCAGATCTATCTGGCTTGAGAACTTTCTCCAGAAATCTATTACTCTTATCACTAAGCCCTGGGCCAACCCACTAGCTTTTTCTGCCCTGCAGCTGCAGGATGTGAATCTCTTTACATGCTACCAAAAAGCTCCCCTACTTGCAGAATTAGCTTTAAATCAACAATTGATACACTTTAATATTTTATTACACTTTTTCCATGAACATCAGTTGCCCCCAGATAAGCAAATTAATCCATTTTCCTTATACCATTCCTGCCGTATTTCTGAAATACTTTCTATTATACCCACTAGTGCAATCATCTCTGTTGGTATGCTATCCCTACTCTTTCCTGGATGAAATTATAACAGTGATACTGCTACCTTGTGCCAGGGGCTATCTGGGCTCTACCTATCATCAGTGGTTTTTAATCCAAAATCCCATCTTGTCATCTGCTCCATTGGAACCTTCCTGATACCAATTCTTAAAAATCAGTGACTGTGGGGAAAATGGGGATTCATAGAGAGGAAATGAATTCGTGAATATTCTCAGGATCAGCCTCTATAGGGGAAAGAAAGAAAAACTGGGCAGAGATGAAGTTGAGCGGTAACCAAACACATGAGGGAATTCTGAATGTGAGATAGGGCTTCAGAGTTGTTCAGAGTTGGGACAAGTCGAGACATTGATATTCGTACATTTACCTGTTAGTGGATGTAGGCTGCCCTGGATAGGAGGCATGAGCTTGGGCAAATCACCTCTGTTCAGATGAGGGCAATTCATAAAGAAGGGTAATAAAGAGAGGGCTATGAGCTGGCTACAATCCAGAATATTGGGAAATAAGTCCTTCATCCCTGAAGAAGGATCTTAATTAATATTTACTAGGTACCTCTTAGTCATCCTAATTGAGCCTATAACATGGTTGGGGAGGGGAATATCTGAAGAAGATTGTTTAGAAAGCTATGGGTATTTTTATTTCTACCTATTTCTCCCTTATTCCCCTCTATACACATGTTCATTCTCCTACTTCCTTTCTACAGGGTAATTTTCTTTTACTTAAAATGTAGGAAAGGGGGCTTTAATTGGTCCACTTAGAGAACTTGATGTGTATCTCCTGGAATTGGGAGGATACATTAGACCAGTACCTGACTCACAATGTTTAGCTGTTGTCTATGAAGCATAAAGCAGTCAGTGACTTGGGATTAGCAATGGAAGTACACTGAGTTTCTGCTATGAACCAGTGTCAAAACAAAACCTGGTTCTAAAAAAATGAACAGGCTTTGCAGAGGATGGCATAGCATTTCTCCAAAAACCTAACAGGCCCACCAAAGACTCCTTACAACTGCCCTACCTGTCACAGATATTTTAAGTACCATTTGATCTTTTGGGTCATCCAGCCCAAGAAGCAGAGTAGTTTACACAGTAGCCTGGAACTGTAGCAGAGCCTTCTTGTGTTCTGGGCCCACTCAAAACTGGTAGCCTTCCAGATTACTTTGAAATTTGAGGATAATTACTATCCCAAATGAAGTATATATTTCCCTAAAAATTCAAAAAGGTCCACTAGGTGATATGCCTCTTCCTTAATGGAAGACACAAATACAGTAACCTGCTCTTCACTATGGAAGGATTATACCAGGTAATCACCAAAGCACTGAGACTCTGGCATTGTGTGGTACCAAATATTTGTGGGATTTATGTCAGACCCTCTCTTATGCACGTATCTTACCAAGTTGCCACCTCCTTTTCACCAAGTGCAGTCAGCACGGTGTCATGTAGTGCAGTACACAAATGTTATGTCCTGTGGATTGGGAAAGCAATTAATGTCCTTGCAGGCTAGATTATGATAACAAGCTAAAGAGATGATATATCCCTCAGGTAAAAAGAGTGTGTATTGATGGTCCTACCACCTGAAAGCAAATTACTTCTGATAGTCTTTACTAGAAAGTATGGATAAAAAAGCATTCACTAAATCAATAGTTGCATACCAGCTGTCAGAAGATATACTGATTTGCTCCAGCAGTGAAATCATGCTTGAATAGCAGTTGTAATTGGAGTCAACATCCAATTAAGTTTACAATAGTCCACTGTAATTCCCTAAATACCATTTTACACACATTCCATTTTATATCCAAATAGGTGAGTTATATAGGATATATGGTAGAAATCACCATCCTTGAACCTGCAATTCCTTGGTGATGGCACTGACCTCTAATCCTTCCAGAAAAGTACTATTACTTTTGGTTTACTATTTTGGTAGTAGAAAAATTCTAGTGACTTTCACTTAGCCTTTACTGTTATAATAGCACCATCTCCACCAGTCCGGGAACTTATGCAGGGAATAGGTCATTTGGTGAGTAACTTTATTGCAATTTCACATTCTGGAAGTGAGGAAATAGCCAAAGTTGGATTGGAGAGCTACTGGGCCTCCTACAAGGTGGACTTAAACATCTTGAGTTGATAGGAATTAGTGTCAATCAGAGTCAGTGTCCAGTAACCCCTGAAAAGTCTTCTTACTTCCTCTATCCTCTATTCCTTTTACCATGCTGGTAAATGGCTTCAGATACTTTTGGGAAAGCTAGAAGAAGAAATTTAAATATAAAAATTCGGCTGCAGTAATGTCTTCCTCAAGAATACTTGGCTTCCTTTATTCAAGGGTCTTTGGGTCTATGAACTGAAAAATTTTAGAATTGGTAAAGGGGCTATGACTTGCTCATGTTGTGATTCAAGTTAGATTTCTTTTCACCAAACCAAGAGTTTTTCCTTTTGGAGAAAAGAAGAAAGATTTTAGTAAGCTGCCGATCTATTTTAGTTTTAGGGATGCTATGATCAACTAGACAACACCAAAATTCTCCTCTGATTATGCCTTGGCTTTGTTTTTTATTATGGTGACTCTACTCGCCTTGTCTTTGGTGACTAAATACTGCCCTTCACCCCTGACATCTACAATCTAATCATCTCCATTGTATTGGGGGAGCTCACTTTGATGACAGCAGTCCTGCTGTAAGTGCAGGTCTATAGTGTGCAACCAGTACTAAGCTCTTCAGGATGTGGTTGCTCCCCCACAATGCTTTTCTCATCATGTTGGTGAAAAGAGTGTTTCCTGAACCCTCCATGTGGACATACTGTGATGTGTGAGGGTGACTCGTGATGAGGTGTTCCTAATGTAGTATCCCGATATCCCTCTATCTTCCCTTATATTGTACCAAAGATATCCTGATATTTCAAGTCCATTTAGTTTAGTAGATGCCATATTTGGTCCTAGGTTTCAGTCAATAAACCAGATTTCTCTAGTCACTCTCAACTACCTAAACTGATACACTTAATCCAAATCTTTGTAAGAGTCTTCTTCCAAGGAGGGACTAACATTAGGGGAAGAAAGATTTCTTCTAGTGGCAAATGAGGCTCAGCAGAATTTAGGGGTTTACTCTCTCCAGTTTCTTTGAAGTAAGCCCACTTGCTCCAATTCCATTTTCAGGGTTTTACTCTTTCCCAATAACTGTTCTAACTTTAATATTACCAAACCCATACTTGTGGTAATTTAATTTCCATTGTAACTCAACCATCTTCAGAAATAGACTTTGGTTTGTTTCATAGAAGCTTTGGACCTGTCACTACAGAGGACACTGTTTCTTTGGGGGCAGCCATGGAAACTTTTGGTCCTTTATCCAGATTTTGGGCTGATAATTTCAAGCTCTGCATTAACATTTCTTTCCCTAAATTCTTCAGTGCACTTAGAAGAAACCATCCATCTCAATAACCATATTCCTTGTTTTCACTATAATGTTCTATATCATTAACAACTTGGTTTCCCAAAGCGTTGTCTTCTGTACATACTTTACTACAGATATTTACAGGTGATCATTAAATATCTGATTTACCAATGTTTTCCCTAGACTATGTGTATTCCCTTCACCAATAAAAATAAAAACATCCATACCTTTAGTCTTACCAGATATTAGGCCAATTCCAGATATCTTAGAGTCAATTCTGAAAACTTACTCCTAAGGTTTTGCTCCTCTGGAATATTACTGTCCAATAGAAATAGGATGAAAACCACAAATGCAAGCTACTTCTGTACTGATAAAATATTTAGTAGCCACTTTAAAAATGTTTAAAAAAGCAAAATTTTTAATTTTAATAATTTATTTTATTTAAATCAGTATATTCAAAATACTATCATTTCAACATGTAGTCAGCATAAAAATTATTAAGAAGATATTTTCCTTATTTTTTTCTTACTACCTTTGAAATTTTGTGTGTATTTTACAGATAAAGAACATTTTTGACTAACCATATTTCAGGTTGCTCAATAGCCACATGCGGCTAGTAGTTACTCTTTTGGATAGCACATACCTAGAAGTTTTCATTATCAGTCGGGGTTTTATTAAAGAAGCAAAACAACATTAGTGATACAGAGTAAGGGGTTTCGTATAAGGACTAGAAGTTACACAATTATGGAAATTGGAAGAGGCATCCTTGTGATGCTGTTGTTTATGCATCTGATATTGAGAGTGAAGTCATTTGCTATTAGCCATTAGGTATCAGTCAGACCAGCAGCGGATGAACTAGAGCCAACATCATTGTCTCTGTGTCTCCAGCTAGTGTGGGGGAACCATGTGGGAGCAGCTGCTGCCCTTTACCACAGACTTGCATCCTCACCTGGCCCAGGGATGTAAGAAGCTGGAAGGAGGCTCCTATGACACCAAAGTGAGACCTCAGATTGGTGAGTGTGACATGCCACAAGGCATGGTATTCTACACTAATCTTGGGAGGATTAAAAAAAAAAATGTGACCACTGCTTCTCTTCGCCCTTCCAAATTCAGACAAATTTCTTTTGCAGCCACTATGAATCTAGAGCCATACAGGACAGGGAATTTTAAGGAAACATTTCCAGCCTAACTAAGGTGAGACAGTAATAAGCCACTACAACTATGTTACATTAAAAAAATGTAAAAAGAACCACAAATTGAGAAATAAAACCTACATGAAATATCACAGGACAGATGAATATCCATAATTTGTAAAGGACTCACACTGGTTATTTACATAACAATAGTAACCACCAGTGAGTAAATTGAACATTGATCATTCTCAAAAGATAAAAATAAGCTATAAAGGGTCACAAAAACAGTCTATTTCGAAGAAAAAAATGTAAATAAAAATATATCACTAGCAATTGGGTGTTTTTTTATGGTTAGAGTGCTGAGAACATGCTATCACACATTGCTGAGTGGCATAAAAATTGGTGTAAACTTAACGAAGTATAATTTTATAAAATGCCACATAGCTTTAAAATGTTTATACTCTGTATTGTGTAATTCCACTAATATTTTTTATTCACATTTTAAAATAGGTAAGTTTTATAAATATCCGAAATAGAATAATAACCACATAAAATACTCTTAGAAAGTATAAACGTGCTGAAAACCAGATACATCACTATGTGTAAAGTTACTGAATGATCATAATTTTTAAAGTAAACATTATAATGGAATATTTCTCCAATTGGAAAAAAATCTTGGAAGGAAATATTTTAAGATGTTAATAGATACTAGTAGGTTACTTTTAATTGTTATATTTTCCCCTCTTTTTTAACATTTTTGAAATTTGTGATGTTCACTAAATTCTAAAAACTTATCAACATCCATAAAATGTTTACATTTATTTAATGGTATTATTTTTTGAAACTGTTTGATATACTTCATATATTATACAACAGTTTTTTAAATAATGGATCAGAGGTAATGATTTAGTGGGTACTGTAAGTTTTCTGAAAGTGTTTGTATCAGTTTACACTTCTACCAGCATTTTATGAGCATTCCACTCGCTCTCCATTCTTGGTATTGTCAAGTCCTTTTAGCCATGTTCATGGGTGTGTAGTGGTAGATCACAGGTATTAATTTGTACTTTTTAGAGAACTAATTCAGTTGGTCACCTTTTATATGCATCCTGGCAACTTGAGCCTCCTCTATTTTTCAAGTCTTTTTTTTTTTTTTTTTTAACCATTATCTGTCCTTTCTTACTGGATGTGTTCTTTACACGTGGGATACAAGTCCTAGCTCGTGTTTATGTAGTGCAGAATACTTTCTCCACTCTATACCTGGCATTTGCATTTGCTGTTTTTTTTTTTTTAAATGAAAATGACACCTTAATTTTAATGCGGTTCAACTTACTAAGCATCTCCTTTAGGGTTAGTGCTCTTCATGGCTAAGTGTCTTTTTAAGAAGTCTCTGCCTACTCCGAGGTCATGAACATATTTTTGTATGTTATCTTTTAGAAGTTTTATTGTTGGACCTTTCACATTTAAATCTGTGGTCCGACTTCTTGATTGTTGTGTATCATGTGAGGTAGAATTTAAAATATACTTCTTTTTTTCCTAAACAGAAATTTTGATTAAGCATCATTTATCTTGCAGACTGTTTATGGTGTTAGTAATTTTGCTTTGACTTAGATGATTATATGCGTGTGGATCTAAATCTAGACACTTAGTTCTACTGCACTGCTGGCTTTGCCTATTGCGCATCTATATCACATTGTTTTGAATATTGTAGCTTCAAAAAGAGCCTTTACATCTAGTAGTGTCCATCTTTTAACTGAGTTCTTCAATTCCTTTTTTTTCAGTCGATATGTAATTGACATATATGAGTTTCAGGTGTACAACATAGTGATAGGATACAAGTATATATTACAAAAGGATCACTACAATAAATCTAATTAATATCCACTACCATAGGGTTGGAATTTTTTTTTCTTGTGAAGAGAACTTTTAAGATCTCTGTTAGCAATTTTCAAATATATAATTACTTTTTTAAGCTTTTATTTATTCATTTGGGGGAGAGAGGCAGAGAGAGCATACAAGCAGGGGGAGTGGGAGAAGCAGGCTCCCCGCTGAGCCAGCCAGGAGCCTAATGTGTGGCTTGATCCCAGGAGAGCATGACCTGAGCCTAAGGCAGATGCCTAAACATCTGAGCCAACCAGGGACACTGTATATAATACATTATTATTAACTATAGTTACACTGCTGTACATTATTTCCCTCGAACTTATAACCTGACATTTGTACCTGTTGAACAGCTTCACCCATTTTGCCCATCCTCCACCCCCACCACCTGCCCCTGGCAACCACTGAACTGTTCTTTGTGTCTATAAGTTGTTGTGTTGTTGTTATTGTTCTTTACATTCCACATGTACAGTTTTATTTATCTCTTTCTGACTTCTTTCACTTAGCATAGTGCCCTCAAGGTCTATCCCTGGTGCCACAAATGGCTTAATTGCCTTGTTTTTTAATGTCTGAATAATATTCTTCTGTGTGTGTGTGTGTGTGCATGTGCATGGGTGCATGCATGTGTATAGTGCCAACTTTTTTTTATTCATCCATCTATCATTGGACACTTAGGTTGTTTTCATGTCTTGGCTCTTGCAAATAATGCTACAATGAGCATGGGAGTGCATATATCTTTTTGACTTATCTTTTTGTTCCATTTGGATAAGTACCCAAAAATGAAACTGCTGGATTATACAGTAATTCCATTTTTAAATTTTCTGAGGATCCTCTGTACTGGTTGCCACAGTGGCTGTACCAATTTCCCATCAACACTGCAAGCGTTTACTTTTGTCCACATCCTCTCTAATACCTATTTTTTCTTATCTTTTTGATGATAGAATTCTAACAAGTATGAAGTGATGTCTCATAGTGTGTCTAATTTGCATTTCCTTGATGATTAGTGATGTTAAGCACTTTTTCATGTACCTGTTGGCCATCTGTATGTCTACTTTGAAAAAGTATCTACTCAGATCATCTGCTCATCTTTTAATCAGATTATTAGTTTTTGCTGTTGAGTTGTAGGAGTGCTTTCATATATTTTGGGTGTTAACCCCTTATTAGATATAGAATTTGTAAATATTTTCTTCCATTTGATAGGTTTCTTTTTCATTTTCTTGATGGTTTACTTTACTGTACAGAAGAAGCTTTTGAGTTTGAGGAAGTCCCACTTTTTAATTTTTGCTCTTATTGCCTTTGCTTTCAGTGTCAAGTCCAAAATATCATCATCAAGACCAATGTCAAGGAGCTTACCACCTATGTTTGATTTTAGGAGTTGTATGGTTTCAGGTCTTATGTTCAAGTCTTTAATCCACTTTTAGTTTATTTTTGTGTATGGTGTAAAGTTACAAGCATTCTGACAGTTAATGGATCAGTCCCTCAACTTCATATTAAAATTTTCATAGACATTAGAATATTTGTCTATGTTTCCCCTTTACTGATGGCTGATTCTTATATGAAATTGCAGTTAAAATATGTGAAAAATTGAGTCGAGCTCCCCAACTTCATAACATATGATAAGAAGTATATGTCATTTAACTTTTAGTGAGAAACTGAGAGAGGAGGGAAGAATTGCTTTCAGTTTATAGTCTTAAGTCCTGTAAAGTCTGAAGTAAATGGCTTAATAAGAGTGAGTATACAAATAAGTTGAGTGATTTTAAGTAACATAGAAAGCACACAGAAATGGAAATTTATGAATATAGAGGAACATACTATTTTGACCTTCCATATCAATTTGTTCACACTCTTGCCTCTATAGTTTATCACCATGCTATTTTATCATAGTCCAAATGTGGGGTTTATCTCACAAGATAATCTTGTTATAGACAATCTAGTTATTGAATGTCTTCAACAAAGAACAGTTTTGTTAATAGCTTTTTGTGTCACTTTAAATCCATCTAATACCTGGAACTTCATTAGATATATCTTACAAAAATCTCTCCTTCCTCAAACTGATGCTGATTACTTTGTCTAGAAGTCATAGTGTTTTACAAAACAAAACAAAAAACAAAAAAACCCACCCCAAACCAAAAACCAAACAAACTTGCTTAGCTGGTAGAGTTTCTCAATTCTATTCTTTTATTTTTCCTTAAAAAGAAAAATAAATAAATAAAACAAGGATTTGATTGACCTAGGATTTATTCCAACAGTCAATGTCTTTCTCACTTCGAAGCACATAGAGGCCATTTTTGTAACATTTCTTGAGCAATATTATCCTTTATATCAGACTTGCTATAAAAAGATAGGCATTTTCAAAGCATTTTCTGTATATAAACTTAAACGCTGCTTACTGTCATCACCCCAATGTGTTTTCCACCTGAAATAAAAAGGTACATTCTAAGCTTTTTCATGGAAGGAAAACCTATGTTTAGTATCAAAGGAGAACTTAAAATTTCATCTTTCAGATAATCTGAAAGACAAACTACAGTTCCACAAGGAATATTTCCCCAGGTAAGTTTACTTACTGTCAGGATAAATGGTGTATTTGAAGGAAAGGGGAATAGCAGGTGTGAACGTGGAAACTGTGAGCTTGATTCTGTGTCAGGGATCAAAAGAGGGTCTACAGTTGGTATACAGCAGGGGCAATTAGTTCAAGTTCAGAGAGAGAGTGAAAAAGAGAAGCACAGAAGAAAACACTTATAATAAGTAGAGAGTTTCAAGAAAGCACTGTGTGTGACGCTATCAACACAATGATGCTGGATCTATTTGGAGTAAGAACTCATATTGCTGACATTTCCGGATGCTTCCTTCTTACTCTGTGCTCCTGAAGCACTTTGAATGTGTAAGTGTTGGTTCA
This sequence comes from Neomonachus schauinslandi, assembly GCF_002201575.2. Lineage (NCBI taxonomy): Eukaryota > Metazoa > Chordata > Mammalia > Carnivora > Phocidae > Neomonachus > Neomonachus schauinslandi. The sequence continues at coordinate 68,296,410 of NC_058409.1, read as the reverse complement.
TTTATCTTAGTGTTTTTGTTTATGGTCAGCTGAAAAGACAGACATGAAAACTAATAATTTTGGTGGAACTATCTTTTTTGTTTCTGTATCCTTAGCACCAGCGATGCATTGTGTTAGTCTAATTCCTAACATTTTTTTTGTTTAAATTGGTTTTTCTTTATTTTAAATAATATTTGACTTGAAACTCTGAGATTTTTTCCTATTCTCCTTGAAAGATTAGAGAGATATGACTGGAGGCATATTGGAAAAGAGAAAGATATGATTTTAATTAAGGTTACCAATCTGACTTTTGTCTACCTGAGTAATGGATAAATGGTAAGGATGGGAGCTGAATTGTTTAGGCAAAGGGAAGGGATTTGGGGGCTTATTAGAGAGGAGATAAAGCAGATGATAAGAGAGAAGAATTTGGGGAGAATAGGAAATTCTAAGGGAAATTTAAGTTTCTTTGATGTGGTGTATAGTGTAAATATTCTTGTCTATTACCCTAAGGAATCCTCAGTAAAATATCTAATTTTTATTGATACATTTTTGAAAACTGAAATTACTTTGGAAGCTGTATCCAAGTACCAAGTCTTGAGTCAAGATGGGTTTTGGCTTAAGAACAGGGGCAATCCACAGGAACACTGTTAAAACAAGTTCATAAAGAGTAAGTAAAATAGCTCCTTGGTGAGATTGACAGTAGAAAAAATACATAATCATGGAAACTATCACTAAGTTTTTATAGTAGTTAACATTTATTTAATACCTATTATTTATTAGGCATATGCTAATACCTTTCTATGCATTATTTCATTTAATCTCACACAATAGGCAATTGTGATATTTTGGTTCAGTTATGGCCCCCAATTAAACATAGCATTCTCTTTTGTAGTCCCTTCTAATATTGACTCTAGCTTTGGTAGTGTGACTTACTTGAACAGTATGTTATTAACATAGGGAATAGAAATAGAGACTTGAAAAGCACTGGGACATTGGAGCTTGCCCTCTTAGACTGCTGGTATTATCACAAAGTGAAGAAACCTGGTCTAATCTCCTTAAAGAAGAAAGACCCTCTAGGAGAATAAAGCCCAACAGTCCTAGCTGAGTCCAGTTTGGATCCAACTCACCATCTGAAAGCAGAGTCATGAATAAGCACAAGCACAACCAGTGGGATTTAATCTAGGAATTGTGAAAAAACAATAAACTCTGTTTGCTTCAAGTTTTGAGGAAATGGCTGGTCCCTTACAAAAACCTGTTATGTAACATTTGCTTTGGAATGAGGTAGAGTAAAAGCTGTAAAGGAACAAGGTCATTGTTATTGGAGGTTGAAAACTCAGTGGGTAAACTGCTATTGGAAGATGAAAAGATTGATGGCCCATGTTTTATAGTAAAACAATTGGCAAAATTATTAACTGCTTTTGAGTATAAGATAGTGATCTGGCAAAGCAGATTTCCAAGTATCATGCTAAAAATGCCAGTTGATTCTCAAAGCTGCTGAGTAATAACTGATAAAACCCTAGAGGTAAATACCATTATTGTCACCAATTTATAGATGAAGAAATAAAGCCTAAACAGGCATGCTTGTTCAAGGTCACTGCAATGTGATTTGTTACAGGGCGGATTTGACTATATTGGTTTATTGGTACTCATCATAGGGTCTATTCAAGTGGGGATTTATTTATAATATTATTATGAAATAATTATATATGGTTAAAATATTTCATGAATCATAAACCATAAAGGTAGTATGGTGGCACATTTTCTACATAATGGAAGTACAAAAAGTTCAATATTTCTCATATATTGTGAAATATTTTGTATGGTATCCACAACGGTACGTATTACTTTGCCTAGTTCTTATAATAAATACTCCTTAAAAAATTATTCTTGGGGCACCTGGGTGGCTCAGATGGTTGGGCGTCTGCCTTCGGCTCAGGTCATGATCCCAGGGTCCTGGGATCGAGTCCCGCATCGGGCTCCCTGCTCCTTGGGAGCCTGCTTCTCTCTCTCTCTCTCTCTCTCTGTCTCTCATGAATAAATAAATAAAATCTTTAAAAAAAAAATTATTCTTAACACATACAAGTCAACAAGCTTTAGTCTTAAATTCAATCAACTGGTCTTAAATTTTCTCTAGTCTTTTATTCGGCTAACATGAACATTGCTCAGGCCCTTGTAAGTCACTTTTAGTCTGTGGTATAGCAATAGCTACTTAAAAGTCTTCCTTCGACTCATGTCTTCCCTTGATAGTTCATTCCCTTTGTTGAATGTCTTTAGATGAACACCTGAAAATACCATTTTTTAGGTCAGATTTATACTGAGATATTTTCAATAGTTTCTCTCTGGCCAAATTTATTCTGAAACTGTGTCTCTCCTCAACTTATACTTTTTCTTTTACTCTCTTAACTTAGCTCTATTTATTTGCCCAGTTGGTCTAATCAAATTTCTTTGGACACATCTGTCATCTCCTTATATATGTATATTGTGTTCTTTCACCTAGAATGCTCTTCTATATCCTTTATTAAGTCTTACCAGCCATTATTACCTGCTAGCATTCATAGGAATAGTGGAGATAACAATTTGGATTTTTTTTTTAACAATTCCTCCTACATCCAACTGATTGTGTCTTCCGGAGCCACTGCTTTGAAATTATTACTTTTGTCATATTCATGGTGATGGCACCTTCCCAAGATACTCTACAAGATGCTGAAATCCCAAGGGAGAAAAAGAAAAACCATTGTCTTCAGTGTTTAGTCAGTAGACAGACATGCTATAGCATGAATTCTGAAACAGTTCAGATTAAAAAAAAGAAAACTTTTGTTACTAAAAGGCTTGCTTCAGATCTCCTCTGATTATACTGCAACAGATATTTAAATGCACATTATATTTTCCATCTTCCAACACTTGGATGTTTAAAGCCATGTAATCCAAACATTCTGACTTTTTTGTTTGTTTGTTTGGCATTGATGAGATACAGCCAAACATTATTTAAGACATTAAGTATATTAAGTGATTATGGCTGGTTTAATGGTGAAGTAGAATTGTTAACACTACGAAATGAGTCATAGATGAATCTAACTTGACGTCGTTATAAATATAGCTCTACCAGAAAAAGAAGTTTGTTCAAGATGAAATGGAAAGGGTAAATATTCCTAAAACATTTTTATGTTAAAAATAGTTATTAAAAGGCACCTGGGTGGCTCAGTCATTAAGCGTCTGCCTTCGGCTCAGGTCATGATCCCAGGGTCCTGGGATCCAGCCCCACATCGGGCTCCCTATTCTATGGGAAGCCTGCTTCTCCCTCTCCCCTCCCCCTGCTTGTGTTCCCTCTCTTGCTGTGTCTCTCTCTGTCAAATAAGTAAATAAAATTTTTAAAAAATAGTTATTAAAACTTTGAAAATAACAGATTCATAATGATACCTTGTTTTTTATAACAAAATATTAACTAAAAATCAATGCAAGTTTTAGAGTCCAGAAACTACATCTTCCAGTTAATCTGATAATTTGAGATGACATCATTCTGAAGAATAAAATCATTTTTTACTTACAAGACAATTTTGATAATAGATTTCTATTGTAATTGTTCATTTACTTTATATCAAAGCAAGGGTAATGAGAAAAGTCTTGTGGTAATGATACTAATGAATTTGACTGCTTAATTACTGTCACAGGTATAAAATGAATTAAAATTTGCAAATATATTCTTTACTATTTTTTTAATGTCATTGTTGAAGACAGAAAGGCAAGGAAGAGGGGGGAGGACAGTGACATAAAGGCAGGAGCCTCAGACAGGGAAAGGTCTTCTTTTAAAATATGTCATCACCAAATAATTGCTTCCTCTTATGAACTGAATGTCTTTATCCCTCCCCCGCAATTCATATGTTGAAGCCTTAACCCCAATGTGTTAGTATTTCAAGATGGGGCCTTTGGGGTAATTGGATTTAGTTGAGGTCATGGGGGTGGGGTCCTCATGGTGGGATTAGTGCTCTTAGAAGAAAAGACCAGACAGCTAGGTATCTTTTTCTCAGCTGTGTGAGGATGCAATGAGAATTTGGTCATCTTCAAGCCAGGAAGAGGGCTGTCACCAAAAACCAAATCGGTAAGCACCTTGATCTTCAGCTTCTCACCTCTAGAAGTGTCCAGTACATGTCTATTGTTTAAGCCATATAGTTTGTGGAATTTTGTTATAGCAGCCCAAGCTACATAATGTACCTCTTAAGGATTATACTTTAATAATAAACCATTGGTCGGGCGCCTGGGTGGCTCAGATGGTTAAGCATCTGCCTTCGGCTCAGGTTGTGATCCCAGGCTCCTGGGATCGAGCCCCGCATCGGGCTCCCTGCTCAGCAGGCAATCTGCTTCTCCTTCTCCCTCTGCCTGCCACTCCCCCTGCTTGTGCTCTCTGTCTCTCTCTGACAAATAAATAACTAAAATCTTTTTAAAAAATAAATAAATAAATAAACAAACCATTGGCCATCTTCAGTCATCAATGGAACATGCTGGCATAGCATTTAAAATACTGATAGGTAGAGCTGACAGGTTTATTAAAAAAAGAAAAAAGAAAAAAGATCATTGTGGGGCGCCTGGGTGGCTCAGTTGGTTAAGCAACTGCCTTCGGCTCAGGTCATGGTCCTGGAGTCCTGGGATCGAGTCCCACATCGGGCTCCCTGCTCATCGGGGAGTCTGCTTCTCCCTCTGATCCTCTCCCTCTCATGCTCTCTGTCTCCCATTCTCTCTGAGATAAATAAATTAAAAAAAAAGATCATTGTGTTCCATGAAAAGGCAAGGAGTCTGCGTCTTTCATATTCTGGGCCCTAGCACAATCTTTCTCAAAAAGATATTGGGAGTGAATGAAGAATGAATGAATGCTATTTCTGATACTGCATAGAATATCCAGTCCAAATAAAAATGACTGCCTATAAAATAATTAGAAAATTCAAGAACTTTTTATGTTGCAAAATAATGACTGATAAATGTTGCCTTCATTGCTTACCAATTTAGGAGGCCACAGTATTCACTTAAATATACACAAGTGAGTGTGTGTGTGTGTGGGGGGTGCTAAATGTCAATGGCGTAACAGAGAACTCTTTGTTACTCACACCAATTTGGTTACATGGTTACCTTTCACAGATTATTACCTTAATCTAAAATCTGCATTCCCTTTTTTCTTACTTGTATCTCCCTTTGCAAATAACCAAGAAACACCATTTAGAGAGAATATGGGAGATACCTGATAATTATACTGTAGTATGTAGTTGCAAACACCCTCTAAAAATAGGGACACTTTTTAAATATTGAACTTTTTGAACTATTAATATAGGTGTGGAAAAGTTCACAAATAATAAGGGTACATCTTGATGAATTTTAACCCAATAAATAAGCAAACCTAACGTAACCAGCATCCATGTAAAGAAACAGGATTCCTGGGATTGTCTCATGCCCAACCCATCTCCCAAGTGTACCTGCTAGCTCATTAGTTATGACTAGGTTTGAACTTCAGGTGAACAGAATCATGGAGTGTACATCTGGTTTCTTTGGCTCAGCATTCTTCATGAGATTTGGCTATGTGTTACACATAGCTGCAGTTTCTTGACTTTTGTTGCCATATAGTATTTCATTGGATTAAGAAATGTACAGCCCAGTCTATCCACTCTAGTGTTAATCAACACTTAGGTGGTTTTATTTTATTTATATTAAAAAGTTGTATACACTCACCATACATATTTTGTGTATATGTTTTGCGTACATATTTTGGCTTTTATGACTGATTGCTCATGTGCTTTACATGTCCTTTTGTAAATGTATATTGGTGTATCTTTGGGAGAGGGGTTGTTCATAAAGTACATGCATAATCATCTTTAGTAAGCTTAATCAAAAATGTCCAAAGTGATTGGCCCATTCACTCCTGCCAGCAGAACAGAAGGGTTTGGGTTAAAGTAAAAGTTGGGTATTTTATATAAACTCTAATTTTGAACTTTAAATCTGCCCGACTACATACAACCCTATTTTTCCCCTCTCAGTCATAAGTTAGAAAATTGCAAATGGGTAGATGTGTATAAAGAATGGATACATTACACTTTATTAAATTCTGAAAACTGTTTATTAGAAATATATTTCTATTTATATACAAACTTCTATTTGTGTATAATATATTTATTTTTCCAAATTATTAGGCTGTTTACTAATTTTAATGATTTGATTAAAAGAGAATGGATCTAATGAATTATTCAAGACAATAGCAAAATGGTTATCTTAATTCTATTTATTTCTTCTCTATGAGATAACATATACCCACCTCTATCTGGAGCCTGAGCACTCACCAAGTAAATAAGAGTCATTTTTAGTGTTCTACTAAAAACCTCCATAGGAAGAAAAAAAATACATATTCATAAACAAACAAAATTAGAAGTCAGTGTTCTGAAAAAGGAGTGCTTGAAAAACACCATGATTTTAAGCTTTACAGAACATATCATTGTACTCAGTGTAGGAGGTGAAGACAAGAGGCAATTTATTCTGCAGCTGGTTTCGAAATAAACACAGCAAAGAAAGATAAGGAGTGAAAAAGGGATAAATCCGCCGGTAGCAAACTTGATGGACAGAGAGGCTGCCATTAACAATGCTGTTGCCTTTGTAAGTACAGAGTGATGTGGAGATACCCTGGCATTTATACTGTAGACATGGTCCTTGAAGATTTTACACCTCCAATTCCTTAGAATTATCGGCTATCTCCAGCCTGTCAGTCATCCAAGCAATCTTAGATTTTTAGCTTGCAGGCCAGGCAGATTATTGACAAAGCAATCCAGGGTGATATAACACACCCTGACAAACAACAGTGAGGGGATTGTGTTTACCACTTTCACTGCACCAATTCAGCCAAATTAATTCTTAACACTGAAAGTAAACTTTCTCTTGATAACCATTCACTCCCTACCACTGTTGTTTTGCTACATAGCACTAGCGCCAATGGAGGTGGAATAGTGCCTTGATGCGACTAATTTAATCTGGTGGGGACTAATAGAAGCAAAGAAGGTATCTGTCTCCATAGCAAGACGGCTAATGAGGGCATCTGTAAATAAAAAACTCGATGTTAGAATTGAGTTAAGGGTTTAACTTAAGTATACAAAAGGAGGAGATTTCTAAATTAGGTCTGCCACTCTATCCTTAACTCACCCCTCTGTCTGTAGAAATTGAACACACGCAACTCTTCAATGATGTCTCAAGTCTAAAATGCAAAGATAACAAAACAATAACTACAGAACAAAGACAAATAAACAAAAAGATTTAACAAAATTTATCCCAGGCAGGTTTTTTAATTGTATTTAATTAATTAATTGTATTGTATTGCACTTAATGGTTTAGGTAATAAACTCTTAAAGCAGGGACAAGGAGAGTTTGAAGGGGCACAAAATATAAGTTTTGAAGGCAAAACATTGACACACCCTTAATTTTAGCTGTTGTTTCGGGCACTGTTAGCATTCAGAGCTAATTTTTTGGACTATGCTAATCCTAAAAATTATGTTACATGTTAAAGACTTACAGAACATCAGTGCCATGTGTAATTGCTATATTTAAATCATTACTCTGGTCTCATAGTTTAGATTTTTAAAGCTAACTTTAATAGCATTAGACTAAAACTCACATGTTTTTCATGGAGAATTTTAATGCTGTCATAATTATATGAAAATATTATGCCTTTTAAATGCTTTTGAAATATCTTAGCGTATACTTATTTACAGAATTGTCTAAATTTGATGAACTTTAACATCAATGTTGGCTTTCTTCTAAACTAGAAGTTGAGTATAACTTCTAAAATGGAGAATTTTTATAAAATACATGAATATATTTGGTTAAATATATTCACATGTTATACACAATCCCCAACACAATGCATAATTAAGTTTTACAGTCAGCTAAAAACTCAAAATAGTTAAAAATATGAAAATCAGAGAAATCAAATGACTTAGTAAAATTTCGTCAGCTTAGATTCATCTCCTCTGCATTTTTTTTCAACATGTAGGAATTTTTGCTGGTGTATTTATTTTAGAATCTCGTTCTTGTCTTTCTTTTTAAATCTAACCTGTTCAAACACCCCACATATTGAGTAATTGCCAACACCCTGAATTCGTTGCTCTTTTTAACAAATGCCAAGTTCATTGCCACCCCAAGTCTTTCTGTGGCTGCCATCCCCAAATTTTTGCATTATCAGATTCTTCACAGGAGGAGCTGTAATACAACCTTCTCTAAGATGCCCTTATTAATACCCTGATGAAAACACTATCTTTCATTCATCTTCCATCCCCTTACCCTTCTTTATTTGCCTTATGTATCATTTATCTGTTTACTTGTTCATTACCTATTTCCTCCACAAGAACATAAGGTCCATGATTGGATCTTTGTCTTCTTGTCACTAGAGTACATCTACCACTGGGTGGGTGTTGGCATAACTCTGTTGAAAGAATGAGAGACCAATTCTGGTATGTGTGAGTGGGATTACATGGAGTTAAATGGTAAAAAATACTGGAATTGCATATTTAACACAATTTACTAGATTAACTGTAGAAAGCAAGAGAGAGAAAAATAAAGGTTGTTATGTATTTTCTATCTTGGTTACTTAGAAAAGTAGGTAAGACAATATGTAAAACTTGTCTAGAAAGAACATGGTAAATTCACCTTTGGACATATGTTGAGGCAACAAAGAGACATCCGTAGAAAGATATCCTTAGACAGAAAGTTTTCACCTAGGGGTGATTTTGATCCCCAGAGGATATTTGGCAACATCTGGACACAATTATTTTTTGTGTTAAAACCAGGGTTGCTACTGACTTCTAGTGGGTAAAAGCTAGCGATATTGCTAACCATGCTGTTATGTGCAGGACAGCTCCCCACGATAAAGAATTGTCCAGCTTCACATGTCACTAGTGGTGATACTGAGAAACTGAGTTAGAAATACACACAGAGGTGAGATGGCTGTATGCAGATGGTTGATGAAATGAGGGTAGATAAACTATCCAAAAGAGCTGCTGCAGAGAGATAATAGGATTGACATTTATCCAGCACTGACTGTCAGACACAATTCTAGTCATTTTATGTATATTAACTTATTTAATCCATAAAGCAACCATGTGAGCTAGAAGCCAATATTGTCATGATTTTATAGATAAAAACATTAAAGTGCATAAAGTGAAGCAACCTGCTCAAAATCATAAAGCCAAAAAATGGTAAAGAATCAAAACCAGGTAATTGGATTTTAGAGGTCAAAATCGTTTTTGCAAACTACTGTCTTTTCCAGTAAAAGTAGGGTAAAACAAATAGAACTGGGTTCTCTCCAAGAAATACGAAATTGGAGAAACCCGCAAATATTCCTAAAAGCCTCTCTCCACTGGTGTCAGATGCTGAATTGAGCAAAGAGAATGTCATTGGAATTGGTACATGGTGGTTGGTGACTTTGTGGAGAACAATTTCAGTCAAGGACAAATAGTGATACTCAAAACTGATTGGATGTCTGTATAGTTCTGAAGGAAATGTATTGTTCGGTAATTTGAGGGAGTATCTGGATTGAGAAATATTTTTGGAGCTTAGGAATCTCAGTCTTGAGAAGCAGAAAATAAGACTGAGTGTTAAATGTTTTGAAATAAAATTTGGCCCTTGAGGGTAGAGAAAGCTTGGAACAACCCTATGGACAATGTAATGAGTCAACATGAAGTCAACATTTTTAAGTGTGAGGCTAATGCCCACATGAAATATAAAAGCATGAGTTTGTAAAAATCCCAAATATTCACCTTCTTTTCTTTTTTTATAAAGATGTAATTCATAGTTCATACTGCCTGAGACTGGGCTTGGAATGGCATATAATAAAATGTAATTGGCATGAGAATGTCTCATTGTTAAAATGACTGGTCATACCATGAGATGGATGAGAACATGGTCTAGAGAAGTTGGCTGGATAAGGTCAAGGGTCTGGGAGTTGTTACAATAAACAAGAGTGAGATTAGGGGTACAAAGGCATCAGGAATGAACAGGGCTATAGCTCAGAAAACCATCTTTCCTAATTTATCCAACCCAAAGCTAGTTAACTATGAAGGATTGTTGTATTTTAGTCAAGTTCGCAAAACTCATTAAAAAGTAATAGCAAACTTTCCTCTGTGAAATTTACGGGTAAGAAAATAGTTGAAAAATTTGATCTTAGATCTCCCTCCCCACTTAAGGTGTTGTCTGACAAACAGTGGGATATGTATTACTTGTTAGAAATGCACAATCCTGGGCGCCTGGGTGGCTCAGTTGGTTAAGCGACTGCCTTCGGCTCAGGTCATGATCCCAGGGTCCTGGGATCGAGTCCCACATCGGGCTCCCTGCTCGGCGGGAGGCCTGCTTCTTCCTCTCCCACTCCCCCTGCTTGTGTTCCTGCTCTCGCTGTCTCTGTCTCTGTCAAATAAATAAATAAAATCTTTAAAAAAAAAAAAAAGAAAGACATGCACAATCCTGGGCCCCATCCCAGATCTATTGAATTAGAGTCTGCTTTTAATAAGATGCCCTAAGATTCATGTACCTATTACATGAATAGGTGAATAAGCTATACATACAGGTGAATAAGCACTTACCTGGATTTCTGATCCACATACCGATTTTCTTCTGTTTTGTTTAAACCATGGATAAATATTACATGACTCCACATTAGTGTAGTTGAATTAGAGATGGGGCCATGGCTAATGCCATGCCTTCTCACTGATCTGCACTACCCTCTCGGGAGTTTCTAGTGTCCTGCAGAAAATAGTTTGCAAACCACTGGCTGATGATTTTTTAAGATCTTTTATTATATATTCACATGTTGTAATCTCTGACACTGTTCTTGCTGTGTGACACTGGCCTGGCTATGTGGAATGCTGAGTTGTGCTCATTCCTGACCACTAGTTTATAATTGACTTGCCGTTGATGAAACCACAGTTCCTCTTGTCTAATAAATTAGAGCACTTTGTTAGACTTTAAAATTATATGTAAATTGTTTTATTTTTTAACTGATCTCTAGACTTTATTTGTATTTACCAGTCTTCCTGAATGTTCTCTTTTTGTTCTAGATCCAATCCAGAGAACCACATTGCATTTAGTTGTCATGGCTCCCCAGCCTCCTCTGGTCTGTGAAAACATTTCAGGCTTTTCTTGTTTGTCATGACTTTGACAGTCTTGGGGAATACTGGCTAGGTATCCCATAGAACTGTCAGCCAATCTAGGATTTATCCAGTGTTTTTCTCAGACTAGTCTGGGGTTAGAAATTTTTGGAAGAATACCTGAAGGGTGAAAATCCCTTCTTAATCACGTGTCAGAGAGAAATGATATCTATGGGACATCCCTGACAATGTTAGCTTTCATTGCTAGGTTAAGGTCATGTTTGTCAGGTTTCTCCACTGCAAAGTTACTATTTTTTTCTCTTATTATTTGGAAGCCAGCCACTGTGTCTCAAGGGTAGGGGGATTAGGTGCCACTTCTAGAAGGTGGGCTATTGCATATGTAAATTTTTAATTTAGTTTCTCACAACTGCTCCACTCTAGGTATTTGACAGGTGACCTCCTGTCAAATACTTAATCTCTGCATTCCCAGCATTAAGCAAAATGCCTGGGATGCACTGTGCATTTCAGAAATGTCCACTTTTTAATAAACTAGTTATTTCCACATGAAATAAACATGTCACACATCACATAGTCTTTGTTTCTAAAAGATGAATTTTCCTCAGGTAGTAAATTTAAAAGTTTCATTATGTGCTAGAAACTTTTATAGTCTATACTGAATATATTGACCAAATGATTCCATCAAATCCTCAAAACTTGTCCGAATTAACCTATTTATTAGGTTGTATAGTTTGGGGTTTACTGTTTTATGAAACATACAATTTAGGGACTTTGATGTAACAATGAGTTGCCATGGCAACTAAAAACTAAAACTGTGTCAAATTATTAAGTATAAATAGATATAGATTGATATTAATTTCACCAAGATAGTACATATCACTATATGGATTTTATATTTAAATCTTCATCTATATACAGAGAGATGTATGTAATGACCTCTTTTCAATAGTTTACTGCCACTGATTAATTTTTAGGTAATACTGATAATTAACTTATGGGATAGCTTAGAGGGTATGGAAACATATTTTAATAGTAGTGGATTTGGAAGTCATAATATTTTTCCTACATTGATTATATTTTGAAAAATAAAACCATAATATGTATGTATATAAATATATATATACACAGAGTAATAATATAAACAATGACATGTTTCTTTATCCATTAGTATGAAAAATGCAAACACATATATACATATATACAAAGAAGCCTTTGCACAAATAAAACCGAAAAAACAAGATGGCTTTCTTTATGATATGGTGCCATGTAGGGAATTTCTCTCTCTGGAGCACAAGGTTAATCTAGGGGAAAGTTTTCTATTATTTCTGATCTCTGAATAATTTTCTAGTATGATCAGGAACAATGAAAAATGCTATAAATCCCTTTAAAGCAATATATTCTTGAATCGATTACCAATGCTCACAGAAAAGAAAACTGGCTGTATTGTAACAGTGATAATTTGTATGTTTAATTATTTATGAGGATACAACGGTCGAGTTTCTAAAAATCTTCCCATAAAAAATTTTCAATATAAATCCCTGTGATCTACAGTAATGCTACTTCATCTTTGCTTCCAGCCGTGCAGCATAAACCCTTTCATTAGTACATACCTTCACTTAAGGGCATTGCTTTAACAAAGGGATCTGGCACATCATTATGACTTTTCAAGTTAAGAGATGATTGTGGCAAAACAATAAATACCCCATCTTATTAAGATAACGTCTGTTATGGCAGTACTGAGCTATTTTATATTTGGTTTCCACACAACACATTGCGGTTCCGGCAGAAACCCAGGGATGCACTCCAGAGAAACACATAATGAGGTCAGATGGAAAATCTTGTCTTGTTTCAGATATGAATTCAATCCATCCTTTCTTTCATGTGAGACAAAATTCACAGAAGGAACTGCTGCTGACATGTTTTAACTTCACTGACACTGAAAATCTTCTCTCCTCAGTTGGCGCTTTTAGCCTCCACCTTGAAAGAAAATCTATGCAAACTAATATTAGAGATGGTCACACAAATTTTAAAAATCTGATTATATTTGTTTATTCACCTCTTGCTATATTTACTACACAATAGTGCCACCTAATTTTTGCCTTATGAAATATGAATAATGAAAATCAGTGCTCATTGAGGCCATTTTTTTTTTTTTTCTGCACTGTGTCTTCGAAGCCTAGAATCTTGTAAATTGGGCAGGAGAAGCAGAAGATAAAATAGCGGGGAAGGGGATAAAGAAAAAAAATAATGGTTTTATATTTTCAGAACCACAGCCTTGGCATTTAGCTGTCACAAGGAGATTCGTCACTTTAAAACCATCCCCTAGATCCACACTGCATGATACTGTGAAGTCAGAACAATGTGTCAAGACCTAGTTCCCCATCTTTTATGTAACTATTAGAATAACAGCTAAAGAAATAATTTAGCATTATTGGACTTAAAATTACTCATACCAAACCCTAGTTAGTCTTTTTTTTTTCTCTTTGCACACTCAATTTAATTCTGTGCCTGCTAATAAGGAAGACTAGAGTAACCTAAATCCAGGAATTGAGTTGCCCACAACAAACAGGAGACGCCTGATGCACACGTGATCTTTGTTAGAAATAACAAAGCATGATATGGAAAGATGTTCTAAATGGTTAAAAATATTAATGTTTCTTTGAATGTATGCTCTGTGTCTCAGTAGAGATTGTATATGAAACTTACGTTCTATAAAAAAATAATCGTAGATTTCTTTTTTTTTTTTAAGATTTTATTTATTTTTTTGACAGAGATAGCGAGAGAAGGAACACAAGCATGGGGAGTGGGAGAGGGAGAAGCAGGCTTCCCATGGAGCGGGGAGCCCGATGCAGGGCTGGATCCCAGGACTCTGGGATCATGACCTGAGCCGAAGGCAGACACTTAACGACTGAGCCACCCAGGTGCCCCTAAAAAAATAATCGTAGATGTCTTATGGTACTCCTACCCCATTTAGCTTTGCTGTGTTTTTCTTAATTTGTGAGGAACATATTCACAGGGATGTAATACAAATAAACGAAGAGTGGTTAATCATCATGGTTCCTACATTCAGCCTTAGTGTCCTCATTCTGCCTTCGGAGCTTGCCCTCTTGGCATCTGCATGTCCTCCTCCGTAAAAAAGAAGGTGAAACTATATTCTCTTAAATTTTTTCTAAACTCTGTTTTTAAGGGATGCCTGGGTGGTTCAGTCAGTTGAGTGTCTGCCTTTGGCTCTGGTCATAACCTCATGGTCCTGGCTCATGTCATGACCTCGGGGTCCTGGGATCCAGCCCTGCTCCAGGCCTGTGCTCAGCAGGGAGCCTGTTTGTCCCTCTCCCTCTGCTTCCCCACCCTGCTTGCACATGCATTTTCGCTCTCAAATAAATAATAAAATCTTTAAACTCTATTTTTAGAAGAGTTTGACTCTAATGATACATCTTATTATGTGAGAGGAAAACTAAACTAGTAATCATTTGTCCTGGCCTCTATTCTGTATGTGCAAGTATTGGTGGTGACTAATTTAATCTCTCTGTATCTTTTGAGAACATACAAGGCCTATTTCAAGTGGAACATTTATTACCTCCTGAACAATGTGCCTTAATTTCCACAGAGAACATTACAAATCAATACAAATCAGTATGAGATTTCTCAATTTCTCTTGTCATCCTAAACAAATTTTGAAAACGTCAGATTTATCTAAAACTCACAGTGAATGGTATTGGCCAAATGACTTAGTTTTAATACATGAGTCTATGTGGCAGCTTTTGAACCTGTCTACCTTCATAGAAACTCAGAGTCAAAATGAAAATTTAGCCAATATTGGGGACTGAATGGAAGAGTCAAGTGATATTTTGTAAGAAATCAAATTCTCAATATATATCTCATACTTCCTTCTTAATGAGGTACCAGATGTGAAAATTGCCAGCACAGGATTTGGCATTCAGTACATGCTCAGTAAACATTGAATAAATTAAAGTAATAAAGACCAACCATATATGAATAAATATAAAAGTATAATAAAAGCAGAATAGATACTTTTGTAGAAACTTTTTTTTTAATTCCATTTTCTTTATCATTAAATTCATGGCATACGAATAATAAATGACCTATATTGTGGCTCACAGAATTATCCAAAATACAGTTTTGTTTTAAAAATCATATTTTTAAGTTATAAATATACCATTTTCTTTATAAAAATAAGTTCAAAATTATAAAGTTAAAATTAAAATCCACTTGATAGTGCAATTCCCTATGCCCGCTCTCCTGAAGATTCTTCTCTATCCATTAAAAATGATTTCATAGATACACAAGCATGTTTGTGTGAAAAATTATTTTAAATATTTTTATTGTGGTGTGTGTGTGTGTGTGTGTGTATGTATATGTTATGAAATTTTCAATTTAACCATTTTAAGTGTACAAACTAGTGGCATTAATTACATGCACGATGTTATGCAACCATGACCACTATGTATTTTTAAACTTTTCATCACCCTAAACAAAAACTCTAACCATTAAGCAATAATTCATTTCCCTCTTCCCCCAGTCTCTAGTAACTTCAAATCTACTTACTATATCTATCAATTAGCCTGCTCTAGATATTTCATGTAAGTGGAATCATACTATTTTTGTCCTTTTGTGTCTGGCTTATTTCACTCGTATAATGTTTTTAAGGTTCATGTATGTTGTAGTATGTAAAAAAAAACCGCCATTCCTTTTCATGGCTGAATAACATTCTATTTTATGTGTATATCACATTTTTTTTCTCCGTTGTCTTTTCATGAACACTTTTGTTTCCACTTTTTGGCTATAGTAATGAACATAAATGTAGAAATATTTTGTTTGAGTCCCTGTTTTCAATTCTTTGGGGTACATACCTAAGAATTGAGTTGCTGAATCATATGATAATTCTGCTTAACTTTTTGAAGAACTGTTAAACTGTTTTACATAGTGGCTTCACCATTTTACAACCCTACCAGCAATATACAAGGATTCCCAATTTCTGCCATCTCCACCAACATTTAGTTTTTATTTATTTTTATTTTATTATTATTATTTTTTAAGTAGGCTCCATGCCCAGTGCAGAGCCCAGTGTGGGTCTCGAACTCACCACCATTGAGATTAAGACCTGAGCCCAGATCAAGAGTTGGATGCTCAACCAACTGAGCCACCCAGGCCACCCCTATTTTTTATTTATCAGCATCCTTACAGGTATGAAATGGTATCTCATTGTGTTTTGATTAACATTTCCCTAATGACTAATGATGTCAAGCATCTTTTCATGTCATAATTGGCCACTTGTGTGTATTTTTTTGAAGAAATATCTATGAAAGTCTTTTGCCCATTTTTTAATTGAGTTATTTTTGTTTTTGAGTTGTAGGAGGTTTTAAAATATATTTTGGACATTAACCCTTATTATATATCTAACTTTTGAATATTTTATCCCAATCTGTAGGTTCCTTTTTCGTTTGCTTCATAATGTTTTTTGATGAACAGTTTTTAATTTAAGTGGAGTTCAGTTTTTCTGTTTCTTGTTTGTTGCTCATGCTTTTGGTGTCCTAAGAATTTGTTGCCAACTCAAAGATCATGAAGATTTGCTCATACGATTTTTTCTAAGATTTTTATAGTTTTAGCCCTTATATTAGGCCATTTGTCCATATTGGATTAATTACTGTATGTGCTCTGAAGTAGGAGTCCATGTTTTTTTGCATATTAAAATACAGCTATCCAGATGTTTTAGCACCATTTGTAAAAGACACTATTGTTTCCTTATTGAATGGACTTGGTATCTGCCGAAAATCAATTGGCCATAGATATATGTGTTGATTTATGAACTCGAACTTCTCCTCCATTGGTCTGTATATCTGTCCTTATGACAAGTACCACAATGTTTTGATTGCTGTTGCCTTGTAATAAGTTTTGAAATTAGGAAGAGTGAATCCTCCAACTTTGTTCTTCTTTTTCACGAATGTTTTGACCATTCAGGGCACTTGGAAACTTCACATAAATTTGAGGGTCAGATTTCCTATTTCTGCAAAAAGGACTATTGGAATTTTCATAGGAGTTGTGTTGAATATGTAGATTACATTGAGTAGTATCAATTTAGCAGTATTATATTAGGATTACTGAGCGTAAGATGTCTTTCCATTTGGTTAGGTCTTCTTTAATTTTTTTCACTAATGTTTTGTAGTTTTCAGTATATGGGACTTTCACCTCCTTTGTGAAATGTATTCCTAGTTATTTGAATCTTTTATATGTATTATAAATAAGATTGTTTTCTTAATTTTCTATTGGGATTGTTGTTACTGATTGCAACTGATTTGTATATGTTGATCTTGTAATCTGTAACTTTGATAAATTCATTTATTAACTTTAATAGCTCTCTTGTGGATTCTTTGTCTTGTTTTTTCCTATATGTTGGATCTTTTCATCTATGAATGGAGATTGATTTACTATTTCCTTTGCAATTTGGACATCTCTTATTTATTTTTCCTAATTGTTCTAGCTAGAATTTCCAGTAAAATATTTAATAGGAATGGTGAAAACAGGTGTCCCTTCTTGTTCCTGATCCTTTTAGAACGATTTCACTTTTTCACCACTAAATATATTGTTACCTGGGGTTTTTCATCAATGCCCTTTATCCTATGAAGAAAATCCCCTTCAATTCCTAGCTTCATCTTCTTCTCCTTTTTTATTTATTTATTTACTTTATTTATTTGACAGAGAGAGAGACAGCGAGAGAGGGAACACAGGAGTGTGGGAGGGAGAGGCAGGCTTCCCGCTGAGCAGGGAGCCCGATGCAGGGCTCCAGGCAAGGCTCAAGCCCAGGACCCTGGGATCATGACCTGAGCTGAAGGCAGACGCTTAATGACTGAGCCACTCAGGTGCCCCTCTTCTTCTTCTTTTAATCACAAAGGGTATTGGATTTTGTCACATGTCTTTTCTGCATCATGTGTAATAATCATGATTTTTTTTCCCCTCATTCTGTTAAAGTAGTGTATTATATTGATTTTCTAATGTTGAAGTACCATTCCATTCCTTGGATAATTTCATTTGGTTATGATGTATAATTCTTTTAATATGCTTTTGGATTTGGTGTGTTTTGTGGAGGATTTTTTTACATTTATATTAATAAGATTTATTCAGTGAATTTATTTTTGTGTGATATTTTTATTTGGCTTTGGTGTGAACGTAATGTAGGCCTCATAGAATACATGATGAAGTGTTCTCTCTTCTCTTGGTTGGAAGAGTTTGAGAAAAATTGGCATTAATTCTTTAAATGTTTGGTAGGGTGCACCAGTGAAGTCATCTGGTCTTTGACTTTTCTTTCTTAGGAGGTTTTTTGAGTACTGATAAAATCTCTTATTACAGGTCTGTTTAGATTTTCTATTTTTTTCTTGAGTCATTTTAGGTAACGTGTGTTTCTGAAATTCATTTATTTCATCTTGATTATCTAATTTGTTGGCATACAATTATTCATAATAGTCACTTATAAAACTTTTTGTTTCTGCAAAGTTGGTAGTAATGCCTTCACTTTGATTTCTGATTTTAGTTATTTTTATCTTCTCTTTTTTTCTTCTCAGTCTAGATAAAAGTTTATTTTCTTAAAAATCTTTCAAAGGAGCATCTTTTTGGTTTTATTGAATTTGTTTCCTATTGTTTTTCTATTCCCTAATTCATTTATCTTTAGTCTTTATTATTTTCTTCTTTCTGCTAGTTTTGGATTTAGTTTTCTAATTCTTCAATGTATATGTTATTGTTAATGTCAGGTTATTGATTTGAGCTTTCTTCTTTTTGAATGTAGATATTTACAACTATTTATTTTCCTGAGTACTACTTTTGCTTCATCCTCTAAGATTTGATACGTTGTATTTTTATTTTCATTAGTCTTTTTTTAAAAAAGATTTTATTTATGTATTTGACAGAGTGAGAGAGAGAGAGTAAAAGTAGGCAGAGCAGCAGGCAGAGGGAAAGGGAGAAGCAGGATCTCCCCTGAGAAGGGAGCCTGATGTGGAACTTGATCCCAGGACCCTGGGATCATGACCTGAGCTGAAGGCAGACGCTTAACTGACTGAGGCACCCAGGCACCCTATTTTCATTAGTCTTGAAGTATGTTATAATTTCTCTTATGGTTTCTTCTTTCATCCATTTGTTATTAATGAGTGAGTCATTTAATTTCCATAGGTTTGTCAATATTCCAGTTTTCTTTCTGCTATGATTTGTAGCTCATTCCATTGTAGTGGAAGACAATACTCCATATGAGTTTATTCTTTTTAAATATGACATTTGTTTTGTTTTCTAACATATTTTCATTCCTAAAGAGTGTTCCATTGTACTCAAAAATTATGTTATTTCACTCTTGTTAGTTGAGGTGTTCCATATATATCTATGATATATATCCACTAAGTCTAGTTGGTTTATAATATTTTTCAAGTTCTCTATTTCTGTAATGATGTGTTGTTGAGATGTTCTATCCATCATTAAGGTGATGTATTGAAGTCTCCAACCATTAGTGTAGAACTATCTATTTCTCCCTTCAATTCAGTCAATATTGACTTTATGTATTTTGGGGCTCTGTTATTTGAAGCATATATACTTAAAATTTTTATACCTTCTTAATAATATCTGTCCTTGTCTGTTACAACAGTTGTTGCATTAAGGTATATGTTTTTTTGATAGTAGTGTAGCCACTTCAGCTCTCTTTTGGCTAACATTTACATGAAATAACTTTTTTTCATCCTTCCACTTTGAACTTACTTGCTCACTTTAGATCACATTTTAAGTCACTTGAAAGCAGCTTTATATTCAAGCATAATTGAAGGAAGGTACAGAGATTTATTATATACCCTATGTCCCACACCCATGCATAGCCTACCCAGTTATACACATCCATCACCAAATGGTACATTTGTTAAAACTGATGAACCTACATTAGCACATAATAATCACTCAAAGTCCATAGTCTACTTTAGGGTTCATTCTTGATGTTAGACATTCTTTGAATTTGGACAAATATACGATGACATCTAAATTAAATTTTTAAAATCCATTCTGTCAGTTATTGCTTTTTGATTTCAAAGTTTCATCCATTTATATTTAATGTAATTTCTGATAAGGAAGGACACTCCATTGCCATTTTGTTATTTTTCCTATATATCCTATACCTTTTTTGTTCCTCATTTCCTCCATTACTGATTTTTTTGTGTGTGTTTAGTTGATTTTTTTCTGTAGTGAACACACACTAGAATTACTGAAGGGATAGACTTTGTTAAGAAGGAAATTAAATCTACAAGGAAAGAATGAGCTGAGAGAAACCATTATAGGAAAAAAAAAGGCTAAACCTACGGAAAAAATCAAATAATCAGTAACTGTATTATATCACAATGACAATAATAAACAATTTGGAGGATATTTGAAAACATGATAGAATTTAAAACAGTATAAAATAGTAACCAAAATAATGGGTTTGAGTTGATTAGTGCAAAAATACTTTGTTTGGATTGTTCCAGATTAAGGTAAAGATACAAGATTAATTTGACTTTAAAAAAATAATAAATTAGGGGCACCTGGGTGGCTCAGTCATTAAGCGTCTGCCTTTGGCTCAGGTCATGATCCCAGGGGCCTGGGATCAAGCCATGCATCGGGCTCCCTGCTCTGCAGGAAGCCTGCTTCTCCCTCTCCCACTCCCTCTGCTTGTGTTTCCTCTCTCACTGTCTCTCTCTCTGTCAAAAAAAAAAGAAAAATCTAAAAAAATAAAATAAAATAAAAAATAAATTAATATGAAAAACATTAGAAAGAACATAGGTTCTCTCTAATAGAAGGGAAGAAAGACAAATAAAAACCTCAATAAAGCCAACTATAGTCAGGAAAGAAGGACAAAATAGAAAAAACAAATAAGCAAATAAGTAAGCTGATATGTGAAAATCAACATATGTCTGAAAAATAAATCTGTAAGATAAAAAATAAGATAAGAAAGTATAATTTTACATGTAAATTATACATCAATAAAGATGAGTTTTTATTTTTTACGTACAAATAGTGTGACCTACATCATTGTTTATTAACTTTGATAGTAGAAAAACCCTTCCAAACAAAAAAATACAAAAATAAATAAATGTTTATATAGTTTAAGTTATATGTATATTATTTTTATTAAAAATAAGTTTTATTATTAATGTAAATAGACTAAATATTTCAGTTTAAAATTGAAATTGTCAGATGAACTATAAAATAATATAGGGCCATTATATTAATTTTCCTTTACTGCTATAATAACCACAAGTTAAGTGCCTTAAAATAATATAATTTCATTATATTATGATTCTATTAGTCATAAGTCCAACATAAGTCTCACTGGGCTAAAATCAAGGTGCCTGAAGGATTATGGTCATTCTTCTCTGTAGACTCTAGGAGATTTTATTACCTTTTGTAGCTTTAGAGGCTTCCTATATTTCCTGGTTCATGGTCCTTTTCTCCATTTTCAAAATTACTGATGACAGGTTAAGCCCTTTTCATGTTGTATCTCTGACCCTTTTCTCATGAATGTGTCTCTCCCTGACCACAGCTGGAAAAGTTTGTCTTCTTCTAAGAAAAAGTGTGCTTAAATTGGGCCCACTCAGATAATCCATCATCACCACCCCATTTGAGGGTCTATAACCTCAGTAACATGCTACATTCCTTTTGTCATATAAGGTAACATTCACAGGTTACTGAGATTAGGACGCGAACATATTTGGGACCATTATTCTTCCCACAAAAGACTTAAACTACAAATGGGAGGGTAACTAAAATACCATGACAGAATATTTGGAAGCAAAGTGTTAAAAAATTTAAATCGGCCCAATACTGACCAAAATAAGAATAGTGTCACTATAATATTATTAGATTAAATACACTTTTATCTTGATCATTATTAAGAAAAAATATTTTCTCCTTGTCACTGAGGATGTAGTTTAAGTCAGTTTCATTTGCTCACCTATCTCATGAAGCTCAAAGCATTACTTCCTGTTTTTGCATGAATATAAAACCTTAAATCCAAGTCACTAGTGCACATTTTCAGGCACTTATGCTTTTAATTACCACATTTCTGATCAACTTAAAGCTTTATAAAAATAGACTTGACCTACAAATTCACTCTAACACATGTGTATTTTGTGAGATTGTGTTGTACCCCAAATATTTTGATTATCATTTGCACTATAATACCAAGGTCCCAAAGTATAGGGACTAGAGAGTATCTACTGCAAGTGGGACCAGAGCTTACTCTAATGTATATGGTACATAGAATGGTTAAGAGCGTGGCCTTCAGAGTCAGACAACTGTTTTTCAATTGTGACTCCTCCTGTTTGTGACCTTGGGGAGTTACTTAATCTCTCTATGCCTCAGTTACCAAACCTATAAAGTGGAGTTAAAATCTATCTCACTGGGTTGTTATGACAATTATGTATGTTGCTATTTGCAAAGCACTCTGCAAAGTAAATGCAATGTAAATCAATATGTTTCAGTACTTTCTTCAAAATCGCAAAAGTAAGTCTTTCACTATGGTATCTAATACTGCCTAGTTCTGTGCAGACTTAAGAAAGTAATATATTAAATATTTATCATATAAAATTTGTCCTCAAAATGATAGAAATAATCTTATGAAGATTAGAAATACTCAACTGCTACACTGTGTGGCACTGGATAAAATAGAATCCAGAAATTAAGGGATTAGTTTAGGCTTTACTATTTTATAAGGAGAGAACAACTTAATATATGAGGTCAGGGCATTGCAAAAAGAATAGATCACTATAATAAATTTATGGCACATTCCTCTGCTCTTTTAATATTTCTCACGTGCTATAACTGTACATATGTAAGGTAGAAAATATATGGTCCTAGAAGACCTATAATCTATTAAATAAGCCACTTATGCTTAATGTAGTAGCTGAAGTTATTTTTGATCTAAGCAGCAATGCATGTTCTTGACTACAAGGAGAAAAACTGAACCTGTAACATTTAGTATATACTTGTACAACAAGTACCTGGTGTAGAACAAGTACCATGATGAGTCAAGACAGAAAAGTCAAAGTTATTAAAGGTGAAGAAGGATGACAAAGTGGCCCAAAGATATTTTCCAGGAATATACTAAAGAACTATTTGAAATAATGTAACAGCAACATTAAGTGCTTAGAAATAATTGCCCAGAGGGACATCAGTGGTATTCAGCAACTTCATCAAAGCAATATTAACACCTGCAGCATTAAACAGTCAGTAGCTACAAGAAATCCTAGTGCTACTTATATCTTCAAATCAAATGACCATTCCCATATACAACTAATTCAATTATTAACATTTTGTATTTTTATAGATAAGTACAAATTTTCTTGAATTTATAATTGATTCATATTACTATCACCTAACTCTGTAATTAGGAGATAGAGAGAGAGAGAGAGAGAGATCCTCATATCTATCTATCTATCTATCTATCTATCTATCTATATTGGTATCCTCATATATACTCCTTGTATACACCCCTGAGATCTTCATGGATATGCATCCTCATTAGTTTCCCTAATTGGAAAGAACTCTCTAACCTTAAAATTCAGTTGCTTGCAATACAATGGGGGAGGAAAAGAAAAGTAAGGGTATTCAGTATCATCTTAGAATTCTTTCAAGTTGTGGAAATGGTATCTTAAAAATAAAACTTCTCAAGAGCAATACACAATTAGAAAGCCTATATGAAATGGAGAGATCAAGATAGCTATCGCTCAGCTCCCATATGGAAATAAATCCTATTATTTTCCATCAGAAAGCCACAGAGGGGTTTCCTCAAGACTGTTATATTGCTGGTGTTGCAAACTCTTCTAATTCACTGTATTTTCAGTTATTAAAACCTTCATAGGGGCGCCTGGGTGGCTCAGTCGTTAAGCATCTGCCTTCGGCTCAGGTCATGATCCCAGGGTCCTGGGATCGAGCCCCGCATCGGGCTTCCCGCTCGGCGGGAGGCCTGCGTCTCCCTCTCCCCCCACCCCTGCTTGTGTTCCTGCTCTCGCTATCTCTCTCTCTCTGTCAAATAAATAAATAAATAAATCTTTAAAAAAAAAAAAAAACCTTCATAGTTTTGTCAATCCATCTCTTTTTTCCCCTCTTTCTATCTGTTCATGTATCGAAAGCCTCTCTCCTCTCCCGTGTGTGTGTGTGTGTGTGTGTGTACACACACATTTGAGAATATCCCTGCTAAAATAATTTAATAAAAAATCCTAAGACTTAAAGACAAGTTTATAGTTCTTTCAAAAAGACAAGGAAGATGTAAGAATCCTCAAGCATCAACTTGATGCTTTAAAAGTTTTTTAACTAGAATAGCTAAAATAAGTTATTCTCATATTAATCCTTATCTAGCATTTTAAAATATTTACCATACTCTTTAAGAGACTATTTAACCATGATAAATATTTGTAAAACATAAAATAAAATCCCAAATCATTCCTGTCTTAGAATTATAGTGATGGGATGTGGACTTAATACCTAGAAATGCTGAAATAAAATTGGAATTTAATGTATAATGGATATTACTTTCTAAAGTACAAAAAGTTTATTTTCTGTTCTGGGTAGCTTATTAACTAATGCATCATCCATTCTACCATTGTTTATTAAGCTTCAACTTTGTACTAGATACTGTGCTGGTACGAAAAATACAAAATGAGCAGTATATTTTTCCTTCCTTCTAGGAACTTAAAGCCTAATTAGGGGACACAGACAATAAACATCAAACTATTAAACTTTAAAGGTTATTAAAATAAAAGGGGTGCTTAATACAATATGAAGCTTAGGTGTAGGGGAATCATGGAAAACATCTAAGAAAAGGTGATATCTAAACAACCTAAAGATCGAGTAACAGGGGGATGGAAGAGGTAATCATAGTTAGAACAAATGTAGGTAAGGAAATATTTCTTGTGCGAAACTATAAACAGATTATCAGATTTGGAAGAGAAATGTTGGAGAGTGAAGGATGGAGTTACAGATGAGGCTGGAGATAGAAGAAAATAGGATCTTAAAAGCATGGCCAAGGAGTTTTGACTTTATCCTGTTAGTAAGAGTGGGGACTAGTGTGTGGAAAATAAAGTCCAGGAGAAACAAAAAAGATACAAATGCAAGACATACAATTAAATTGTCTAAGTAAGTCCATAAAAGGTCTAATGCAAATAATATTGAATGGAAATTCTAAACAGAAAGATTTGTTTTTAGTTACTTGCCAAAATACATCTAGTATTATAAGGAGCCTTTGGTTATGGAAATAGAATGATATTCTGCATTCAAAATGACCCTAAAGTTTTTCTAATCCCTTGAAAAACAAAGCTGAGAGTGAATCATAGTTTTCAGACAACTATGTATGTATAGAGATTACCTAATGAGCATAGTAGTATAAATCTAGGCAATAAAACAGCTCTTTGTAGGGGTCTTTTTTATACTCATAAACTATTAATCTCAAGAGTAACTTTGCTTTAGAGATTTATGTAAATGAATGGTTTATCTTGGTTTTTGAAGTTTAAGTTACAAAAACTGAGTTCAGCATAAATAGTTCTGTACTTACAAATATTTGTACCTGTCAACATCCTTGATTCAAGCCATTTCTATGAAGCCTCTCTTCATTTCCCCAATTGCATGTGCTCTTGCTCACCACCCCTAAGCCCCAGAATATTTTTTACTTCTCTTTTTTTACTCTCTCTTGACTTTAAAATTTGTACTGAGGTGGCAAGTTGTAATAGCTATAAAATAAAAGATGCTCAAAGAAAATAACCAAAAACTAATCTTTTTTTTTCTTTTTTTCTATTTGTGGCACCTTTGTAGGAAGAAATGGGATTGTTTTATACATTTCAGTACATTTAGCCATTCTGATACCTCAGGAACTAAATAACTGTAACGCCTTTAAGTCTTTACAATAACTAAAATATATTCTTATCCATTTACTGTCACCCCTTGAGAACTGGGTAGGGTGATTTTGACATTCAAGGAGTATTTAAAAGGGTTAGAATGAAGTTTGTGCAGAGTATTTTTGTAGAGAGCTGCTGAAGAGGTATGAGTCCCACCTCCTCAAGTGGGGACAAGTAAGGGATTTCTCTTTGCTTTAACAAGGATACCTTGAGACTTAACCCCTGAACCCTGTAGTTGTTGGAGTGGCATGGTGGACTGGGCTCTGACTGCCGTCCTTCTTAAAAATCTAGCAATTGCAATATTAAAAAAAAAAAAGAAAGAAAGAAAACCTAGCGATTGAGTGATATGCTGCTTTGGTGAAAAGCAAGAGGTCAAGAGATTTGTTCCTGCACTGAGATGGACCTGAACTCCCAGAGGTTGATAGAACACATGATGTTTGAGAGTTTCACATGACTGCAGGTGTGTCATTCATGGGGAAAAGCCAGACTGTGGTCATCTGTGATTCTGTATAACAGCATTGCCTAGAGCGAGAAAATGACCCCGGCAGCAATTTCTAGGGACTGCGGAAAGATGTATAAGCAACATCTGGAACAGAGAAGTGTTTGCCATAGCTAATCAGAACTACAAATAGAAATCTTTGAGGAATCCATGAAAGCCTCAACAAAAGTAAATTTAATCTGCCTCCTACTTTGGTAAGAAGGTCTCCTTCCCCTCAGTCCTCAGTCCTCTCTATCTTATAAACCTATCACTGGAGGGGTTAGAAATCCCATGTAACAGCTGGTGATAAGTGTGGAATGAGAAAAAAACCATATTCTGTCCCATTGCTAGTAGCTTGAGTAGAGATGATTTAATGCTAAGTCATGTTGGTAATTTGCATTATTATTCAGGGCCAGATTTCTGATATTTGAAATAGATCTATATTGTACTTGAAAACTACAGTGACCATAAAACAGATTATTACCTAAACATGAGAGGAGGATATATGGGATTTGCCCAAGTTTTTATCCAGGAACAAGAGAAGTTTACTCACAGTGTATATATTTCATTTTGTAAATAATAAAATAAGCTTGCATTCCAGTGGTGTCCTGTGCTGTACTTCTGTAATGTGTCTGTTATAAATTCATCATATTCTGATTTAGATTAAAAATGTTGTGCCCATGTCTTCTATCCCTTACTAGATTCCTAGTTCTTAGGTTACACATTTTGTTGTTCTAAAAATCTAATATGATGCTTTAGATAACAAAATCATACAGTAATAAGCTGTGTAAATTACACATCACTCCTTTACTCCACTATAAATAAGTTTGC
>NC_058409.1:68259099-68266599 GCF_002201575.2 Neomonachus schauinslandi | reverse complement strand
CTTTAGTGTGCTAGTGCATTTAAGAATGTTAATGTAGGTATTAGAAACCACACCATGGAAAATTCTGCTACAAGGTCTGCAGTAATTTGCCAAAATATCATTTTTATAAGCATATTGGGAAATTATCCATTTTACCAGTTCAATTTAAATATTTCTGTTCCCCTGAACTATTCAATTATGTATAATACAATTAGATATACAATAAATTTGCTGTTCAATAAATTTGAGGCAACAATAGCATATAAAACATGGTGCCTCATCTCTACTTTTAAGGAAATAATTTATTCTATACATGTTTTTATACTATGAGCAGGACCTTGTCTTACACATTTGGGGCTCCATAATGAATAATACAGACTCTCTGTTGCCAAGACAATTATAGATTAGATGATAAAGATTTAATATAAACAAATTATGTCAAATTAAGTATGTCAAATACACCATATTATAAAATGTGCAAGGTTTTCCAAAACATACCCTCCACATACACACATATATAGACTTCTGGGTATATGCATCTAGAACTTCCTTTGTAAAGGCAGGAATCAGATTAGTTTTGTTCACCCCTGAGTCTATTCGACCTAAGGAAACAAAAAAATCAATACATATTTGTCTAATGGGTATTAGGGGTATGCAGAATGAAATGAAATGGATTTCGTCAGAAAAAAATATGCATCCAATTAATAAAAACCGAATAAGATATGTTCCCAAATAAAGATAAGAACTCTTTTGTTTTTGGAAGAGTGTATCTTTACCAATACACCCCTTATATCAATTAAGTCACATCTGCTTTTGGGAATTGGGAATGTTAATGCTATATCCATATAACACTGATGAAATCTACCAGCCCTGATTGTGCACTTCTGTGAGAAAAACTTAGACATGAAGTTTTCATGTTATTCATAAAACTCTTGAATTTTGCTTGACAATTTAAAGGTTACAATGGCTGCATCCTGGGAAGGACAGCCTTCTAGAGTGGGATATTCTTTGCAAAGTTTTCCATTTGAGAGGACAGTGATAACCTCTTAAAAGGAGGGATCAATGCATTGTTCTATGAAGTGTCACAGGGGGAAAACGATTACCAATTTCCTTATCTCTTGACCATACATTTCTCGGAGTTTGTGTAGAATTTATATGTTTCCTAAAACTCAGCCCCCTACTTAGATAGCAAATGTTTCTGGAAATTACAAAACGTAGAAGGAACTACATTTTTTCTGTAGTTCTAAAACAAGAAGTCTAGTTTAGATTCTGCGGTCTCTATAGTCAGGATGTTCCATTGACTAGTTTCATGGGATACAATTATCTTCCCCCTTAATGTGAGCCTTACTTTGGGATGTGACGTGAGGGGAAATCTCCAAATGATTAGTAATATAGGGATCCCACCAACAACCTCATGTCCATTTTCGTATGTATTAATTTTCATTGCAAAGTGCCAAAGAGCAGGAACTATAATCATAGGAGCATGGTTATCTTTCTATTTGTTTCTGAGAATTCACTGAAATATGTGGACTCTGCAAAAATGAAGTAAGTGTCCATGAAGTACATAACATTTTATTCACAGGGGTATTCTGACTCCATGTCACTCAGCCATGGCCCTCTACCAGTAGACTGATAAGAGAAGAAATTGAGATAGATCTTATCCATCCACTTGAAAGACTAAGGAAATAATGGGATTGATTACAGCTCAGTAAGAAATAGCCAGGGCCTTAGAAGAAAGAGATGAACTTAAACTGAGCAATTGAAGAGATTTTAACAAAGGGACATTTAAGTTATAGTGTGCAGAATTTTGGAAAGCCAACAAGTGATAGTGAAATAATCTGGGGTTTGAAAAAGAAGGGGTTGGGGGACCTAGGAGGCCTTCACCAAAACTAGCCTGATGGAACAAGGGGATGGGGAAGGTTACCTCTACACAGAGAAGGTAGCTTTATGGAGAGGGTCAGTGCATGGCAGCTGTGGCCTTCAGTAGGGATGCAGCCAACCCATAATAACCTGAAGAGGAAGGACTTGGAAATAAATGTCTTCATTCATCCATTTTCCTCATTTCCTTTGGGTTGTCTCTGTCTCTGATTGGCTGAATCCAACCAGAAACCAAGGGAAAAGGAGCTGGTCAATTTTGTCTGCACAGGTCAGCATCTGGGGCAAATTTTAAGAAGGAAAGGATAGAGAGTATACCTGGAGAACCAAACTGAAAATATACAGCACATAGTATCTTTAATGGAGTACTAGTTCTGTGAAATGAGTAATGGTGAAAATGGTCCAGGATCGAATCAGTTTGGGAAATGCCACATAACATAACCCACATGTCTATATACTAGGTGCAAGGCACTGACAGAGACAAGAAAAACAGGAAGTCTCTGCCTTCATGAACCTTATAGTTGACTGAAAGAGAAACAGTAAGTGCACAAATAAACAAATGGCTGCCTAACTCAGTATTACGTAGTGACCAGTGTTATGAAGAGTAATAAATGTTTCTTTTTGATGGAATGTATATTAAATATTATTCTATCAAAAATTTTGGAAATACAGATTTAATAAAAATGTCTACTGGGGCAATTATGACCCCTTGAAACTGAGACATTTTTAATAATTTATAGTACATTGCTTCACCTCAATTGGAAATATATAATTATATAATTATAATGAATTATAATTTGAACTAGAGTTCAAGTTTTGTTTATTGCTAGAATCTTATATACCTAGTATCTTTAGAATCGATCATAAAACTGAGCTGGAATAGTTTCAAATCTTTTTATGTGTTTCCTTCCTTTTTTACTTTACCTATCATATATTATCTCTGTGCTTTCTTAACTTTCCTCTAAAGTGACCATATATTACTCATTTTATATCCTGTGTCTGGCCCTATATTGTGCCCTGTGTGGGCTTGCAAGTTAAATTATATAATAAGAACTATCGGGCGCCTGGGTGGCTCAGATGGTTAAGCGTCTGCCTTTGGCTCAGGTCATGATCCCAGGGTCCTGGGATCGAGTCCCGCATCGGGCTCTCTGCTCCTTGGGAGCCTGCTTCTCCCTCTGCCTCTCTCTCTCTGTCTCTCATGAATAAATAAACAAAAATCTTAAAAAAAAAATAAGAACTATCATTTAGTAATAATTATAGGAATGAAAAACAAGAAAAAAAAATCTAACTTTTACATGGACTTGCCTTGTGTCAGGTAGTGTCATAAGTGCTTACATGGACTACCCCTTTAGTGCTCACAACAACCCAGTGCCATGGATACTGTTATTATTCCCATTCTATAGATTAGAAAACTGAGACTTTAAGAGTTTGAGTAACTTGCCCAGTGATACACAGCTAGGAGGTGGTAAAGCTAGGAGATCTAACCCCAGAGCCTGGACTTTTAAATTACTTATGGAATAGTTTAAATAATGTTCACCTACCTTATTTTTCATTCCTTTTCCCTATGTTCATCTGTTTTGTTTCTTAAATTACACATATGACTGAAATCATAGGATGTTTGTCTTTCTCAGACTGACTTATTTCACTTAGCATTATATATTCTAGTTCCAGCCGCATTGTTGTAAATGGCAAGATTTCATTCTTTTCGATTGTCAAGTAATATTCTATCGTGTACGTATATACCACATCTTCTTTATTCATTCATCAGTTGATGGACATTTGGGCATCCATAATTTAGCTATTGTTGATAATGCTGCTATAAACATTGGGGTGCATGTGCCCCTCTGAATTAGCATTTTTGTATCCTTTGGATAAATACCTGGTAGTGCAATTGCTGGGCTGTAGGTTATTTCTATTTTTAACTTTTTGAGGAAACTCCCGGCTGTTTTTCAGAGTGGCTGCACCAACAGAGTAAGAGGGTTCCACTTTCTCTGCATCTTCGCCAACATCTGTTGTTTCCTGAGCTATTCATTTTAGCCATTCCTAAATCTGATTAATCACATCTAACTAGATAACAGTTTTTGATGCATCAGCTTCAAGCTTAGAAAATTGTAAATTATAAAAAAATTATAAATTATAAAAAATATATCAGAGTTCAGTGTGTTAGAAAAAAGAAGGGATATGTGTTTAAGCAAGAGACATAAAGAAGCAGTTGAAATTCCAAAGAGAAGGACCACATACAGATGAAATAAATATTGAATCCATAAGAGGAAGGTAGAAATATATTCAATAAGATTTAGAGCAATTGTGGGATAAATTATACTTAAAATGTGGGAACATTTTAAGTGAAGGCAATGTTATGTTTTTTATATCTTATGCTATGACATTTACAGAAAAATAAAAATTTTAGTGGCATACTAGTATTTTTATATAAAATAAATACAAAAGCCTAGTTAAGACATAAAAATTCCATGTACCACCAGAGATGTGGGAGGCATATTTAATTCATGTACTTTCAAATATGAGCACCATGGGGACATTTTTATCTGAAAGTATTTTTACTCTATGATACATAAGTTTATATGTACTCTATGGTGGATATGTCAGCCAATTTAAAAAATAATTAACTTTAAAGTTTGAGTACTTTTTTTCACTTAATTAGGCCATTAAAATTAAAAGGTTTCTGTAGAATTAAAAAAAAAACTTTAATAATACTTAGGGTATATGTAGATAGCTTTCACCAGTTTAAATACATTTCTTATTGACTATTCTAAAAAGTCATGAAAAGTACTTTGCCATAAAAGTATTAATAGTGTTATCTACAAAGTTAGTTTAACCAGAAAAGAGTTAAAAATCAGATTTTTCCCCCCCCCCCAAGGGCTAGGTTTATGTAACAAAGGCAGTGTACTCTCAAGTATTTTCAGATAAATAATATATAATGTAAATAGTAGAGAAATCTATGAAGGTAGACTATATAGCTATAAAGGTGAAATGTCCTAGTGCTGACAGAATGGAGATAGTTCTTATATTACTATAACTGAGATAGTTCTTATATTATTATAACTGAGATATTACTATAACTCAGAACTAAAGTTCTGACTATTCCAAAAATGAAATACTTATTTGTTAAAAATGACTTTACAAATATCCTTCTCATGTTTGAATTAATTACAATGATTAATTTTAATATACAGGCAACTTAAAAGCACCTGGAAAACCTACTCACTGTCCAAAGAAAACATACATCTCACTGAGTTGTATACTCTTGATGAGAGTAAAATTTAAGTAATTGTAATATTCACTCAATTCCTCTCACTATGGCTCATGAGAACCACTCTGCCATAAGAGGAATGATACTTTTGACTTCTCTAAAATTGGGGGAAGCTATCTGGACTGGGTAGGGTTATGGAATACATAAATTGGGCTTTATATGTACTTTATATGTAACTGGGCTTTAGACACATAGACCAAACCAAAGAAAATTGGATCAGTCTAGAAAATCAATTGGACAATTCAAACTCAATTGCCCTTTTCCCTAACAGAAATAATTTACCTGTGAAGTATCTGGTGATGCAGCCTTCTTTATCTTTACAAAATATTTCAATTGTCCATATAGATCATACTGTTCTTTTTTTCTGAAGACTAATGGCACTTTCCTGAATCTCTCTTAAAGGAATACTGCTTTGTATACAAGACATGCCATAATTGATCGTTCTAGAGCCATTTTTGAGGGCTGAAAACTACCTCTGTCATTTATTATCTGTCTGGTCTTGTACAAATTACATAACCTCTCAGATTCTCTGTCCTCATTTGAAATTATATTACTTATGCTTACTTTGAAGGATTGTTGGGAAAATTAAATGATGTAATATAAATTATGATTATGTAGGAGTAACCCATACTAGCTTCTAAAATAGTAATTTGTATACTTATTACTCTGATTTTTGATATCTCTTCTACCAGAATGAAATATGAAGACAAGTCCACATTTTATTTTTTTCTTTGTCATTTCCCATAGCTCCTAACTCAAAGCCTGCATAAAATGGCAATCAATAAATGCATGTTGCATGAATGTATAAGTGGGTGAATAGTGAAATAAAGATGTCAAAGTTTTGCCTTATTTTGCCATTCTTAAGGAGATTTTTGTTTCAGGTTTGAGTGTGAGGAGGATCAAGTAGGCAAAACACTGCCATTGTTCTGCAGAATTCTAGTTTGTTGCGGATATTCATGAGCACTGTGAACACTAGTCCTGTGAGAAAGGCATCTACTTTCACTGAATCCACTGACTTTATAAAAATATATACCACTTTATAGTGTGCTATCAATGTAAAATACAAACAAAACTATAGGCACAAAAATTTAAAAACTCTTTTTCCCCAAAACTTTGGGTTGAAGAAAGAATATTTATTTGACTCTCTCTTGAATTCCAGGGAGACTCTTATAAAAAACTCATTTGTGATTAAAATGATTACTGTATTGAATATTTCTTACAATAGTAATTAAAACTAGTCAAAACATATCCTGTCAATTCAAGTAATATGAAAATATGTGTGCATCTGGGGAAAAAAAACAGCAAAGGAACATTAAAAAATGAATATACATGGGGGGGGCGCCTGGGTGGCTCAGTTGGTTAAGCGACTGCCTTCGGCTCAGGTCATGATCCTGGAGTCCCAGGATCGAGTCCCGCATCGGGCTCCCTGCTCGGCAGGGAGCCTGCTTCTCCCTCTGACCCTCCCCCCTCTCATGTGCTCTCTCTCTCTCATTCTCTCTGTCTCAAATAAATAAATAAAATCTTTAAAAAAAAATGAATATACATGGGATGCCTGGGTGGCTCAGGCAGTTAAGCATCTGCCTTCCGTTCAGGTTGTGATTCCAGGATCCTGGAATCAAGTCCCACATTGGGCTCCTGGCGGCAGGGAGCCTGCTTCTCCTTCTTCCTGCTGTGTCTGCTCTCCCTGCCGCTCCCCCTGCTGTGTTCTCTCTCTCTCTCTGGCAAATAAATAAATAAAATCTTTAAAAATAAATTAAAAAATAAAAAATGAATACACCATTATGGACATTACAGATATTTTTCCATACTTTCATGGACTTATTTCTTATACAAGGCACAAGTGACAGAGGGAAGGGAAAGAGAGTCTCAAATAAAAGCACTTGTGACACACAGATGATAATGTCCTAAATTGAACCTTGAGACTAAAATGGAAATTTGCAGATGAAGTACATTCCAAAGTGAGGTGATAATCCAAAATGCAAATAATTTCAAAGGAAGAATTCCAGAATCAGTAGAAAAAGTGTAAACCTTTCACCTATTTCAAGAGTATTAAAACATAGGTAATGGAGATCACTACAATATCAAAAAGAAGGTTTCTTAAGAGAGAACTGTGCAAGGAGTCTCAACCCACCTTGGTGGTTTGAGTACAATTGAGGAACGAAACTGGTTAGATGTTAGCTAATTAATACTGTGGTAGTAGAGTAAAAAACATGGTTTGAGAAATAACTTCATGATCAGAACTTCTGAGAACAGTGGAAGAGTGGCTTTTCTCTTCAACATAAGAAGAAAAAAAAAAAGGAAGACCATTCTTAGATGGAAAGTGTGTCCGATTTGGTAACCATTAGCCAAAGGCTAAACACTTGATATGAGGCCAA
>NC_058409.1:68128375-68259089 GCF_002201575.2 Neomonachus schauinslandi | reverse complement strand
TTGATATGAGGCCAATTTAAATTGAGAAATGCTATAAATACCTAAAAAATTTCCAAGACTTTGCATGGAAAAAGAAATTAAAATTTCTTGTTTGTAACTTTTTATACTGATTACATATTGAAATGGTATATTATGAAAATTAATTTTCCTTATTATTTTTTAATGTGGGCTATTGAAAATTTAGCACCATAAATATACACTATATAGGTATATATACGTATACATAGGCACATATGTATAACTCACGTAATAGTTTTAGTGGACAGTGATTCTTTTCTACTTCTTGTAATGTTGATGTAGTAGCTTGCTATTTTGGACCATGTGGACAAAAAGCCACAGCTTATAGTTGGTTAAACAATGAGCTGGAAGGTCCTCTGTGCCATGTTTCTTGTCAAATTGTATCCTACTACATTCACACAACTAAAAATAAAATTTTACCCTAATTATACTACACCTATTTCAGGCTTTCTGTCACAGAATTATTTCATTTTTATAATTGTATGTGACTGTTTGGTTTGCATTTGTAGATAAGTAAGTAAATTATATTCACCCAAATCCCATATTGATGAAGTGAGTTTTCCTTTTGAGTTATTCATATTTTCTTTAATAATGAATATTAGTTCATTTACTAAGAATTTACTTGAATGTCAGTACTAAAGTGAAAAAGAAAAATTTGCAGATAGTCTAAAAAAATTGACCTGTCCAATTTATTTCAAACCTGAGAATTATCTATATTAGCTATGATTTTGGTGTCAATCTTGACAAAGAAATGAGAGCAGTGTCAATTCCTCAATTGGATAGAATGAAATAAAAGAACTGTGAAGGTATTTTCAATATTTATTAAAATTGGTTAAAATTCTCATTTATTGATGAACTCATTCCTTTAAAGAAAACTCTAAATCACTTAACACCATATAGTGCTATTTTAAACTGTGTTTTCTTAAGGTAGTCTGGCAGAAGAGGTCACTATTGAAACCATACTGAATCTCATAATGTTAAAGGATATATTTTTTTCTTAAGAAAACCACTGAAAAGCCATATTAGTATTAATAAAATGTCCAGAATTCAAAAGCCTTTCTATATTGAACAATTAATGGATATTTATAAAATATCATGCTGGGGGAAAGTTTGCTTTTCCTGCATAGTAAAATTTATGACCAAATGTATTCATTACTATAATAAACCTGCTTTAAAATTCCTGCACAGAATTGACATTCAGCCATGTTCTAACAGTTCACATACTGGCAAGGTCTACAAAGATGCCACTGAAAAAATATATATAGTGCATAATTTTCATTTCTTTGCTGTCAGGGTAACATGTGTGCTTCATATGCTTAAGTGAAGTCTAGCAGTACAAATGTGTCAAAAAATCATAAAAATTTGTCTTCTATGACTAACATATAGGATTTAGGACCCTAGTATTTCGGATATTTATCTTTAAGGAGGAAAAAAAGTATTTATTCTTGGATACACACACACACACACACACACACACACACACACACACACACACCTTATGTTTAACACATTTTCCCTACAGGATTTAATGAAACAACTTAGCTGAAATAGCCATATTCCTTGTATGAATCCCCCGCCCACATTGTAATAGCCTGAAATATAGCTTAGGATTACACGTTCAATGATTTCAAAAATGGTATTGGGGGGAAAGATGCATTAATTAAACTTATAACCCTCAAAAGGAAATTATCTTCTACTAAATTTGCCTTTTAATTTTGTTGAGGTGTTTGCCACAGAAATAAATAAAATGAATTATTGAATTAACTTGGGTTATTTTATTGCAAGTGATGGAAACCAAAACCAACTTAGTTGAAGTAAAAAAGTAGTTACTCTCATAAATGGAAAGTTGAAGATGGAGGCTGGTATCGGACAGAGTTGAGAAGACTAGAGTTCTGTCAGTTTTTCCATGTCACCACTCTGTCTAACTCTTGCCTCTTGAGAACTTCATATTCAGACTCATTTCTCCATATGGTAGGCAAAATAGCTTTGGTCATAAAATGTTGCCAAGCATGAAAGTCCAGTAGAAAGAGTCTAAATTAATAAAAGATAGGGCCTCATTTGTTTTCTGAATTATGAAGGCATATGCAGTGTGATCTGTGGTGTGTTAAGAGTGTGATATCTCTGCAAGTAGATATCCCTCTACAACTGTGGCAGGAAAACCAAACACTGATGCCCTGAATTCCCAGCTTACAGGACAAAGATTCTCTCAAGAAAGATTTGCACACTGGTTTTTGTTTTTTGTTTTTATTTTTTCAGTTTTATGATTGATTTCCACTTGGTCTAATGGACTTCTGCGGAGGTTTAGACCTCTTACCAAGTTTTCCTTAGCTTTTTGTCCTTGTTACTAAATTTATCATCAGTAATAGACTACAATGCACAAACATTAGTTTGAGCATTATAGTTATCTATTCCTTCTTGTGGAAAATATTTGCATAGATAATCATTTATGTACAATTATTAAGACTCTTTTCACTTTTCTTTTGTTCCTATTCTTTCAAATTTTCATGCTCATTCTAGCTTCTTTTGTTCACTTTTTTCCCTTTCAAATTTTATCAAACCAATTCCAGATTTTTCTTCCTTTTTGAAATATTTTCTAGCAATCATTGTAAAATATGCTTCTGTAAAATGAATACTAGTTATATCCCTGCATTATTTTTTACTACATAATTAAAAGTGTATTCAATCTGGAGCAAAAAAATGTCACCTATAGTTAACATTAAGTCACATTTAAGGATGTAACAGATTATTTTAATTTATATATTTTAAAAATTACTGAGGGGCACCTGGGTGGCTTAGTAGGTTGAACCTCTGACTCTTGATTTCAGCTCCATGGTGGTCTAGGGGTGGTGAGATGGAGCCTGGCATCAGGCTCCGCCCTCATTGGGAAGTCTGCTTGAGATTCTTGCTCTCCCTCTGCCTCTCCCCTTCCCCCCCCCCATGCTTGTTCACTCACTCACACTCTCTCTCTCAAATATATAAATAAATCTTTAAAAAAAGTTACTGAAAAAGTCTAATAGGCTGCTTGTAGTCCTTCTTGCTTGTGTGCCTAAAAGTTCATTTTGCATCTCTTAATTAGTTCCTGTGTTGAGCTAAATATAGAAATATTTAACACTCCTGTGGTAGCAATTTTTTAATTTGTCTAAGCAATACACAGAATAGGCATGGAGGGAAGTAATGAATAGAAATGATAAAAGGGATGATTAGAATAAATAAAATACTTATTTCCTATTCAACTATTCCATTAGACTAGTGTTTCTAAAAGTGAGGTACCTGGGACTCTTTCAGGGAATGGTTGCAGAAGATCAAAATTATTCTTAAAACAATAATAAGATGATTGACTTTATCATTCTCCTTCTCTCGTGAGTCTGTAGTGGAGCATGTCAGACACTACAGGATATATATAACATCATTGCTCTGATAGCATAGAGTCTGTGCTTGCATCCTTGTGTTTTCTAAAAGTTTCTAAAGTGGTCAACTTAAGGTATAAATATGTGCATTTTCAGAGATTAACTAGGTTCTTGTATTTTGATCATACAAGTTATCTTTGGTTATACCTCCTCGAATCTTTGTATCCTT
This sequence comes from Neomonachus schauinslandi, assembly GCF_002201575.2. Classification (NCBI taxonomy): domain Eukaryota; kingdom Metazoa; phylum Chordata; class Mammalia; order Carnivora; family Phocidae; genus Neomonachus; species Neomonachus schauinslandi. The sequence continues at coordinate 68,255,495 of NC_058409.1, read as the reverse complement.
ATATCATCAAAAAAAAAATCATCATTTTGAGATCTTGAAGTTTTCCTATACCCATGTGGAAACACAATAAATAAGTGCATTAGCTTAGTTTTGCAGTGATACTGAGTTATTTTATATTCTAAATCTTAAAGTTATATAAAACTGTTATTGTGAAATTTTGAAATATTTATAATTTTGATTGCAGTACATTTGAATTATATTTAAGAAGGGTCATTTACTTAACACAAGGGATTTAAAAGACTCACTTTACATGGGCGCCTGGGTGGCTCAGTTGGTTAAGCGACTGCCTTCGGCTCAGGTCATGATCCTGGAGTCCCGGGATCGAGTTCCATATCGGGCTCCTTGCTCAGCAGGGGGTCTGCTTCTCCCTCTGACCCTCCCCCCTCTCATGTGCTCTCTCTCTCTCATTCTCTCTCTCAAATGAATAAATAAAATAAAATAAAATAAAAAAAAGCTCACTTTACCAACACCTAGCTGCAGTAACTAAAGATGCTGAAAAAAATGAAACTTAAATATCAGAGAATTATCTGACTTGTGAGAAGGAGGGAATGATGTAAAAGAAACTAGTGAAACAACAAACAAGAAATAAAAATATGATGAAAGTTGTATTTTGGGATTACAAATGTCAGTATTTCAATTTATTGTGTCTCATGCAACAGAACACATTTGCATGGTATTATGGCATCAGTTATGATGTGATGTAATATTAAGATTAACCATTTATAACTTGAAGAAATTTAATATTTTGAATGTGGATAACCTAAGCTGCTGTTGGGACTTTTCAAATTAGAAATTAACTCTTGAGGTATCTTAAAGAATAAGTTACTGTATCATGTTGGCTAAGAGGATTATAGGATAGCTGAAAGACAAAATATCCTGTAGAGTTGGCATTACTGAATGTTTGCTGGATGAACAACCAGTAAATGAAATCTTCACATTGCCACTTTCCAAAAGTTAGTAACTTGATGAATTAAAGACTCATCTGTAAACACGAAGGCTCTGTATAAATATCTCACTTGCAGAACTGTACCTACAAATGAATAACTTTCCAGATATGGCTGGACACTGTTACGATTTTTTTATGTAAATGATTGATAACAAACATAGAACTAAATAGTCAAAGTGTTGATAACCTCTTTGAATCTTTTTTTAAATTTTATTTTATTATGTTATGTTAGTCATCTACATTACATCATTAGTTTTTTTCCTTTTTTATTTTTTTAAATTGTATTATGTATGTTAATCACCATACATTACATCATTAGTTTTGGATGTAGTGTTCCATGGTTCATTATTTGCGTATAGCACCCAGTGCTCCATGCAATACATGCCCTCTTTAATACCCATCATGTCTTTGAATCTTATGGTTTGTCCCATCACCTGTCTTGAGGATATGGGCACTGAGTGCAAATACCATGGTAGGTAAAACGACTCGTGCTTCAGTGTAAATCAGAGCAGTAGCAGCAACTCCCCCAGTATTGTTTCCTTATCACTGCCCACTCACAGGAAGAAAAGGGCCCAGTTCCCTTACAATGTCCCTGATTAAGTAGTATAAAATAATTTTGTTCTATCTCAGCCCTTGAGTGCAGATCTTTTTATATATCATTTGACAAAATGGTAACTATATAAAGGACTTTGCTGCATACAAACAAAGTACATAATTAAAAAAAAAAAAACAACCTTGTGTGATTGAGGTATTGAGCTGTAATAGCAGATACTATTTTCATGGAAAATTATTTGTACTTACAAGAACGGCTTACAAAGAAACTGTAATATTCAAACAGGTTGACATTTTCTTTAAAATTAACTGTTATTTTATTTAGAGTGTAATGACTTCTTCCTTCCCAGTCTGAGAACATCTGTATTAGACCAATCAGTGACTTTTTAAAGTTTCTTGGCATGGTTCACAAGTTTTGCTACAGAGATGAAATTTCTTCATGGAGGATTCTTCTATTTGAAACTGCCTTGATGTACCAAGGATCATCACACTTAACTCACCTCATCATATTATCACTTCCACAAAGTTATTTAGATTTGAAACTAATGGAAAAAGATAGAGACTATCAATAACTTGATCTTTTAGCTTTAATAAAATGGCCAGTAATATATCCATGTAACATCAAAAGCAAGTTAGGATATGGAAAATGGATAACAATCCAATTATATCAATAAAGTTAAAAGACAATGGTGAGATGAGGATAATGGAAATATTAAAAGTGATGAAGCCTGAATTGTTTTCCAGAATTGGAGAAAGATATGTATCCCCATACTGAAAAAGCAGAATAAATGGAAAACCAAAATCCACACAAAAATTGTTCTTACAAGTCAAATTAATGGGGACAAGAATATCAGTTGAAAAATTGGCAAAGGGTAGGAGTCAACAATGGAATAAGTTCATTGAAAAGAATTAAAATGTATTTAAGATACTTTTTCAACTGTGTAACAGATTAAAATACAATTATTATACCCAGTATTTGTGAGTGTGCTGAGAAAGTGACATTCTCATAAATTACAAACTTTAGGATGCCATTTGGTTCTATCTAATAAATTGTTTATAAATAACCATATGAGGAAATAATCAGAAATGTTTAAATATAAATATATACATATATGTTTACATATATCCATTGTGGCTATCCAATGGGGAATCATCACAAGCAACCGAAGTTCAACAAAGGGGGCATTGATTAATTATGGCATATCTACATATTGAAAAGTAAAATAAACATTAAAAACAAAACATGTAAAAATATCCAGTGATATGATGAAATGATGAATATATTGCTAAAAAGCAGGTTAAAAATACATCTAATGCATATGTAATAACAATTTGTAATTCCTTTAAAACACATGTATGCATATATGTATCTCTCTATGTGTGTATATAAGAATTGCTTTTTAGGAAAACCCTGAGATGGAAATGGTCAAATTGTTGAAGGCCTCATACACTTCTTTTAGAAAGTATCAGATTTAATTTATAACAATTAGTTCTTCCATTGGTCTTATAAATGATGTTGTAACTAATTGGAATATTAGCAAATACACACTTATAATGTGGACACTTAAAAGATGATGCATGAACATATGCTCCTACTCAGCTATTTTGGATTCTTTAAAAACAAGAAATACATTCTTCTAGATTTAAAAAATTACAGCAGAATGCTTTTAATAAACTCAGGATGGTCTGTGATTAATCCCTTTGTTCAGTCTTCACACATTTAGAATTCATTTCCATTTCTGATTATAAAAAAAAAGGTACTTCTTTTCTCTGATTAAAGGAGTAAGAAAGAAAAAGAAAAAAAACAGGAGGAGAGGATGAGTGGTGAGTTAAAGGACAGATTGAGTGTATGTATTTTAATCTGGCAGTTGTCTTGTGTAATTTTTTTTGCCAAAAGACTGCTAATTTCATACAAAAATTTAAATATTGTAGCAGTCACCCAACTTAAACATTTGGCAAATAGTTATCCTATTTCAAAAATGGAAAATATTTCTCAAGTGCTTCTGTTTTCAAAATACTGTCTCATGTTATTCTTTATGTTTGCTTGATCATTCTTTGGGAGAAAATTCTCTAAATTTGGGATGTGATATATATATACATTTCCTCCTATCACATCCATTCAAGTCTACCTAGGTTTATTCAATTAGTTTAAAGTGAAAGAGCCAGTTTTTTCCTTTTTCTTTCTCCTTTCTTTTTTTCCTTTCTTTATTTTTACAGAGTATATTCACATCTTTTAAAACATATAGGAGGTGTACTGAAAAGAAACATTACATTTCTGGGGTGTGAAGTACATTTTTAACAGAAAAACTTGAGAAAAAAATATAAGTTATATTTCCCTCAATTTAAACAAACTGAAACCCACTTTTCACAGGAACATGGAAACTCTCACTTTTAGATGTGAATCATCCCAAGGGAAAATTTGCTAGATTCACATGGCTTCAGGCACCATATTCTCAGTCCCATAAGTGCCTTTTGTTATTTCTTCTGTCCTCAAGCTGACATTAGAGGGAGCATTTTTTTTTTTAATGAAGAATGAAGCTAGAGTGTTGCCGTTACACAATCTGCTCCATTCCACTTGACCACATTACTGTCAAATCTAACATAGTTTCTAGAATTGTAAGGAAAATTACTCTAAAAGTCTATTTATATAGTTAATACGGACTGGTGAGTGTGTGTGTTTTTGTCCATTTAAACAAAGGACATATCTTTTAGTTTAGGGGTGAGGAAAATATTTATATAAAAATATACCAAAAGTTGGATTTGTTATAACTTTAGATTTAGTTAGAGGAAATGATATAATAGAATCACTGTGGTATATAAAAAAGCAGTTGGGTATTTTCCCATTATGAATCATGCCTTTAACAAAATTTATTATTTTGAAAAATATCCAGGCAATTCCTCCCACTACTAAAATACACTATTCTTGACCAATTAACTTGTTTAGTAAGAGCAGCAAATTAAGGCAATATGTTCACAGACGCTGCTAATAATCTCAATTAGGCATTTCACTGATATTGGTCAGAAGAATAGTTTAGCTTTATTTTAATCACCACACAAGGAGTATGAATAGCATATCATATATGTCAACTGACAATAAATCCTTGAAAGAAAAATGACTACATTCTAATCTACTGTAGTCAGAAGTGGTTTTACTGTGAAGCAAATGATGCTTATTTCAGTCAGGGACCCTCATTTGAACTGACCTTCCAAGGTCATGGGAGGAACCCTATAACATGGTTATTTGGTCATGCAATTTTGTAAAATTTGGAAAATAGGACAGTTTGACTGCATTCAGTTAAGACTTATGCCTCCTTTCCCTGTTACTTTTCCTCAATAATAGCTGTCATCTCGGGATGGTCATTTGGAATATTTTACTAGGTAAAAGTTAAGTTGTGGATACATTTATTTTTGGTTTAATGGACATATATAAGTGGTTTCCAATCTCTTCTGTGCATAGTTAAATTATTGCTGATTGTTCCAATATTATGAACCAAAGGCCTAGGAGCCAGAGGTTTTATGATAATAGGAACATGTTCTAGAGACCCAGCACAATAAATATGTAGGTAGAGGGAGATAAAAAAATCATAGAGAAAGAATCTCATCTCTAGAAAAAATTTTCAAATTATACAGCTTATATACAAAAGGTTGATGAAGCTTTTCCACAAACTTCTAAAAGCAATTCTAAAAATGCACATAACATTGAAGCTGAAATAAGCATCCCTAGCCTGTTAATAAGAAGAATAATAAAAAGCAATCTACTAAACATTGTAGGGAAAGTAGTAAATTATCTCTTCATCTCTCTATAGAAAACATTATAAAATTGTTTTCCCATGAAGAAGCAATTAAAGAGTTTGCAGCCAAACATTTAAAAAAATTACTGAGATAGATCCAGAAGTTAATTAATAAAAATAATTATGTTATTTATCTGGCCGCCTTCCTCCATCTTCAAAGGCAGGAATGGTGGATGGCGAATCCTCACAGTTCAAATCTTTGACCCCTTCTCCTGTCTCATCTCTCTGCTTTCCTCTTCTATCACAGCTAACTGAAGGACTTTTCTTTTTTTTATTTTTTTCACCTCCATTTTAAGTCATATGACCTTAAAGTCCCCAGCAATACCTAGATTAATGTCCAATAGATAGAAGTCTTGAGGGGAACATCTTTAGAATTTCCCTATCACAGTACTAATTTAGTTCAATCTTCCTTTTTCTTAAATTGAGAAATTTAGGGTAAAGTGGTTTATCCAAGAAGTTACCCAGTTTTAGTGCTATTTTAGAAGCTACATGAGACTGTATTTTTATATTAAGGTGGTTAGATCATTGGCGTAGGAAAAAATGGAAGCCTATCCAGTTTTCATAACTTGTTACTTTGTTTTCCTCTGATAACAAAAATATTTCTACTCCAAGTCTTAGTAGACAATTTAAACTATCTGGTATACTGCTTTTGCTAAAAATGTATTCAACACCATTGACACTTGCACAATGGATGAAGTATTGCATTCTTTCCTCTGTAGGGGTCAGCAATTTTTTTCTGAAAGGGCTTCATAGTAAATGATTTAGATGTTTGGGGCATATGTTTTCTGCTGCAACCATTCATTCATGCCATTGAAGCATGAAGAGAGGGACAGATCATAGGTAAATGAATAGGTATACCTGTGTTCTAATAAAACTTTATTTACAAAAATAGGTGGCAAACTAGATTTGGCCCATGGGGGAAGTGGGGGACTACTTAGTTTGCCTCCTGGTGTGGAGATTTGGGTCCTGTATCTCTGTACTGATTTCCTGTAGCCACACCAGCTACTTCATCTCCCATCTGCCACGTACAAAGGGCTTCACTCATATGTATTTTATGCTATGGCCTTGACATTGAGATTTGATTACAAGTAGATACGGTCATATTTTTAAAAATTGCCACAGTTTGTTCAAAATTCTTGTTGAAATCAGTGTGTATTTTGTTTATTAGTGATGTCTATAAATTCTCCACTTTGCAGATTTCCTTCAAAATCCAGTGTTAGCAATGTGTATGTTTTGTTTTTGTTTTCCCTCAGGATGAATTAGTGTATTTCATTTTGTCAGACAATTAAAATAACATATTCCATCTTTTCCCTTTTTGACTAAGCTTATAGGAAATCTAGAACTAGAATGAATACTCACTTCTACCTTACATGTATAGGCTTTGGGACACTTTTGTTTCCTTTTATTTTCTTTAAAGTTTGGTCTTGCAGCATATATGATTTTAATTATAATCTGCCTAAAGTCCTTACAGATTAATACATAATGGTAGATTTGGAATTAAATTCTGATTTAGGATTAGTCTCCCTCAAATCTAAATATATGTGCTCACATTTTATAGATTTCAATTAATTAATTTTCTATATGTTCTATACATTGTATCTTTGATGCAATTTTTTTCAATGTATTTAAACTCCCACACAGAGTAAAGGCCACGTCTATGTAGTTATCTCTTTTTTAAATTTTTATTTGAATAGAATTTGTTTACCAGGATTTCTCAATTTTAACACCATTGACATTTTGAATCCGAAATTTTTATTTAGGGAGGCTTCTGCATTATAGAGTATTAAGCAGCATCTCTGGCCTCTGCCCACTAGATGCCAGTAGCACTCCTGCCAAGTTGTGATAACCAAAATATCTCCAGACATTGTAGAAGGTCCCCAAGGAATGGAGGGTTACTAGTTGAGAACCACTGATTTATTCAGGAAAATGCACAAATTATGAATTAACAAATTGATAAATTTCATACTGTGAATACACCAGTATAATGAACACAAAGATCAAGAAATAAATTATTATCAGCATTCCACAAAGGCCCTTGCTGCCCTCTGCCCTTCACTACCATTCCAGAAAAATATCCTTTTGACTTTTAAGCCATAGATGGGCTTTATACTTTTGAACTGTATAAATTGAGTTATAAATAACATATTTTAGTTGCTTTCAGTAAACATTACTCCTATGAGACTTATTTATATTGTGCATAGCAGTAGTTCTTCCATTATTGCCATGTGCCATAATTTCTGCATTTTACTGTTGAGGAGCACTTTGTCTTTCACAGCTTTTTTTATGGGAATTTTCTAATTCACTTGATTTTCTTCTATTCAGATTTTCCACTTCTTGTGTCACTTTTTTTTTTAGATTGTTTTTTGAGAAATTTGTCTGTTTTCTGTTATTTTCCAACTATATTGGCATAAAAAATTGACAATATTGCTGACATTTCAGTTACTGTAGAATCTACAATTTTTCCTCCTTTTCATTCCTGCTATGGTAAATTGTGGTCTTCAGCTCCCCTTGAACATCATATTATGAGTCTTCGTAAAAATCAACTTTTGGCTTTGTTGATTCCCTCTCATATGTATTTATGGTCTGTATTATTCATTTTTTCCTCTTATTTTTATTTTTTATTTTTTTAAGATTTTATTTACTTGAGAGAGAGAGAGAGTGTGTGTCAGAGTATGTGTGAGCGTGAGCCCCGGGGGGTGAGGGAGCAGAGGGAGAGACTCTCAAGCAGACTCCCTGTTGAGGGCAGAGCCAAAGGGGGAGCTTGATCTCACCACCCGGAGATCAGGACGTGAGCCGAAATCAAGAGTAGTTGCTCAACTGACCCAGGAGCCCCATTTTTTCTCTTATTTATTTTATTAACCTTTTGTCTATTTTTCTGTTGTTTTCCTAATCCAATGTGTGACATGAATCACCCATGCTTTTCAACCTTTTTTTTTTAATTTTTCTATTATAAGCTTTTAAGGATTATAGATTTTCATTTAGGCCCAGATTTAGTGGTATCCTACAAATATATTATCTCTTATTTCATTATAATTCAGATCAGAATATTTTTAATTTTCTATTTTTTCTTTTTTTTTTTTTAAGATTTTATTTATTTATTTGACAGAGAGACACAGCGAGAGAGGGAACACAAGCAGGGGGAGCGGGAGAGGGAGAAGCAGGCTTCCTGCAGAGCGGGGAGCCCGATGTAGGACTTGATCCCAGGACCCTGGGATCATGACCTGAGCTGAAGGCAGTCACTTAACCAACTGAGCCACCCAGGCACCCTTAATTTTCTATTTTTTCTAAACATATGGACATTGAGGGTATTTCCAAATATTTTGGTGATTTCTCATCTTCTGCCATTTTTTTTTTACCTTAATTTCCCTAAAGGAAGAGAGAACATCTAACTAATTTCCTTTGAATTTTGATGAGATCTGCTTTAGAGTCTTACATATGGTGACTTTTGGAAGAATTTGATGGGCAGCTGTGAAAATATATGTTCTGTTGTTGTGTGTATTGTTCTGCAAATGTAAATTCAGATTAGTTAATTATGTTGCTCAGGTCTTTATAGTTACTGGAAATTTTTTGTCTTCTATCAGACATTGAGAGAAATATAAAAATCTTCTCCTTTGATTATGGATTAATCTATTCCTCTTTTTAGTTCTGACATTTTTTGCTTTATATAGTTTTTAGTTATGTTATTATGTACATATACATTTACCATAATTATATCTGATCTGCCTGGTAAACTGATCTTTTAATCGTTATGAAATTATATTCTTTAAATCTGGCAATACTCCTTGTGTTCAATTGACTTTTTCTCACATCAGTATATCAGCAACAGTTTTCTTTTGTGTTTTTCCCCCCTATACTTTTATTTCAATGCTTCTTTGTCCTTATATTTAGGATAGATGCATTTAACAACATATAATTAAAATTGCTATCTTAATTCAATCTAAAAATTTTTGTCTTTTAATTGGAATATTTAGCCTATTTACATTTAATGTAATCCCTTATAGATTTGGTTTTATACCTATAATATTATTATTTTTAATTTGCCCAACTATATATCAGAAAATATAATAAAATTAGAACACATTAACTCTATGTATTACCATTTTAATATTCATGTTATTGTCATGAATTTTAATTCTCCATCTAGTTTGGATCCAACATAATATTAAAATAATTATTTTGTACATTCAATATCCATATATATTTACCTAATATTTACTTTCTACTTTGCTTTTATTCTTTCCTGCATTTTCACATTTTCCAGAATTATTTTCCTTCTGCTTAGAGATTTCCACTTAGAATTTCTTCTAGTGTGGGTTTTCTGGTGACAAATTATTTCAAATTTTCTGGTGACAAATTATGTCTATAATGTCTTTGCTTCCATGTGTAAAGGATAGTTTCACTAGGTATAGAATTCTTGGTTGGCACCTATTTTCTCTTAGTACTTGAAATATGGCATTCCTTTCTTTTGTGGTCTCCATCATTTCTATTGAGAAGTCAGTTAGTTGTTAATCTTACTGCTACCCTTTTCAAAATGTTATTTTTCAACTTTTTGAGGAACAAGTCAGTTATTTAGCAAAGTATCCATCAGTAAGACTGATTTTTGGCAGATTTACTACATGGCAAAATAAACTTGACTAATTTGGGAAAAAAAATGTTATTTTTCTCTCTCTCTAAGATCTTGCCTCTTCAAATCTGATTTCATAAACAGCTCTGAACTATAACTATGTCTTTCTAGCCCCTTGAGAATGCAAAATGATCCAGTTTTTGTGCACATTTTAGTCACCTGGATAGATTCTCTTTTTGCCCATCACCCCCCCCACCAAAGAAAAAGGCAAATACTCCAGGAGAAAAAGCTATTCTTAAAGGTGAGCTCAACATTTTATAATTCCTTTTCTCTGGATTAGTGGGCCCTGAAGTACTGTTGCCCCAGTGAATTTTAGGTATCTTTTTATTTCTTTTATCTGGATTTTTAGTTGTACTGGTAGGAGTATTTATTTTCTTCAACATTTCCAATACCCAAAGTTTTAATTGAAAAATATGCTAGATTGGAAAAATAGAATTTTTTCTTAATAATATCCCTGATATTATGTCCAGGTTTAGAAACTTAATATATCAGTGTGAGATGCTTTGAAATTGGTTGTGAATTAAAACCATTTCTTGCTATAACAATAGATTTTAGAATATGTGTTAATTGTATTAGGCAAGATTTTACAGTGGCAACAAATGCATATATATCACCAACTCTCAGTTACTTAAGACAAGAAAAGTTTGTTTTTTATTATGCAAAGTTCATTCATACTGATAGACCTCCAAAATAACTGTTCTCTAAATGGTAACTCTGGAATTTTGGTTGCTCTATATTTAGATGCTACCATATCTCCATGTATTGTCAAAATCCTCAACATAGGGAAAATTAGAGGGGAGATCACACACATCATTTCTTAACTTCTTTGGAAGTTCCACTTAAAACTCACTTTAAGCCCAGTAGCCAGAAGTAGGCACATGATCTCATCCTAACTGCAAAGGAGGCTGGAAAACACAAGGGAACTACACAAAATGCTTGGTAAACATTAATGTCTGTTCTGTAGCAATCATCTATAATATACTAAGTTACAATTGCAAAATACATTAGCTATATTGGTCATATTCAGAAGAAATATTAAAATAAGGATAGAAACTGATTCTATGAGGAATAAAAAGTCAGTGATAGTTCCAATGAATCAGATAAAACATAATCTATGTACTCATTTAATTTCACAGGAAATCGTATCATCAAACCTGAGAACCTAAGAAGACATTCGAGTCTTCTTCCCTTTGTTCACATTGAGCATTTGTTCTCTGTGGTATCCATAGAAATTGTAGTTCAATAACAGTGAGTAGTTCTTAGGCACTGGGAAATGGAATGCCTCTGGCTCTTCTACTTTTTTTCTCACAGTGTTTTAATGAGCCAGGGAGAAAAACAATCTCTTTTTTTTTTTTTTTTTTTTTTAGGGAGGATATTAAAGAAGAGTAGAAGTGCAAACTGAAAAAATAGCATGGAGTTACCGGTAGTGTTGAGTGTGTTCTGCAGAAGAATGATTTGGAAAACCACTAGTCTAATGGAATACAAAAAAATCTTTGAAAGGCAGTATGGAAATAAATTTTTTTTCAGTTTCTTATGAGCTTCATTGAATGTAGACATTCACACACTGCAGTCACTTTATTCATAAATGAAGACAGTGCTTAATCAATAGTAGATAGGGCTGGTGGCTTATGTTCTAAGTTGTTTTTCAAACATCAGTGATAATTTTATATTTATGTTTTTATTTCAACACCCCACAATTCTCCTTATGAATAGCAGACTATTTTTCCAACCCAACTCTAGGTTTTAGGGAAGTTTATTTTTAATTACAGAAGGAGAAAATTATCTAATGCATATAAAGATAAAATATATGACCTTTGCTACATTAATACCATATCTTAGCTTAAATCTGTTGGATCAGTCACATGTTTCTGTTTTTATATTTCAGGTAGTTATATTCTCACCTCTTAGCAAATGGATGGAATGTATAATATCCTAGAATTTTTCTCAAAGTCCTTCAGTGAGTATACATAGTATATTCAATGAGTATATATTTAAGATTTACAAGCATCTTTTCTAGGTTAGTCAAATTATAGAGCTTATTTAACTTAAAATCACTGATCTATTGCATCTCACTTTCTATTAGGTGAAGAAAAAGCTTTAGCTGCAATCATATAAGTTGCTAGAAAAAAATATTTTCTTTTAAGAAGACTTAAAAATAATGCCCTTATAAAATTTTTAAGACACATATATAAATCAATTATTTACCACATGTGTATCTGTGTGTATGTGTGCATGGGTGTGTTTTCACATATATCCAAAAGTAAGCACGCTTACTTGCAGAATAGAGGTATTAGCTATATGCAGGTGAGAAATCTGGAGAGTCTGGTTTACTAACAAAGTTATAGCTGAATAACAGTTTCTCTGCAGTCTGCACTAGGTTACCTGCATGTGTGCACACACAAATATGTTTTCAACCCCCAAATATGTCTACAAATGTGAAAGATAAAATGATATGAAAACTTTCTTACACATTATTTTATGAAAACTCTGTGAAAATCTTTTAGGACTCATGAGAATAAATCTCTTGTAAAGCATGACATTGGCACCATAAAATGTAAGGGGATGATCAGGGTCATAATCGAAAGAGTGTAATAAAAGTGACATGTCATTTTTTATGCCATAATATAGGGCTCTTATATACCCCTACTCCCACAAAAATATAAAACTCGCTTAGTTCAGAATGTTCTACCATTTCTTAATTATTACTCTGGTCACATTTTCCGCCCTTAATCCTATTCTTTGAATCTTTAAAAAAATCTGCTGAACACTAATTATTTAACCTTGCCTCCTACCTACTTTCCCTCTTTATTCTGAGGTTTCTTAAGGGCTATAATGAGCTGTCCCCACACAAACAGGCCAAATTAGTGGATAATTACTGCTGGGCCTGTGAATGTTCTCACTCCTCCTTTCTTACAGTTTCACAACATTACCAGAATGGTCTGTCGCCTCCCTACCAATTAGGAACAATTACTACTTTATAACATTAGTGGTGGCAGGCTTATTATGTTCGGGGATATGTAAAAGTGAGGTGGGGGGTAGAGAGGGAAATGCAAGGCCAAATGGGGTCATTGTCATATGAGGGGCTTCGATAGTTTATATTCATCGTTTTCATTTCATTTCTTAAGGATTACAGCTGCAAAGATTTATATTAACTCTATTAGATAAAAGTGAACATCATATATATCCAAGGTTGTGTTTTTCTCCTTTGCACAGGATAATATCTCATTTTGATGGCTTTAGTTTTCAAAATAATGGAAATGGCTCTGGATCATTCTATGGGAAGAAAAAAGGATTATTTACTTTTTTGTTTCCTAGTAAAAATGCTTTATTATTATTTTTTTTATTTTTTATTTTTTTGGTGAGGGTGAGGGGAGTACATTCCTGTCTTCTGAATTTAGTTGCTTAAGCTATATTGAAGATGTCATTGCAAAGGAAGATACTGTGACCCAGAAGAGTGACAAAACATTGCCTTTCAATTTGTATTTAAGTAGGAGAGTTTAGGTCAAGATAAATCTGTATCAAATACTCAGAATAAAGCATTTTAAAATCTTTTAAGTCTGCTCTATATGCAGTTAACTTTCTTCTTTTCTCATCTACTTGAGCTTATCTGTCCTTAAATTCTTCTTCTTTCCTAATGAAGTTTTTATTCTTAAAGTCTATAAAGTCTTACTTGGTGCTGTGAATGGATGCTTTCTTTCAGGGTATATTTTAAGAATTCATTAAAGTATGATGTATTTTAATGAATGTGTCCTTACTGTCCCTTTTGGTGCTTGGTTCTTCATAAGGCACCTACTCCATGGTCATAGAGCACAACCCAAACCCTTCCTTTGAATGGCAACTTAATTAGACTAGCTCATTTATGTTTTAGAGGAAATTAGAAACTTGTAGATGGAGAAAAAATAGTGCCACTTTAATATGTTTTAGAAATAAAACAACAAATTTTTATAGACCATTGAGGGGAAACCATTTTCAAATGGAATTGGTAGCTGTTGTTGACAGTGATGGCAGGGAGCATGAGGATGAGGATAATGATTTTGGAATTAGGAGGCTATAGCTGCCAAATTCGGGATCATTATTTTAGCCTTGGTGGTAAGAATAGAAAATGCATTCCAGAGAGTTTTAAAAAAGATTAGTTGGAAAGAAAGTGGAACATGAAGTTGTGGACCACACATGTGAGAAATTTGGTGATTAAAGGGCACAGAAGGGGGCACCTGGGTGGCTTAGTTAAGTGTCTGCCTTAGTTGGCTCAGGTCTTGATCCAGGGGTCCTGGGATCAAGTCCCTCATTGGGCTCCCTGCTCTGCGGGGAGCCTGCTTCTCTGTCTGCCTCTGCCTCTCTCTCTCTCTGTCTCTCATGAATAAATAAATAAAATATTTTTAAAAAATTAAAAATAAATAAAAGGGAGAGAATAGCTAACAAGCCTTAATAAAGTAATTTTGTAGAATGAGGGTTTTGTATAGTTGAAGGCAGAAAAGGAGAAACTGAATAAAGGAAAGCAAAAAAAAAAATTACGAAGTTATGAAAGGCATATATTACTTTCCAAAATTGGAAGAAAAACATATAACTTTTTCATATTGGTTAACAGGTAACAGAAAATAAAACTAAAAATAAAAATAGAAGTGTTGTGAGGTAAAGGGACATACACCGAATGGTCTCATTCTTTTCAGTGAATTATAAGGCAGAGATTGTGTATCATTTAGAAAATTACTGCAGACATTCCTCAGGAAAAAAAAAATTGCATAAAGGATCTCACTTGACTTACACACATCTTAAAGAACGTCAAGATCAATAGCAACTCCCTGGTTGTTTGCAACTAAGAGACAATTCAGTTGTTCAATCAGACATCAAAGAAAATACTATATTCTTTATAACACATAGCAAATAATTAATAGATTAACTCTACTTCTCATTCTTTGATTGTGTGCATATGCGTCAAATAGCCACAATCACAATGTGTTCTCTCTAAATAGAAACAAAGATGGTCAACTTAAATGTTTATTCTGTAGTAGCTATTGAACAGCAAATTCTATACTTTTTTTTTTTTTTTTTTTTTTTAAAGATTTTATTTATTCATTTGACAGAGAGAGACACAGTGAGACAGGGAACACAAGCAGGGGGAGTGGGAAAGGGAGAAGCAGGCTTCCTGCCAAGCAGGGAGCCTGATGTGGGACTCGATCCCAGGACCCTGGGATCATGACCTGAGCTGAAGGCAGACACTTAACAACTGAGCCACCCAGGCGCCCGCAAATTCTATACTTTATGCCATATGAAATACATTCACTTAAAGACAAATACCAAAAAAATACATATTTCCGCAAGAACCATAGGATTATTTTAATTTATTTACACACACACACACACACACACAAGAGGGAGGGAGAAAGAAAGAGAAAGAGAAATAATTGTGTACTGCTTTGGTGTCATAGTCAGGTATCAATATAATTAACTTGATGTCCAAATGTTGAACATATTTTACTACCAAACACTGGACTAATTAATAATCATCGGTGCAGGTAGCCTTGTCTTGGTAATCTTTGATAATGTAAGTTTAAATTATTTTCATATTTGAGAAAATTTTTTTAAAAATTCAGAATAAAAGAATGAACTTTTAGTAATTTTCATTTTTTTAATTTGTTTATTTCAATGTATTTGACACACCACCACAAGTGTAGCTACCATCTGTCACCATATAACACTATTAGAGTACCACTGACTATATTCCCTATGTTGTACCTTTTATTCCCATGACTTATTCACTCCATAACTAGAAATCTATATCTCCCACTCCCCTACAATCATTTTGCCTGTTACCCCATCTTCCTCCCCACTGCCAACCATCCATTTATTCTCTGTATTTAGAGGTCTGAATCTGCTTTTTGTTTAATTATTTGTTTTGTTTTTTTGATTCCCTTCCTATATAAGTGAAATTGTATGGTATTTGTGATTCTCAGTCTAACTTATTTTATTTAGAATAATGCCCTCTAGGTCCATGAGTGTTGTTGCAAATAGCAAGACCTTGTCCCTTTTTATGGCTGAGTAATATTGTCGTGTGTGTGTGTGTGTGTGTGTGTACAACCCATCTTCTATATCCATTTATTTATCAGTGGACACTTGGGTTCCTTCCATATTTTGGCAGTTGTAAATAATGCCTCAATAAACATAGCGGTGCATATATATTTTTGAAATAGTGTTTTTGGGTTTTTTTTGAGTAAATACACAGTAGGGGAATTATTGGATCATATGATAATTCTATTTTTACTTTTTTGAGGAGCTTCCATACCGTTTTCCACAGTAGCTGCACCGGCTTACATTCCCACCAATAGTTCATGAGTATTCCTTTATCTTCACATCCTCACCAATACTTATTTCTTCTCTTTCTGATTCTAGCCACTCTAATACCTGTAAGGTGATATCTCATTTTTTTTATTTTTATTTTATTATGTTATGTTAATCACCATATATTACATCATTATTTTTTGATGTAGTGTTCTATGATTCATTGTTTGCATGTAACACCCAGTGCTCCATTCAGTATGTGCCCTCTTTAATACCCATCACCAAGCTACACCATCCCCTCCACCCACCTCCCCTCTAGAACCCTCAGTTTGTTTCTCAGAGTCCATAGTCTCTCATGGTTCGTCTCCCCCTCCAATTTCCCCCCCTTCATTTTTCCCTTCCTACTATCTTCTTCTTTTTTTTAACATGTAATGTATTATTTGTTTCAGAGTTACAGATCTGAGATTCAACAGTCTTGCACAATTCACAGCGCTCACCATTGCACATACCCTCCCCAATGTCTATCACCCAGCCACCCCATCCCTCCCACCCCTCACCATTCCAGCAACCCTCAGTTTATTTCCTGAGATTAAGAATTCCTCATATCAGGGTGCCTGGGTGGCTCAGATGGTTAAGCATCTGCCTTCGGCTCAGGTCATGATCCCGGGGTCCTGGGATCGAGCCCCACATCGGGCTCCTGGCTCAGTGGGAGGCCTGCTTCTGCCTCTCCCACTGCTCATGCTGTCTCTCTCTCTCTCTCTCTCTGTCTCAAATGAATAAATAAAATCTTTAAAAAAAAATTTAAACAAAAAAAGAATTCCTCATATCAGTGAGATCAAATGATACATGTCTTTCTCTGATTGACTTAATTTCGCTCAGCATAATACCCTCCAGCTCCATCCATGTCATTGCAAATGGCAAGATTTCATTCCTTTTGATGGCTGCATAATATTCCATTGTATATATATTCCACCTCTTCTTTATCCATTCATCTGTCAATGGACATCTTGGCTTTTTCCATAGTTTGGCTATTGTGGACATTGCTGCTATAAACATCGGGGTGCACATACTCCTTCGGATCACTACATTTGTATCTTTGGGGTAAATACCCAGTAGTGCAATTGCTGGGTCGTACAGTAGCTCTATTTTCAACTTTTTGAGGAACCTCCATACTGTTTTCCAGAGTGGCTGCACCAGCTGCATTTCAAACAACAGTGTAGGAGGGTTCCCTTTTCTCCGCATCCCTGCCAACATCTGTCGTTTCCTGACTCGTTAATTTTAGCCATTCTGACTGGTGTGAGGTGGTATCTCATTGAGGTTTTGATTTGGATTTCCCTGATGCCGAGCGATGTTGAGCATTTTTTCATGTATCTGTTGGCCATTTGGAGGTCTTCTTTGGAAAAATGTCTGTTCATGTCTTCTGCCCATTTCTTGATAGGATTCTTTGTTCTTTGGGTGTTGAGTTTGATGAGTTCTTTATAGATTTTGGATACTAGCCCTTTATCTGATATGTCATTTGCAAATATCTTCTCCCATTCTCTCAGTTGTCTTTTGGTTTTGTTGACTGTTTCTTTTTCTGTGCAAAAGCTTTTTATCTTGATGAAGTCCCAATAGTTCATTTTTGCTCTTGCTTCCCTTGCATTTGGCAATGTTTCTAGGAAGAAGTTGCTGTGGCTGAGGTCGAAGAAGTAGCTGCCTGTGTTCTCCTTTAGGATTTTGATGGACTCCTGTCTCACATTGAGGTCTTTCAACCATTTGGAGTCTATTTTTGTGTGTGGGATAAGGAAATGGTCCAGTTTCATTCCTCTGCATGTGGCTGTCCAATTTTCCCAACACCATTTGTTGAAGAGACTGTCTTTCTTCCATTGGACATTCTTTCCTGCTTTGTCAAAGATGAGTTGACCGTAGAGTTGAGGGTCCACTTCTGGGCTCTCTATTCTGTTCCATTGATCTATGTGTCTGTTTTTGTGCCAGTACCATACTGTCTTGATGATGACAGCTTTGTAATAGAGCTTGAAGCCCGGAATTGTGATGCCACTAGCTTTGCTTTTCTTTTTCAACATTCCTCTGGTTATTCGGGGTCTTTTCTGGTTCCATACAAATTTTAGGATTATTTGTTCCATTTCTTTGAAAAAAGTGGATGGTGTTTTGATAAGAATTGCATTGAATGTGTAGATTGCTGTAGGTAGCATTGACATTCTCACCATATTTGTTCCTCTAATCCATGAGCATGGAACATTTTTCCATTTCTTTGTGTGTTCCTCAATTTCTTTCGTGAGTATTTTATAGTTTTCTGAGTACAGATTCTTTGCCTCTTTGGTTAGATTTATTCCTAGGTATCTTATGGTTTTGGGTCCAATTGTAAATGGGATCAACTCCTTCATTTCTCTTTCTTCTGTCTTGTTGTTGGTGTATAGGAATGCCACTGATTTCTGTGCATTGATTTTATATCCTGCCACTTTACTGAATTCCTGTATGAGTTCTAGCAGTTTTGGGGTGGAGTCTTTTGGGTTTTCCACGTAAAGTATCATATCATTTGCAAAGAGTGAGAGTTTGACTTCTTCTTTGCCAATTCAGATGCCTTTTATTTCTTTTTGTTGCCTGATTGCTGTGGTTACAACTTCTAATACTATGTTGAATAGCAGTGGTGATATGGACATCCCTGCCGTGTCCCTGACCTTAGGGGAAAGCTCTCAGTTTTTCCCCATTGAGAATGATATTCGCTGTGGGGTTTTTCATAGAAGGCTTTTATGATATTGAGGTATGTACCCTCTATCCCTATACTCTGAAGAGTTTTGATCAAGAAAGGATGCTGTACTTTGTCAAATGCTTTTTTTGCATCCATTGAGAGGACCACATGGGTCTTGTTCTTTCTTTTATTAATGTATTGTATCACATTGATTGATTTGTGGATGTTGAACCAACCTTGCAGCCCAGGAATAAATCCCACTTGGTCGTGGTGAATAATCCTTTTAATGTACTGTTGGATCCTATTGGCTAGTATTTTGGTGAGAATTTTTGCATCCATGTTCATCAGGGATATTGGTCTGTAATTCTCTTTTTTTTGATGGGGTCTTTGTCTGGTTTTGAGATCAAGGTAATGGTGGCCTCATAGAACGAGTTTGGAAGTTTTCCTTCCATTTCTATTTTTTGAAACAGCTTCAGAAGAATAGGTATTAATTCTTCTTGAAATGTTTGGTAGAATTCCCCTGGGAAGCCATCTGGCCCTGGGCTCTTGTTTGTTGGGAAATTTTTGATTACTGCTTCAATTTCCTTAGTGGTTATAGGTCTGTTCAGGTTTTCTATTTCTTCCTGGTTCAGTTTTGGTAGTTGATACATCTCTATGAATGTATCCATTTCTTCCAGATTATCTAATTTCCTGGAATATAGGTGCTCATAATATGTTCTTATAATTGTTTGTATTTCTTTGGTGTTGGTTGTGATCTCTCGTCTTTCATTCGTGATTTTATTTATTTGGGTCATTTCTCTTTTATTTTTGATAAGTGTGGCCAGGGGTTTATCAATCTTGTTAATTCTTTCAAAGAACCAGCTCCTAGTTTCGTTGATCTGTTCTACTGTTCTTTTGGTTTCTATTTCATTGATTTCTGCTCTGATCTTTATGATTTCTCTTCTCCTGCTGGGTTTAGGCTTTATTTGCTGTTCTTTCTCCAGCTCCTTTAGGTGTAGGGTTAGGTTGTGTACTTGAGACCTTGCTTGTTTCTTGAGAAAGGCTTGTATTGCTATATACTTTCCTCTTAGGACTGCCTTTGCTGCATCCCAAAGATTTTGGACAGTTATGTTTTCATTTTCATTGGTTTCCATGAATTTTTTTAATTCTTCTTTAATTTCCTGGTTGACCCATTCATTCTTTAGTAGGATGCTCTTTAGCCTCCATGTATTTGAGTTCTTTCTGACTTTCCTCTTGTGATTGAGTTCTGGTTTCAAAGCATTGTGGTCTGGAAATATGCAGGGAATGATCCCAGTCTTTTGGTACCAGTTGAGACCTGATTTATGACCTAGGATGTGATCTATTCTGGAGAATGTTCCATGGGCACTAGAGAAGAATGTGTATTCTGTTGCTTTGGGATGGAATGTTCTGAATATATCTGTGAAGTCCATTTTGTCCAGTGTGTCATTAAAGTGTATTTCCTTGTTGATCTTTTGCTTAGATGATCTGTCCATTTCAGTGAGGTCGGTGTTAAAGTCCCTTACTATTATTGTATTGTTGTCAATGTGTTTTTTTGCTTTTGTTATTAATTGGCTTATATAATTAGCTGCTCCCATGTTAGGGGCATAGATACTTGTTAATTGTTAGATCTTCTTGTTGGATAGACCCTTTAAGTTGGATATAGTTGTCTTCCTCATCTCTTATTACAGTCTTTGGCTTAAAATCTAATTTGTCTGATATAAGGATTGCCACCCCAGCTTTCTTTTGGTGTCCATTAGCATGGTAAATGGTTTTCTACCCCCCACTTTCAATCTGGGGGTGTCTTTGGGTCTAAAATGAGTCTCTTGCAGACAGCATATTGATGGGTCTTGTTTTTTAATCCAGTCTGATAGCCTGTGTCTTTTGATTGGGGCATTGAGCCCATTTACATTCAGGGTAACTATTGAAAGATAGGAATTTAGTGCCATTGTAGTGCCTGTAAGGTGACTGTTACTGTATATTGTCTCTGTTCCTTTCTGGTCTGTGTTGTTTTTAGGCTCTCTCTTTGCTTAGAGGACCCCTTTCAATATTTCTTGTAGGGCTGGTTTTGTGTTTGCAAATTCCTTTAGTTTTTGTTTGTCCTGGAAGATTTTTATCTCTCCTTTTATTTTCAATGACAGCCTAGCTGGATATAGTATTCTTGGCTGCATATTTTTCTCGTTTAGTGCTCTGAATATATCATGCCAGTCCTTTCTTGCCTGCCAGGTCTCTGTGGATAGGTCTGTTGCCAATCTAAAGTTTCTACCATTGTAGGTTACATATCTCTGCTCCTTAGCTGCTTTCAGGATTTTCTCTTTGTCTCTGAGACTTGTAAGTTTTACTATTAGATGTCGGGGGGGTGGTGTTGACCTATTTTTATTGATTTTGAGAGGGGTTCTCTGTGCCTCCTGGATTTTGATGGCTGTTTCCCTCCCCAAATTAGGGAAGTTCTCTGCTATAATTTGCTCCAGTATGCCTTCTGACCCTCTCTCATTCTTCTTCTTCTGGGATCCCAATTATTCTAATATTGTTTCATATTATGGTATCGCTTATCTCTCCAATTCTGCATTCATGATCCAGTAGTTGTTTATCTCTCTTTTTCTCAGCTTCTTTATTTTCCATCATTTGGTCTCCTATATCACTGATTCTCTCTTCTGCCTCATTTACCTAGCAGTTAGCGCCCCCATTTTTGATTGCACCTCATTAATAGCTTTTTTGATTTTGACTTGGTTAGATTTTAGTTCTTTTATTTCTCCAGAAAGTGTTTCTCTAATAACTTCCATGCTTTTTTCAAGCCCAGCTAGTATCTTTATAATCGTCATTCTGAACTCTAGTTCCGACATCGTACTAATGTCCATATTGATTAGGTCCCTGGCAGTCGCTACTGCCTCTTGTTCTTTTTTTTTTGAGGTGATTTTTTCCATCTTGTCATTTTGTCCAGAGGAGAATAGATAAATGAGAGAACAAAATGCTAACAGGGTAACAACAACCCCAGAAAAATACACACTAAACAAATCAGAAGAGACCTGAAACCAGGGGAAAAGAGAGGGAAAGAACAAAAAAAGAAAAAAAAAAAGAAAAAGAAAAAGATTTAAAAAAAAGAATATGATCCAATATGATCAGGCTGGGGAATAGATCAGTGCCACATACTAGATTTTGGGCATATTTTGGTCTGTTAGAAGAAACTACTTCCTAAAAGTTTAAAGAAAGAAAAGCTTATACTACAAAAATTAGGGTTGATATGATGAAGGGATGGAATATGACTGTAAATATGAAAATTATAAAAAAATTTATAAAAGGAATTGATAAGGTAAGAAGTTGTTTAAAAAAAGAAAGAAGAGAAATTAAAAAAAAAATTAAACAGGAGAGAATGTGATCAGGCAGGAGACTAGAACAAAGCCATACAGTAGAGATTTAGGGTATATTTTGGTCTGTTAGAAGAAACTGTATTTCAAAATTTTAAAGAGAGAACAACTTATATATATATACCAAAAATAAGGTTAACTACAATGAAGGGATAGAATATGACTCTACAAATGAAAAATAAAAAAGATTTTTAAAAAAGGAATTGATGATTTTGAAAAAGGGAAAAAGAAAAATAAGAAAATTAAAAAAAAATAACTCTGAAAGACTAAAGAATCATGGGAAAAAAGCCATGAATTCTATGTGCAGTATTCCCCTAGCGCTGGAGTTCTGCCGTTCTCATTGATCGCTAAACTTGGTCTTGGCTGGCTATTCTTGCTGATCTTCTGGGGGAGGGGCCTGTTGCTGTGGTTCCCAAATGTCTTTGCCGGAGGTGGAATTGCCATGCCCTTGCCCAGTCCAGACTATGTAATCTGCTCGGGTTTGCTCTCGGGAGCTTTTGTTCCCTGCAAGCTTTCCCTAGAGCTTTGGAGGACGAGAGTGAAAATGGTGGCCTCCCAATCTCCGCCCCGGGGGAGCCGAGAACTTGGGGCCCCACTCCTCAGTGCACCTCCAGAGAAAAGCAGTCAGTCACTCCCGTCTCCCCAGTCTCCAGCCACACTCCATGCTCACCTGGCCTGTGACGGAGCGTTTCTGTCTCTGGCACAGGACCCCATGTGGAGTCTCCAAACCCAGCAGATCCCTGTGGTGTGCCTCCATGCTGCTCCTCCCCTGGGAGGAAGGGGAGTCTCCCCAGATCTGCTGCTTGTTGGGTCCCTGCTGAAAGAGCAGTGGCCCGACTATGCCACAGATCACAGTTTATGGCAACCCCAAGCTGAGAGCCCACTCCTCAGCTCCGTCTCTGCAGCTGGCTTCCCCACCCCGATACCTGGGAGCTCTGCTGCAATCAGACACCCCCAGTCTTTCTGTGACCCTGAGGGTCCTGAGACCACACTTTCCCAGTGAGGGTTCCACCCCCAGCTTAGCCACTGGAGTGACGTCCCTCAGTGGAGCCGACTTCTATAAGTTCTGATTTTGTGCTCTGCTGCTCTATGACTTGCCGATAGCAGCTGACGGAGGCCCCCTCCCCCACCGTCTATCTGCCTGAATATTGCCTTGGAATCACTTCTCCACACGTCCTACCTTCCAGAAGGTGGTTGCTTTTCTGTTCAGAGAGTTGCTGCTGTTCTTTTCTTCGATCTCCTGTTGAGTTCGTAGGTGTTCAGAATGGTTTGATCCCTATCTAGCTGAATTCCTGGGACCAGATGAAATTTAGGTCACCTACTCCTCCACCATCTTGCTCCTCCCCCCTCATTTTGGTTTTGATTTACATTTCCCTGATGATGAGTGATGTTGAGGATCTTTCCATGTGACTACTGGTTGTCTGTATGTCCTCTTTGGAAAATGTCTGTTCAGGTCCTCTGCCCATTTTTTAATGGAATCATTATCATTATCATTATTACTATTATATCACCATCATCTTCATTTTAGTGTTGAGTTGTGTAAGTTATTTATGTATTTTGGATATTAACCCTTTTTGAATATATCATTTGCAAATATCCTCTCTCATTCAGTAGATTGCCTTGCCATTTTGTTGATGGTTTTCTTTGCTGTGCAAATGCTTTTTATTTTGATGTAGTCTCAGTAGTTTATTTTTGCTTTTGTTCCCTTGCCTTGAAGATATGTAGAAAAATATTTTTATAGGCAGTGTTAGAGAAATTACTGCCCATGTTTTCTTCTAGGAGTTTTATGGTTTCAGGTTTCATATTAGATCTTAAATCAATTTTTTAAAGATTATTTATTTGAGAGAAAGAGAGTGCACATGAGTGGGGGGAGGGGGAGGGGGGGAGAGAGAGAGAGAGAGAGAATCCCAAGCAGACTCTGTGCTGAGCTGGACAACCAAGAGCTGGACATTCAACTGGCTGAGCCACCCAGGCACCCTGATCTTCCATCCATTTTGAGCTTATTTTTGTGTGTTAAAGATTTTGTGTATGTATTTTGTATATGTAAGAAAGTGGTTCATTTTCATTCTTTTGCATGTAGCTGTCCCATTTTGCCAGCACCATTTATTGAAGAGACTGTCTTTCCTCCATTGCAAATTCTTGCCTCTTTTGTCATAGATTGACCACGTAAGTGTGGTGGGTTCATTTCTGGGCTCTCTGTTCTGTTCCGTTGATCTGTTTTCTATTTTGTGCCAGTACCATACAGTTTGAATTACTATAGCTTTGTGGCAAATCTTGAAATCTGGGATTATGATAACTCAAGCTTTGTTCTTTCTCAAGATGGCTTTGTTTATTTCAGGACTTTTGTGGTTCCATACAAATTTTATTATTATTTAGTTCTGTGAAAAATGCTGTTGGTATTTTAATAGGAATTTAATTGAATCTGTAAATTGCTTTGGGCAGTATGGACAATTTGAAAGTATTCTTTCAACCCATGAGCATGGAATATCTTTCTATTTATTTGTCTTGTCTTTCAAATTTTTTTTTGTCTATGTTTTATAGTCCAGGGTACAGGTGTTTACCTCCTTGGTTAAGTTTATGCCTAGGTATTTCATTATTTTTGTTCAACTGAATATGAAATTGTTTTCTTAATTTCTCCTTGTGCTATTTTGTTTAGTGTATAGAAATGCAACTGATTTCCAGGTATTAATTTTGCATCCTGGAACTTTACTGAATTCATTTATTACTTTTTTGATGTCATCTTCAGGGTTTTCTATGTATGGCATCATGTCCTCTGCAAATAGTGACAATTTAAGTTCTTCCTTACCAATATGGATGCCTCTTACTTCTTGTTCTTGTCAGATGGCTGTGGCTAGAGCTTCCAGTACTATGTTAAATAAAAGAGGTGAGAGTGGACATACTTGTCTTGAAAGAACATACATTTTATCTAAGGAAAAAAAAAAACAACAACACACTGCAGTATCTATTTCTCATGGTTAATGAGTTCCTTAGAGACTCCAAAGCTTCCATATCCAAAAGCATTAATCATTTATTAGCTCCTTCATTTTTATTTATTTATTTTATTTATTTATTTATTTTTTTAAAAGATTTTATTTATTTATTTGAGACAGAGAGAGCACATGGGAGGGGGGAGGGTCAGAGGGAGAAGCAGACTCCCCGCTGAGCAGGGAGCCCGATATGGGACTCAATCCAGGGACTCCAGGATCATGACCTGAGCCGAAGGCAGTCGCTTAACTGACTGAGCCACCCAGGCGCCCCATATTAGCTCCTTCATTTTTAAATGTGTTATGGCATTTATTCCAATGAAATAAAAATTCATGTTTCCCATGTTTCTATGATTGTTCATAGCAGCTTTATTTATAAAAGTAAGAAAAAAAAATGGAAACAGTCCAAATATCCTTGAGTATTCGTGTATACATACACACACACACACAATGGAGTATTACAAAGCCATAAAAAGTATGGTATCTTGCCATTTACAACAACATGGATAGACTTAGAGGGTATTACTCTAAGTGGTGAAACAAGTCAAACAGAAACAGACACATACCATATGATTTCATTCATATGTATAATTTAAAAAAATAAAATAAATGAGTAAACAAAAAGCAGAAACAGTCCTGTAAATACAGAAGACAAACTGATGGTTGCCAGGTGGGGAGGGAGCAGAAAAGGGATGGCAAAGTAGCTGCTGAGGATGGGGAGATACAGGTTTCCAGTTATGGAATAAATAAGGCAGAGAAATAAAGGACATAGCATAGGGAATATGGTCAGTGATACTGTAATAGCATTGTATGGTGACAGATGGTAGCTACACTTGGGGTGAGCATAACATAACATATAGAGAAGTTGAATTACTATGTTATACACTTGAAACTAATGTAACATAGTGTGTCAACTATACTCAAAACAATTTTTAAAAATGTGAAAGAGTAAACAAACTGGCATATATGTACCATTGTAGACTACTTGTCACTGAAAAGGAGTCACTATTGATACACATGACAAGTTGGACAGATGTATGAGAAAAGCTAATCCAAAATGGTTACCTACTGTATGATTCCATTTATGTAACATACTTGAATAAAATTATAGAGATGGAGAAAAAGTGGTTGCCAGGGATTAAGGAGGTAGAGAGGGGAAAAAAATTGTCCTTGGTTATAAATGTAGCACAAGGGGTCCTTCTGATGAAACTGTTGTATATCTTGACTATGCCGATGGGCATAGGAATCTACAAATGTGGTAAAATTGCATAAAGTTATATGCACACACAGAGACAAAAGAGTGTATATAAAACTGATGAGACCTGGATAAGATTGATGATGATAGCAATCTGGTTGTGTTATTGTCCTATACTTAGGCAAGATGTCACCACTGAGGAGACTGG
Source organism: Neomonachus schauinslandi (assembly GCF_002201575.2). Classification (NCBI taxonomy): domain Eukaryota; kingdom Metazoa; phylum Chordata; class Mammalia; order Carnivora; family Phocidae; genus Neomonachus; species Neomonachus schauinslandi. The sequence goes on along the minus strand of NC_058409.1, from coordinate 68,228,868 downwards.
GGATAGGATTCATAGTATATACCTATATTATTTCTTGTATCCATATGAAAATCTATAGTTATCTCAAAATAATTTTTTACAAAGATGACATTTATGTTTGAGGGATAAATAGACCAGCTTTAGCTAAGAACTTGGGCAAGAGTGATAAAGGACGTATAATTTGAGTTAGCTTTTAGAAGTTGAATATAATCATACAGGTGGAGACTTCCTGGAACAAAATATTCCAGGTGGGGAGAAGAGAACAGGCAAAGCATTAGCAATATTCATTTATTCTTTAACAACTATTTATTGAGAATTACTAGATTTCAGGCATGGTGCAGGACGTTAGGAATAAAAACTAAACAAAAGCATATACTTGTGTAAATTGATAATTTTTGGAGTAAAGTTTAGTATAATCAAATACTGTACAAATATATATAAGATTTTCACTCTGGCTACTGTGGAGAACAAATCAGAAGGCAAAAACTGTCAAAGATGTCTAATCTGTTACTTACATAGTAATATCCTAGGTAAGAGGAACTGATGTAAGACATGTTTAGAGAGAACAAATAAAATTTTAATGAAACAAATAGTATATGAAGTGAAAAATAAGGCTAACGATGCAGGTTTAATGTCAGTAATGTATGCATTTAGCACAGCATTGATATCAGGCACTGTACTAAATGGTGAGCAGTGAATGGTGTACCTGTTTTATAAACTTATATTCAAATAGGTGGAAAAAGAGAGCAAACAAACAAAATGATTACTGAATATGGTAAGTCTTTGCAAGAAAACAAAACTGAATGATATGCTAAAGTAATTGATAATGGTGCTGTTGACAGGGCTCAATAAAACATCAAATAGAATAGTCAGACGAAGCCTCTCAGAACAAACTATCTTTTAGCTGAAACCTTAAAAAATGTAGCCAGCCACTGGAAATAGGGATGGGAAGACATTCTAAAGTAATCTCAACACTGACAGTAGGGTTCAAACTCATAACCCTGAGATGAAGAGTTGAATGCTCTACCAACTGAGCCAGCCAGGTGCCCCAGGAATGGGAAGACATTCTAGGCAAATGCAAAGGCTTAAGATAGAAAGCGGCTGGTGTATTGGAAGAAAAGAAAAGAGACTGTTTAAAGCTTAGTGAGCAAGGGGGAGAGTGATACAAGATGACGTTAGAGAAAGGCAAACATGGGAAGATACTGCGGGGCATTTCCAGCCATGGTAAGTATTTAGATGTTGTTATAAGAGTTTACAAGTTGTTTTCTTAAATGTGGGAGGTTATAAATTACAAATTTTATAATGCTTTATCTCTTTTCTGTGAAGTATTTATTTATTTATTTATTTTAAATATTTTTATTTATTTATTTGAGAGAGAGAATGAGAGAGAGAGAGCATGAGAGGGGGGAGGGTCAGAGGGAGAAGCAGACTCCCTGCCGAGCAGGGAGCCTGATGCGGGACTCGATCCCGGGACTCCAGGATCATGACCTGAGCCGAAGGCAGTTGCTTAACCAACTGAGCCACCCAGGCGTCCCTGTGAAGTATTTATTAATATCCAGTTGATCACATTGTAAACACCATGGTCAAAATAATATGTAAATCAGTGGATACCAATATACCTACAGGATTTGGACCATACATACAACTTCCTCTAATCTGGCTCAGTTTGTATATACATGATTTCATACACGTAAGAATTTAGTTCTCATGAGCTGAAAAACAGGCCATTTGAGTAGGCTGATGTGGAGTCCCATCATTAGCCCATTATTAAAAAATTTAGAGGTAGATGCATTAACATTAAAAAGAGGTTTGAACCTTCCACATCTCAAGGTTTCCTGTTGTTATGTTATACATTATTCTTCTAGGGCTGCCAGAACAAAGTACTGCAAACTGGGTGGCTTAAATAATAGAAATTTATTTTTGCACAATCTTTGAGTGTAGAAATCCAAGATGAAGGTGTTTTATTTTTTTTACAGATGATCAGATCTTCTTAAGGAAATGAATTTGAAGGGCAAGAAGAAAAACAGACAAATTTAGAAGTATCAAACAGGGTCCAGATGAGAGAAGATTATTTAGATTAGGGTAGTGACAACAGTGTTCAGGGAAATTTAAAATTCTCTATATATTTGAAGGCAGAATTAACATAATTTGCTGATGGACTGTCGACTGGATTTAGATGATGAAAGAAAGGGAAAAATGAAGAATATTCTTGGGATTTTCTCCTAAAAAATGAGTTAAAAGTTAGTGTCTTTTTTCTAATATGGAGAAGAATGTGGGACAGACCTGCTTTGAGGAGAATTTAATATTAGGCATCTAAGCATTAAACTTGACTAGGCTGTTGTATACATTAGACTGGAACTCAGGAGTGAGACTGAGGATAGAGTTTGATAGTCATCAGTATAGAAGTGGCACTTAGAGTTTACAGGCACCCAATGTTAATCTAAGGAGAGAGTGTAGATGAAAAACAAAAGAGGCTCCAGTAGAGATGGGCAGAGAAGGAGATTAAGTAAAGATAACTGAAAAGAAAGCAGAGTAATAGAAAGAAAATCAAGAAAGTGAGATGTCACAGAAGCCAAGGGAGGAAAGGCAAGCCAGGGAGAACACAGCCCACAGTTCTGAAATATCAAGTAAAATGGGATGTAGAAGAATTGATCAGATTTGGTAAAATGGAGATCATTGGTCATTTTGACAAAGTAGTTTCACAGTGATAGGAAAAACAAAAGTAAGACTGTGAGGGCTGAGTAATCAGTAGAAAGTGAGGAAGCAGAATATTCATTTCAAGGGAAGCAGATAAATGAGACAATTTTAAGCCCAGGAGATATTGGAGCACATATGGCTGTTGATAGAATTTTTTCAATAAAGCAAAGATATAATGATGCCAAGAGAAAGAGAAAAATGAAAGAGCAAATAGGGAATGGGATACCAAACGTAAGTGGGAGGGAAGATTGATTTCCTTTTGTTTCAATAGGTAAGGAGCTCATGTATACAGCAAGGTAGGTTTTGGTATTTTTAATGAAGTTTGAGCCAAGGTCATTAGCTAGGGAGTGAGTGAGATGGGAGCATGGCCAGGTATGAAACATAGAAGAAGATATGAAATAGTCATCATGGAGAGTGGGACAATTAGTTTACTAAAGAAAATAGAGAAGAAGTTCTGTATGATTCTTAGTATCCATTTGAACCTAGGGTCATGAATATAACCCGTCAACCTGATGTGGTTTTCCTTCAGCTGTGATCAGTGGCAGAGTGCAGGAATGAAGAAGGTAATCTTGGGGATCAACCAACACTGAAATGAACACAGGAGAAAAAGGGCTAATAGTTGAAATAGACCCTGTAATTGTAGTAATTAATTGTGGAATCCAAGCTAGTAAATTAGAGACAGGAACTAATACAGACTGACAGAATTGTGGAGCCAAGGTCAATTTGGAGACCTTGATTGTTACAATAAAGTTATGTGATATGAAAGGGTAAGAGGGTAAGAGGTAGTGATGATGATGATATTAATGGCAACTTTTGAGGTGTGGCAAATTGCTGCTGCTAACAAATCTAAGGGATGATCCTGGAAGAGAGCATATGAGTTAGAAAAAATACTGTTTGGGGGGAGTGGATATCAAGAAGCCAAGAAGCAACACTCTTGAAGCAAGTCATTTGCATATATAATTAACACCAAGGAATATAATGCAACCATGTAAGATGTGCTTTCCAAGTATTTCTAATACTGAGTTTTCTGAGGGGTTGGTAGTAAAGACTTACCTTGGAGACTAGTAAGTTTATTGCCCTTTTTACATGGAAATTGTCAGGTTTTGCTGATAACTATGGGATGCAAAAACGTTGATCCCGAATATAATATTTCCTAAAGTCCTGGTTTGTTTTTTAAGTTCTGTTATTCTTTTTCCTTTACAAATAGGAGTATAATGAGTCTAGCAGGGAGCCTAATGTTCCAAAATGAATCATATCTACCTAAGCTCTTAAGTAGAAATTGTCACCTATTTTCTGATGCTATGCTTTACCTACCAGTTGGGAGCTCCTAATATAGTGGGATATAATTTACCTATAAAACGGATGCATTTGTTTTCCTTAATATGTCCCAATACCCTTCTTTTACCATTTGGTTAGTCCTTGCATCATCCATTTTCTCATGAAAGTTACATTGGTTGGTTGAACCACGGGAAACACTTCTAAGTTCCAAACCTAGGCTTTAAAATCGGACTAAAGTGTGTCAGGGGCACACATGAATTGTGATATCACGACTAGGTTTTTCTACCCTCTGAGATTAGATCAGGGTTTCCTAAGAGGGCTGCTACTGATATTTTTGGCTGATGAATACTTTGCTGCAGGGTGGTTGTATGCATTGCAGGATGTTTAGCAGCATCGCCGCCCCCCCCCCACTAGCTTTCACTTCGAGTTCTCTAATGACGACACCCAAAAGTGTCTCTTGCCAAATGTCCCCTGAAGGGCTAAACTACTGGACTAATTTTTTTTTTAAATATTCTAGTTAGGATTTAGGGAAGTCAAAGGTCCTAGAGAAAGCCATGATCTTATATACAACATGGACAGAAAACAGAATTGCCTACAGCCTAGTTGTGTAAGGAGAGAAGAGATGTCTGCATAGAGGACATAGTTGGACAGGCCACAAAGCACCCTGGGGTTTCCTTTAGCTCCTGTGATGTATGGGAAAGAAGCTCTATGTTCTGTGTCTCCTTCTTCCCTAAATGAGTACCACCACTGACGTCCAGAGTGAAAAATACTGGCTAGAAAAATTCTACAGCCAAGGGATTATATAGCAGCTGTATGGGGGACTTTCCAACCAGAGGGAAGAATGCATCAGAGGCCAAACAGGTGATAAGTCTGAAGACCAAGTCACACTCCTCCTCTGGTGCCATAACACTAGCATACTCAAGAACTAAACATAACTGGAGTGGGGAAAACCAGTGATGGGTTGAAATTTTTCCATGATCTGGACGGCACCTTGATATAGATATTGGCTTTGGTAATTTTTAAAAGTATAATAATCATGTTTCTTTTACATTGAGGTTGTAGCCCGAGGTTTTGAAAAGTGTTCACTCATTCTTAAAAAGCAGGACCGTTTTTGAACAGGAACTCACAAGGCCGGCAGACCAGCTGTACCTCTGTGCTGAGGTATAGGCAAAGAGATAGAGACCAACTACAAAATGTGGACCCCAGCTACCGATCACGGAAAAGCAGAGCCTGGGGATCCCCCTGTCATTCAGCATATACACTCTCGTGCCTCAGAACCAGGGTCCCTCTCCTCAAGTCTGATACTCAAGCCAGCCAGAGTCCCATACACTGTCCAGAATGTGTCAGCCAGTGTTGCTACAGGCCTGTCTAGTTTCTGCCCTTAAACACTGTTTCAGGCTTTCACGGGTTTGCTCAGGTGATACACCATTGTTTATATGACCAATTTGTGCCCCTTACCATGTCTACTGACGATTGCCTGAAGCATACCTGCATTCACTATGTACATAGGAGGCTAAATCTAGAACAGCTCCAGTACCCTCTGTTCATTTCCCCAGTACAGGCTTGCACCCTAGTGAATGGTTCTTGGTGCGCTCTTAGATTCTTCCATCTTTCTGTTTGGCACATACTGATCTGTCTCCAGTTTACTTTTGGCTGGCAGAGCTTATGTCTATGTACGAAATCCTGCACATAAAACTCATACACAAGATGAACTTTTCCCTTGAAAAAATACGTCATTATTTGGAGAAACGAAATGGAGAGGGCCTGGGATGAAAGAAGGATGTTTTGGGCACCTGGGTGGCTCAGTCGTTAAGCGTCTGCCTTCAGCTCAGGTCATGATTCAGTGGTCCTAGGATCGAGTCCCACATTGGGCTCCCTGCTCAGCGAGGAGACTGTTTCTCCCTCTGCCTGCTGCTCCCCCTGCTTGTGTGCTCTCTCTCTCTCACACTGTCAAATAAATAAATAAAATCTTTAAAAGAAAAAAAAAAGAAAGAAGGATGTTTTTGCTCTGGGGGCAAGCATGCCAATGTGAAAAAGAGTCTGGAAGCAAATATAGCCGTGAATGGACATTGCCTTCTCCTACCTACTCTGGCACTAAAGGTCTCCTTTGGGGAAAATAGCCTAGCAGGGCTGACCCTAGGCTGCCAGCCTCCCTGAGCTGAGGTCACACAGAGGAAGGTGAATGACTTGTGATTCCATTCACTTTGTCATGTGACTTTAAGTAGGTGATCCTGCCTAAAGAAAATTAAATTAAAATTAAAGAAAATTAAAGAAAAATTTAAAGCACTAAATGAGAAGAAAAATGATTGCTAATATAAATTGTATATGTTACAATCATAATCCCATATCTTATAAGAAATTTATGAGGCTGGTATTCTATTACTATTCTCAGTTTATGTGGGAAGATGATAAAGCCTGGAGATGTTAGGCAACTTTGCCCAAATTTACCGGCAAATACATGCCGGGGTCAGTGCATGATTTTAGTTTTTCCCATTCTAAACCAGACATTTCTAACTCCTGTCCCAGACTGCTACCCAAGTGACAGTGGGCCTCAGTTTCCACACATGTTAAAGGAGGGATGGGACTTCAATTGTTCTAGCATCTCTAGCACTAACATGCTATCATTTTCCTGGAAATTTATAAGCAACATTGCTTCCATTTAAAGCACATGCAAAAGCACTACTTGTGAGTTTGCCATATGTTTTCAACAGAAAAATTACACCTATTTCCCCATGGAGTAATGTGCACAGGACTTTTTTTGTAGTTTGGTCTTTATGATGAAGTATTTTATATGATTTTGTGTTTTTAATATGTCACATTAAATCTTGGGAAAGTGATGGATAAAAAGAGAACAAATATATTTGTAAGTGGACTAAATCTAATCACCTTCTCTCTAGATTATGCACATGGCAAAAAAGAAAATGGTAATGATTGGTAGGAGTCATGAGGATCCAAGACTTTGAAGCACCTGAATGATTCATGTTAATGATTAGATCATTATAACTTTTAAGACAAATCAAATTTACAACAGCTTGGGAAAAAAGAGACTTGTAGGGCGCCTGGGTGGCTCAGATGGTTAAGCGTCTGCCTTCGGCTCAGGTCATGATCCCAGGGTCCTGGGATCGAGTCCCGCATCGGGCTCCCTGCTCCTTGGGAGCCTGCTTCTCCCTCTGCCTCTCTCTCTCTCTCTCTGTCTCTCATGAATAAATAAATAAAATCTTTAAAAAAAAAAAAGAGACTTGTAAATAATGTTCAAAATTCCAGTCCTATAACAATATTTTTTTTACAATATTTACAACATTTAAGTAACATCTTTACATTTAGGATCGTTTTTAAAATTTAGGAGAAATATTTAGAACATCATCAATGTCATCATTTTATTTGGTTTAAATGCCTTTACTGGCTGTTTAATATTTTCTCACTCTACCTGAAATTTTCTAAGAAAGAAAGGAAAATATGGAAGTAGATAGATACACAGGGACTGCATTTGGTTTTCATTATTCCATAATGAAATAATGATTGATATTTTCAAGTAAGGCAGAGAGTTTTCCATATATATCTAGATATATATATATATATATATAACTTGTGTATATATATATCTAAATACATATCTATAGATACATATATATAACTTGTGTATATATATATATCTAAATATAGATCTATATCTAGATGTATATATATATAACTCGTGTATATATATATCTAGATATAGATATATAACTTGTGTATATATATATATCTAAGTATATATCTATATCTAGATATATATATATATATAACTTGTGCACTGAAGAGCTGTAACTCTTAGAATGCAAACAGAAGATCAACTATTCTCCATTTCTGGCCATTTATCCCTACTCTGTGAAAGCATGTTATCTGCTTAGACTCAAGTAAGTCTTCTAATGACTTTTAGTAACAAAGAAGAAAAAAAAATTCTCAATCAAGTAATTAATACTAGTAATTAGTGCTAACGGAAATGTTCTGTATCTGCATGTCTAATAAAGGAGTCATGTGTAGTTACTGAGCACTTGAAATATGGCTAGTATGAGTGATGAACTGACTGTTCAATCTTGTTTAATTTTAATTATTTTAAATTTAAATATTTAAGCATGGCTATAGGCAACTGTATTGGGTAGCACAGATTTAGACCAGGGTGATTTTTAAAATCTCCAAACTTTATATCCAAAAGCCTATCTCTCTTTTCCAGTCCAGGACCCTTCAGCTTTCTAGCCTGTGGCAAAGTGGAAAGTTTGGTCAGCTTATTCCCTTATCTTCTCATTTGGCCAGATTCTACCCCCTGACACACCTCCCAAGAGTCTGCTCTGCTGTGGTGGGTGAGGTGGCATGAAGGTCTGTGGTGGGGAAGCAGTACATGAACAAATACAAGCAACCATGAAGCATTGTTTCCTCTGGTCTGACCAGTGTTTACAGCTTCTTTCTGAGCTAAGTGATACATGTTGCTTCCTTTTCTTGGAGTGCATTTGAGACTCCTGGAAACTTTCTGCAGTGTTCCCCATGACATAAGCAATATATTTTCCTTTAGCGGGATGTTTAGGTTCCTTCTCTCCCTCTTTGGAATCCTGAAGTTTCCCTTTTTCTTTGAAGGGGAACGGATCACCTTGCGTCTCCACACAGTCTTCTTACAGCAGGTTTGAATCTGAGCCTTGTCCCACAGTCTTCGCTGCGGTCTGTGAGAAACAGTCACAATACTCTTCTCTCTGAGGTGAAATATGGCTAGCATCTTATGCTACTCGGTCCACTTTGTTCCATTTATTCACTTCTGGTTCAAAAGAAAAACTTATGCATCCTTGTGCTTAGCTCCAGTGGGAATGTAGAAAGCTTCTGAAGCTACTTACTTCTCTCTCTGTCTGTTCTCCCCTTCGGTGAGTAACTACACTTCTCACACAGTTTTTTTATGTTGTTGTTTTTTGTTTTTTAAAGCACGGGGCCATCTTTAGGCTCTGAGCCCTACAGATTTCAGGGACCACAAATTAAAATCTCCTTGTATGAGGGAGAGGATATTTCTCCTCTATTCTGGAGGGTGAAGTTGGGAGTCATTTCAAACTGACAGCTCCTTGCTGCAACCCTCCCTTTAATATGCAATGACTATGTACTCCCCACTTGATTATAGGTTGGAGGTGGCTGGTCAGCTCAGCTAAAAACCTAGGCCCCTGGGGCGCCTGGGTGGCTCAGTTGGTTAAGTGACTGCCTTCGGCTCAGGTCATGATCCTGGAGTCCCGGGATCGAGTCCCGCATTGGGCTCCCTGCTCGGCAGGGAGTCTGCTTCTCCCTCTGACCCTCCCCACTCTCATGAGCTTGCTCTCTCTCATTCTCGCTCTCTCAAATAAATAAATAAATCTTTAAAAAAATAAATAAATAAAATAAAAATAAATAAATAAATAAAAAATAAAAACCTAGGCCCCTGCCTTTGCAAGTTCTACTTAAGTGATCTAGATTTTTCACTTTGCAATATTAGAACTGCTCTCACTTAATATCTCAAAGGTTTCAGCTGAAACGGGAAGAAAAAAGATCCCATTTTTAATTGTGTTACTTATATGTGCAATTACATAATGTATTCTTGGTCCTAAGTACTTTCTGTGCATTAATTCATATCAGTTTTAAATGGAGTATTAATAAACCCATTTACAAATGAGGAATCTAGATGAGATAAATAACTTGCCAAGGTCACATAGATTAGGAACAAATGGCAGTTCTGGCATTAAATTCTGGCATACAAATTTTTTTTTGCTTAAATTCACACTGCGTACTACTTTTCCTAGGTTACTACTTAACTTTTGGCATCAGTTTCTACAACCACAAAATAATAAGTTGTGTTTAAGTGAGTAAACGAAAGTGTGTGTGTATGTGTTAATATACAGAAGGAAATATTCTCTATGCAGATATATTAATAAGTATTTGTATATATTTCCCTACTTCTAAGTCACCATTTTTTCCTCCTATGTATTCATATATTATAAATATGAGTGCTGGGGTCAGTGTACACACTTGTTTTACTAAAGTAGTGCCTCTATTCTGCAGATGCCATTAATAATGTTGTCTTCAATAACTTGGCATCTTAGAATCAACTACATATCAGAGTAACTGAGCCATTCAAAGAGAGATTATATCAATACAAGTACACACTGACGCATTCCTAATGCAGAAAAAATAGCAAGGATCAACAAGAAATAAATAACTTGTATGCGTACTCTGAGAAGTACCAATGACATATATCCTTATAGTTTGATCAGTAAAACAATAAAAACCTTTATAAGTTTCTTTTTAGACATCATGTCTTTGAAAATGCAGTTTGGGAGAGTTTGAAAGAAAAAGAATAGAAAACTAGCTATTATTAGGGTAAAAGTAATTTATCTTGCCATTAAAATACTGATAAATTTAATAAATAGTTAAATGCATGGTATTGTGTTAGTTGGAACTAATGGTCCTAAACAATGTAAAAGGAAAAATATATTCAAGTTTTTTCTTAATACCTGTATTTTTAAAAATTTTTTATTGTTGTGTTAATCACCATACATTACATCATTAGTTTTTGATGTAGTGTTCCATGATTCATTGTTTGTGCATAACACCCAGTGCTCCATGTAGAATGTGCCCTCTTTTTTTTTTTTTAAGATTTTATTTATTTACAAGAGAGAGAATGAGAGACAGAGAGCATGAGAGGGAGGAGGGTCAGAGGGAGAAGCAGACTACCTGCTGAGCAGGGAGCCCGATGCAGAACTCGATCCTGGGACTCCAGGATCATGACCTGAGCCGAAGGCAGTCACTTAACCAACTGAGCCACCCAGGTGCCCTAGAATGTGCCCTCCTTAATACCCATCACCAGGCTAACCCATCCTCCCACCCCCCTCCCCTCTAGAACCCTCAGTTTGTTTTTCAGAATCCATCATCTCTCATGGTTCATCTCCCCCTCCGATTTCCCCCCCTTCATTCTTCCCTTCCTGCTATCTTCTTCTTCTTTATTTTTTTTCTTAACATATATTGCATTATTTGTTTCAGAGGTACAGATCTGAGATTCAACAGTCTTGCACAATTCACAGCGCTCACCATAGCACACACCCTCCCCAATGTCTATCACCCAGCCACCCCATCCCTCCCAACTTACCCCCCACTCCAGCAACCCTCAGTTTGTTTCCTGAGATTAAGAATTCCTCATATCAGTGAGGTCATATGATACATGTCTTTCTTTCTTTCTTATTTCACTCAGCATAACACCCTCCAGTTCCATCCGTTGCAAATGGCAAGATCTCATTCCTTTTGATGGCTGCATAAAATTCCATTGTATATATATTCCACCTCTTCTTTATCCATTCATCTATCAATGGACACCTTGCCTCTTTTTACAGTTTAGCTATTGTGGACATTGCTGCTATAAACATCGGGGTGCACGTACCCCTTCGGGTCCCTACATTTGTATCTTTGGGGTAAATACCCAGTAGTGCAATTGCTGGATCGTATGGTAGCTCTATTTTCAACTTCTTGAGGAACCTCCATACTGTTTTCCAGAGTGGCTGCACCAGCTTGCATTCCCACCAACAGTGTAGGAGGGTTCCCCTTTCTCTGCATCCCTGCCAACGTCTGTCGTTTCCTGACTTGTCAATTTTAGCCATTCTGACTGATGTGAGGTGGTATCTCATTGAGGTTTTGATTTGGATTTCCCTGATGCCCAGCGATGTTGAGCACTTTTTCATGTGTCTGTTGGCCATTTGGACGTCTTCTTTGGAAAAATGTCTGTTCATGTCTTCTGCCCATTTCTTGATTGGATTCTTTGTTCTTTGGGTGTTGAGTTTGATGAGTTCTTTATAGATTTTGGATACTAGCCCTTTATCTGGTATGTCATTTGCAAATATCCTCTCCCATTCTGTTGGTTATCTTTTGGTTTTGTTGACTGTTTCCTTTGCTGTGCAAAAGCTATTTATCTTGATGAAGTCCCAAGAGTTCATTTTTGCCCTTGCTTCCCTTGCCTTTGGTGATGTTTCTAGGAAGAAGTTCCTGTGGCTGAGGTCGAAGAGGTTGCTGCCTGTGTTCTCCTTTAGGATTTTGATGGACTCCTGTCTCACATTGAGGTCTTTCAACCATTTGGAGTCTATTTTTGTGTGTGGTGTAAGGAAATGGTCCGGTTTCATTCCTCTGCATGTGGCTGTCCAATTTTCCCAACACCATTTGTTGAAGAGACTGTCTTTCTTCCATTGGACATTCTTTCCTGCTTTGTCAAAGATTAGTTGACCGTAGAGTTGAGGGTCCACTTCTGGGCTCTCTATTCTGTTCCATTGAACAGTGTGTCTGTTTTTGTGCCAGTACCATACTGTCTTGATGATGACAGCTTTGTAATAGAGCTTGAAGCCTGGAATTGTGATGGTGCCAGCTTTGCTTTTCTTTTTCAACATCCCTCTGGCTATTTGGGGTCTTTTCTGGTTCCATACAAATTTTAGGATTATTTGTTCCATTTCTTTGAAAAAAGTGGATGGTATTTTGATGGGGATTGCATTGAATGTGTAGATTGCTCTAGGTAGCATTAACATCTTCACAATATTTGTTCTTCCAATCCATGAGCATGGAACATTTTTCCATTTCTTTGTGTCTTCCTCAATTTCTTTCATGAGTATTTTATAGTTTTCTGAGTACAGATCCTTTGCCTCTTTGGTTAGATTTATTCCTAGGTATCTTATGGTTTTGGGTGCAATTGTAAATGGGATCCACTCCTTCATTTCTCTTTCTTCTGTCTTGTTGTTGATGTATAGAAATGCCACTGATTTCTGTGCATTGATTTTATATCCTGCCACTTTACTGAATTCCTGTATGAGTTCTAGCAGTTTTGGGGTGGAGTCTTTGGGTTTTCCACATAAAGTATCATATCATCTGCAAAGAGTGAGAGTTTGACTTCTTCTTTGCTGATTTGGATGCCTTTTATTTCTTTTTGTTGTCTGATTGCTGTGGCTAGGACTTTTAGTACTATGTTGAATAGCAGTGGTGATAGTGGACATCCCTGCCATGTTCCTGACCTTAGGGGGAAAGCTCTCAGTTTTTCCCCATTGAGAATGATATTCGCTGTAGGTTTTTCATAGATGGCTTTTATGATATTGAGGCATGTACCCTCTGTGCCTATACTCTGAAGAGTTTTGATCAAGAAAGGATGCTGTACTTTGTCAAATGCCTTTTCTGCATCCATTGAGAGGATCATATGATTCTTGTTCTTTCTTTTGTTAATGTATTGTATCACGTTGATTGATTTGCAGATGTTGAACCAACCTTGCAGCCCAGGAATAAATCCCACTTGGTCGTGGTGAATAATCCTTTTAATGTACTGTTGGATCCTATTGGCTAGTATTTTGGTGAGAATTTTTGCATCATGTTCATCAAGGATATTGGTCTGTAATTCTCCTTTTTCATGGGGTCTTTGTCTGGTTTTGGGATCAAGGTAATGGTGGCTTCATAAAACGAGTTTGGAAGTTTTCCTTCCATTTCTATTTTTTGGAACAGTTTCAGAAGAATAGGTATTAAATCTTCTTGAAATGTTTGGTAGAATTCCCCTGGGAAGCCATCTGGCCCTGGGCTCTTGTTTGTTGGGAGATTTTTGATGACTGTTTCAATTTCCTTAGTGGTTATAGGTCTGTTCAGGTTTTCTATTTCTTCCTGGTTCAGTTTTCGTAGTTGATACATCTCTAGGAATGCATCCATTTCTTCCAGGTTATCTAATTTGCTGGCATAGAGTTGCTCATAATATGTTCTTATAATTGTTTGTATTTCTTTGGTGTTGGTTGTGATCTCTCCTCTTTCATCCATGGTTTTGTTGATTTGGGTCATTTCTCTTTCCTTTTGATAAGTCTGGCCAGGGGTTTATCAATCTTGTTAATTCTTTCAAAGAACGAGCTCCTAGTTTCGTTGATCTGTTCTACTCCTCTTTTGGTTTCTATTTCATTGATTTCTGCTCTGATCTTTATGATTTCTCTTCTCCTGCTGGGTTTAGGCTTTATTTGCTGTTCTTTCTCCAGCTCCTTTAGGTGTAGGGTTAGGTTGTGTACTTGAGACCTTGCTTGTTTCTTGAGAAAGGCTTGTATTGCTATATACTTTCCTCTTAGGACTGCCTTTGCTGCATCCCAAAGATTTTGGACAGTTATGTTTTCATTTTCATTGGTTTCCATGAATTTTTTTTAATTCTTCTTTAATTTCCTGGTTGACCCATTCATTCTTTAGTAGGATGCTCTTTAGCCTCCATGTATTTGAGTTCTTTCTGACTTTCCTCTTGTGATTGAGTTCTAGTTTCAAAGCATTGTGGTCTGAAAATAGGCAGGGAATGATCCCAATCTTTTGGTACTGGTTGAGACCTGATTTATGACTTAGGATGTGATCGATTCTGGAGAATGTTCCATGGGCACTAGAGAAGAATGTGCATTCCGTTGCTTTGGGATGGAATGTTCTGAATTTGTCCGTGAAGTCCATTTGGTCCAGTGTGTCATTTAAAGTCTTTATTTCCTTGTTGATCTTTTGCTTAGATGATCTGTCCATTTCAGTAAGGAGGTGTTAAAGTCCCCCACTATTATTGTATTGTTGTCAATGTGTTTTTTTGCTTTTGTTGTTAATTGCCTTATATAATTGGCTGCTCCCATGTTAGGGGCATAGATATTTACAATTGTTAGATCTTCTTGTTGGATAGACCCTTTAAGTAGGATATAGTGTCCTTCCTCATCTCTTATTACAGTCTTTGGCTTAAAATCTAATTTGTCTGATATAAGGATTGCCACCCCAGCTTCTTTTGGTGTCCATTAGCATGGTAAATGGTTTTCCACCCCCTCACTTTCAATCTGGGTGTGTCTTTGGGTCTAAAATGAGTCTCTTGCAGACAGCATATTGATGGGTCTTGTTTTTTAATCCAGTCTGATAGCCTGTGTCTTTTGATTGGGGCATTGAGCCCATTTACATTCAGGGTAACTATTGAAAGATAGGAATTTAGTGCCATTGTAGTGCCTGTAAGGTGACTGTTACTGTATATTGTCTCTGTTCCTTTCTGGTCTATGTTGTTTTTAGGCTCTCTCTTTGCTTAGAGGACCCCTTTCAATATTTCTTGTAGGGCTGGTTTTGTGTTTGCAAATTCCTTTAGTTTTTGTTTGTCCTGGAAGATTTTTATCTCTCCTTTTATTTTCAATGACAGCCTAGCTGGATATAGTATTCTTGGCTGCATATTTTTCTCGTTTAGTGCTCTGAATATATCATGCCAGTCCTTTCTTGCCTGCCAGGTCTCTGTGGATAGGTCTGTTGCCAATCTAAAGTTTCTACCATTGTAGGTTACATATCTCTGCTCCTTAGCTGCTTTCAGGATTTTCTCTTTGTCTCTGAGACTTGTAAGTTTTACTATTAGATGTCGGGGGGGTGGTGTTGACCTATTTTTATTGATTTTGAGAGGGGTTCTCTGTGCCTCCTGGATTTTGATGGCTGTTTCCCTCCCCAAATTAGGTAAGTTCTCTGCTATAATTTGCTCCAGTATGCCTCTGACCCTCTCTCATTCTTCTTCTTCTGGGATCCCAATTATTCTAATATTGTTTCATATTATGGTATCACTTATCTCTCCAATTCTGCATTCATGATCCAGTAGTTGTTTGTCTCTCTTTTTCTCAGCTTCTTTATTTCCCATCATTTGGCCTCCTACATCACTGATTCTCTCTTCTGCCTCATTTATCCTAGCAGTTAGCACCCCCATTTTTCATTGCACCTCATTAATAGCCTTTTTGATTTTGACTTGGTTAGATTTTAGTTCTTTTATTTCTCCAGAAAGTGTTTCTCTAATAACTTCCATGCTTTTTTCAAGCCCAGCTAGTATCTTTAAAGTCATGATTCTGAACTCTAGATCCGACATTGTACTAATGTCCATATTGAGTAGGTCCCTGGCAGTCGGTACTACTTCTTGTTCTTTTTGTTGAGGTGATTTTTTCCATCTTGTCATTTTGTCCAGAGGAGAATAGGTGAATGAGAGAACAAAATGCTAACACGGTAACAACATCCCCAGAAAATATACTCTAAACAAATCAGAAAAGACCTGAAGCCAGGGGGAAAGAAAGGGAAAGAAAGAAAAAAAAGAAAAAAGAAAGAAAAAGAAAAAGATAAAAACAAACAAAAACAGAACAAAACAAAATAGCCATTATCTCTTTGATAGCATCAGAGAAGTTTAAAACTGAGTCCTCAAATATAAGCTATTGCACTAACATTTTATTGTACAGATAAAAAAAATATGTCACAGAAGTTACAATTTCGTTTGAACAATTATTTAAGTGTATTCATGTGCCAGGCCCAGAGAAAACAACAGAAAACAAGGTAAAGTAGGTCCTGCTTCACTACTTTTAGTAAATTCAAAATATATAATGAATGCTATACAAAGGAAGTAAAGAAAACGGTAGGAGTCCAGAAGATGGACAGTTTGCCTAGATATAGAGGCTTTGTGGGTACTTACTGGTGGAGGCTCATTTAAGATGAATCCTGAGAGTTGAATAAGAATTTCTATTAAAGAGAAAAGGTGATGGTGGAATTTCAGGCTGAGAGACTAGCAAATGTAGAGACCTCCAAGGCAAAGAGAACTTGGGATGAAGAAACTGAAAGAAGTTTCTTATTGCTGAATAGTAAAGGGTGTTTCTGAAATGAGGTAGAGAGGTCAGGTCTCAGATCTGGGCTCTTAGAAATTATTCAGGGCAATGAAGGACTTTGAAAACAACTTTAAGCAAGAGGGTGACATATTCACATTTGCTTTTTAAAATGTCTTTTTTTTTTTTTTTCATAAAGTGGATGGGAGAATAGTAACAATAAAGGAAGTTAGACCCGCTAACAAGTAATTGCAGTCATTCAAATGAAAGATGATAGGAGCGTGAATTAGATTAGTGAAAGTGATGATGGGGACCAAAAGAATGGATTTGAAAGCTCTTTGGGAGGTTGAATTGGAAGTATTTGGTAGCTAAATGGAAGTAGAGTGTGTGGGAGAAAGAATCAAGGAAAACCCCAGTTTGTCTAGCTTGTTCTAGACAGTGGCAAGGAGAGACTCAGATTTCAACAAGACAGGAAGTTAGCAGTTCAGTGATAGTACATTAAGTCTGAAGAAATTGTGGAACATCTAAGAAATATGGAGGAGGCAATTAGATAAGTTGCTCTAAGCCTTCAGAGAGATTTGGGCTGGCCTGTCTTCCTACAAGACTTCTCTTGTGCTTCTTCAAGCAGCTAATGCTTATTTATCATTTAAAATTGAAATAGTGGATTATCTCTTGAATGCCTGAACTGATCCTATCTTACATACTTCCAGAGCAGAGATGTTTGCCATGCTTTTATTACCTTTTGTAATTGTTTATTTTCTCTTACTACAAAATTGATATTCTCAATGAAATGAGAAAGATTTATTTCTCCGTATTGCTCAGTTCTTTGAAGACAGTAGCAACACATCATTTCTGGGACAATTCTAGACACATAGTAGATAGCTGTAGTAAATGTGCATTGGATTGAGTCTTACAAAAGCAGTTTTGCTCTCTATGTAAGCAATACAATTTAGGTTGGATTCAGATCGTCTAAGCTCTCAGATGCTAAGTCAAGAGTTTGGATTTATCGTTTTCATTTTGACTACCACTCTAATTGTTAATGTCTTTTAGACATTATTTTATGTTGATTATTTTATGTTGAGTTATTTTATGATGATTTATGTGCAGTTTAGTGGACATTTATTCCTATTCTCATGAATGTCAGATAAGAATTATGTGTAACCTTGGAGGTTACCATGTTCCTTATTCAAATGGTTAATAAGTCAAGGCATCGGATTCTATTTGCTTTTGCTAAGCTAATCTCACCTTTTTTCAGCTTTTCTGACAAGGGTACAAAAAAGCAAAGAGCCTTGCCCTTGCCTTGGTATTCTGGAAAACTGGGGTTTATTTTGGACCTGCCACTTAATTTATGTATATATTTTACAGATGAAATGATTAAAATGCAAATATATTTTAATCACTTCATCTGTAAAATTTGGTGGTTGCATTAAATCATACCTAAATTCACTAAGGCTAAAATATATGGTAAGAGTCTACCTAGAATCTACTAGTGCTAAACTGTTCAATATCTCTTTCCCAAATCAAATTTTGTTATCTTTTTGGCCCTACATTAGATTTCATATGCTTAAACTTTGCTTAATATGAACTGTTTTATTTATTTTTTAAGTTTTTATTTATTTGACAGAGAGAGACACAGTGAGAGAGGGAACACAAGCAGGGGGAGTGGGAGAGGGAGAAGCAGGCCTCCCGCTGAGCAGGGAGCCCAATGTGATGTGGAGCTCCATCCCAGGGTGCTGGGATCATGCCCTGAGCTGAAGGCAGACGCCTCACGACTGAGCCACCCAGGCACCCCAATATGAATCGTTTTAGATAGGCTTTTTAATCAGAAGCAAACTGAACTCCTCTAAATAAAATCTTCACCAAAAGCACTAATTATAATGATTACTTATGAAACTTACTACAGAAATGTTTTAAAAGATCCACTTTATACTTTTGTTTCAAAAATTCTGTTAATATGAGTCTGAATAAGGAAAGGGTTTACAGTTGTAATTGAGAAATTCACAATGATTATGAGCTAATTTGATAAATTGCCAAATGAATATTAATTTTTATACTTGTGAAGTGTATTATTTCCATGTTTAATTGAGGGAATGATAACAGAGCATTGTAACAATCCCATTATTGTAAGTGGTGTGCATTGTGAATTAATCAAATGGATGGCAATAATTTGTTACTATCTACAGCTCAATTGTCATGTGTGAAACTCCTATCAAAATGGTTTCATGTCAGCATCTCTTAAATAAAAATAAATGTAGTAGTCTTTTTTGAAAATTAAAGTTACCATGTTTTGTACCCTATAAACAATATATATAAATACATAAATATATTTATAAATTTATGTAAATATAAACAATATCTTCATTATTTTATTATGCCTTAAATTATTTTCAGATTTATTTTATTATTTTTCTTTTTTTCTTTTTTAAAAATTTTATTATGTTAATCACCATACAATACATCATTAGTTTTTGATGTGGTGATCCACAATCCATTGTTTTCGTATAATCCCTAGTGCTCCATGCAGTACATGCCCTCCTTAATACCCATCACCGGGCTAACCAATCCCCCCTCCTTCCTCCCCTCTAAAACCCTGTTTGTTTCTCAGGTCCATAGTCTCTCATGGTTCATCTCTCCCTCCAATTCCCCCCCCCATTTTTCCCTTCCTTCTCCTAATGTCCTCCATGTTATTCCTTATGTTCCACAAATAAGTGAAACCATATGATAATTGACTTTCTCTGCTTGACCTATTTCACTTAGCATAATCTCCAGTCCCATCCATGTTGATGTAAAAGTTGGGTATTCATCCTTTCTGATGGCTGAGTAATATTCCATTGTATATACGGACCACATCTTTATCTATTCATCTGTTGAAGGGCATCTCGGCTCTTTCCACAGTTTGGCTATTGCAGATATTGCTGCTCTGAACATTGGGGTGCATATGGCCCTTCTTTTCACTACATCTGTGTCTTTGGGGTAAATACCCAGTAGTGCAATTGCTGGGTCATAGGGTAGCTCTATTTTTAAAATTTTTGAGGAACCTCCACACTGTTTTCCAAAGTGGTTATACCAACTTGCATTCCCACCAACAGTGTAAGAGGGTTCCCCTTTCTCCACAGCCTCTCCAACATTTGTTGTTTCTTTCCCTGTCCATTTTTGCCATTCTAACTGGTGTAAGGTGGTATCTCAATGTGGTTTTAATTTGGATTTTCCTGATGGGTAATGATGATGAACATTTTTTCATGTGTCTGTTAGCCATTTGTATGTCTTCTTCAGAGAAGTGTCTTTTTATATCTTCTGCCCACTTTTTGACTGGATTGTTTGTTTTTTGGGTGTTGAGTTTGAGAAGTTCTTTATAGATCTTGGATACCAGCCCTTTATCTGTAGTGTCATTTGCTAATATCTTCTCCCATTCTGTGGGTTGCCTCTTTGTTTTGTTGACTGTTTCCTTAGTTTTTACTAATGCTATGATGAAGAGCTATCTAAAATTGTAGTATCTGGCTATACTTGAAATGTGGCCAGTGTTCTGAAGAAAAACTAAATTTCTAATTTTATATTATTTAAATTCTTTTAAATATAATTTAAAATAGCCACCTATGGCTAGTGGTGGCTATATTGAGTAGCACAGATCCATAGACTGAGAACCATATTTTTGAAATTTAGCCATTTTCATGGCATTTTTTAATATAGTTGTTAAAATTCTTATTTTTAATGAAACTTTTTCATATTTTTTCAAGTAATACATATTTTCAAACCTAAGTAATGGCTACACATTTTATAATTTTTAACTTCATAATAAAGTCTTAAAATACTATGTTTTATTTGGAGCCAACATCTAAAAGGTAACAACTTTGATTTGTGCTCTATTTGCATTCATCTCCTTTAGCAGCATTAAAATGCCAATTTACTCCATGTTTAGCATGTTCATTTCTTGATTTTTAAAGGCAGTCTCAAGCTTGCTAATTGTTAAGACTAAATGTCAGACTCTAGCTTACACATTATAGTGACCTGGAGCAGGCTGGAACTCCTTCCAAAAAGAAAGCTGGGTAAATTCCTGCAACACCATGCCTTTAGGGAGCCTTCTCAGGCACAGGAGACAAGGCCACTCCTCTCCCTCACCAAGATGAAGCACAAGAGGTAGTTAGATAGTTCACGGCACAGGCAAATGCCTAATGATACTTTGGAGTTCTCAGGGCCTGAATTCCAGTGCCTGCACAAAGGGAGAAAATGTCTGTACTAATGCATTTTGTACTAATGATATAATATTCCAAATTTTCCCCTCTTTAAAATGATTTCAAATGTCCACTTTGTATAGAATCATCAGTTTGCAGCCGTGGAAGCAAGAAAGGCTCCAACAATCTCGCTGTGTGAAAAATGCCTTCCAAAGATTGAATCATTCTGTTTTCCTGGGTAGTGATACTTGGGACAATTCCATACATAGACAGTGGAATAGTCTTCATAAATCACTGCCTTGATCCTGTTTCTTCTTTGCTCAAGAAGTTTCATTTGCCTCTGTTCCATTTGCTTAGAATGGCAACATCTATAACTTTTAATCATGCATTTGTGGTTAGAAAAAAAATTGAACATACATCCATATGTATATTTATTTCCAAATTATACACATGTAGCTGCTAGATGTGTGCACTATACTGCAAGTTTTGTTTATCATATAATTTTTATGTTGGGGAAAATAGACTTTTAAAAAACCTGTTCTTATATTTGCTTCTTCATTGGTTCCTCATTTGCAAATGGGACATACCTCATTTTTTAAAGATCACTGGTTTAGAGAATAAAGTCCAAATTTTCCGTTTTGGTTTTCCAGGACCAGATGATGGATCATCCCTTTCTTCTAATATTTTACTACTTCCTTCCATGATCCTTCTCTACTATACTAACCATTTTCAAAATCTTCTTGAGTTGGATTTTTTGAGTAGATTTTTTTCAACACTTTATTAAAACAACTTCAATAAAAATCTTTAAGTAGAAAAATTATTGAATATCTTCCAGTTAACTGTGTTGCGAATATAGTTCAGAAGTCTAGATAAGGCCTCCTTGGCTACTTTTATGGATACATTTGAAGCTCTTCTAAATACACTCTCTACTAAAATCTTTGCACTCTGGACTTTTAAACAATTTTGTTGATATTTTACATTATTTTCCAACAAATCCTCCTTTCTATCTTCCTTCTCCTCTTCCTCCATCTTTCATTCCTTAATTCAGGTGTATGCATATCCACTCCTTTAAAATTTAAAAGTAAATATTCTAGGGATGCCTGGGTGGCTCAGTTGGTTAAGCGTCTGCCTTCAGCTCAGGTCATGATCCCAGGGTCCTGGGATCGAGTCCCGCATCGGGCTCCCTGCTCCACGGGGAGCCTGCTTCTCCCTCTGCCTCTCTCTCTCTCATGAATAAATAAATAAAATCTTTAAAAAAAATAAAAAAATAAAAGTAAATATTCTACTAGTGCACATATTGACCAACAGCAATTAAATGACAGTAGATTAGCTTGGTATAGTCTCACATCATAGAATCACAGAATTTTGTACAATGGCAAGCAAAAAGTGATATGCCATTTTATGAGAATATTATGATACACATACTGCATTGTAACTTTGGGGGGTTTTTTGTAAGCTTTTTTTAAAGTTTTGTTTGCTTATGTGATTTTTATGTTGAGGAAAAAAATGTGAGCAGTTGTTAGATATTTTAGTGATCTAACTAAAACAAATGATCTACTAGAAATAATTAAAAAGTTCTCGATCATTTTAACTTAAGAAAATCCTATCATCTTCAGGTGAGTCATTAAAATTATCAGTTTTATAACTACAGTTCTTTCTGAATATTATTTTCTTCCTTTTTTTAAAAAAAAGTAAAACAAATGCAGAAATAAATCAAGGATTTCTGCTACCAGCCATGATGGAATAACAGGGGTAAGATTTACCCTCTCACCTATAGAATGAGAAATCTGATCAAAATATATGAAATAATGATTTTCAGATTACAGGCGATAGGCAGCTGAGTACAGTTATCTTAGAAAAGGAAAGCAAATGAGGGGAACCCTAGACATAACTCACCTCACTGTCTAGAGAATTTCCAGGTACACTGTGGGACAGAAGAACCTATATAAAGACTGGAAGTCTCCCTCAGTTGAGGAGACAGAGTTTAGCATTCAGAAAGGGCAAGTGGTCTAGAATTTGCAGGATAAAATATTAGAGTGGGGTGGAGGGCACTCTGAAGAACCTTAGAAGGCTCCTCTTGAGTTTTTTGCAAAGTACTGATTGACTTGCCTATGAGGCAACTGCTAAGGATAGGGAAATAACGACCAGAAAACATTTGAAAGATTAAACCCCAGATATGACATGGGGCTAGGAATAGTTTGTACTCCAACCAGCCAGAATGAGCAGAACACATAATACCCAGGACATTAAGTAAAGTCCTCAAAAGAACTGCTTCGGTAATAGGGTCATATTAGCTTAGATTAAAGGGTGTTCTGGACCTGTACTGGTAAAATTTAAAGCCTCAGAATAATGAAACTGACTTCAAGTTCCTTAGCTGCCTACCAGAACAAAGCCAGCTAAAGAATTACAAGCAAATCCAGCAGCCAAAAATGTAAAAATCACACATCCAGTATTAAATAAAAAAATTACTAGTTATGCAAATAACTAGTAATGCAAGTAAGCAGGACATATGCCCTATATCTGGAAGAAAAATGAATCAATAGAAATGGACTAAAAGATGACAAAAATGATAGAACCAATAATACAGACACTAAAACGGCTGTCTTAGCTACTTTGGGCTGCTATAACTGAATACCATAGACTGGGTGGCATTTCTCAGAGTTCTGGAGTCTGGGAAGTCCAGAATTAAGGTGCTAGCAGACCCAGTGTCTTGTTAGGGCATCTTCCTTACGTGTAGACGGCCACCTTTTCTTCGTATTCTCACATGGCGGAGAAAAAGAGGAGAGAAAGCTTTCCTGTCTCTCTTTACAAGGGCATTGATTTCATACATGAGATCTCCCCCATGGCCTAATTACCTCTCAAAGACCTCTTAAACTATCATCTTGGAAGTTAGGATTTCAACATACAAATCTGGGGGTGGGGTGGCCCAAATATTCAGTTCATAACAACAGCTATTATAAATATAGAGAACATAGAAGAAAATATGAGACAATGAAATAAATGAGTGGGAGATAAAAAATAATATCCCAAATATAATATCTAGTGTTAAGAAGTACAATGCATGAAGGAAAAATTAGGGTCTACAGAATGGAATGAAGAACATTATAAATGGTACCTAAGTGGATAAACATAGATGACCTTTCTTTTCTTACTTTCAAGCTCATTGAAAGTGTATCATTTAGAAGAAATATATTGGCTATTAAGAGTGGTACATGACAGACATTAAAGAATATATACTGCATGATTCCATTTATCAGATTTCAGATTATTAAGATGGTTAAACTATTTTTGTTGTTATTTAATGATGTTTAACAAATTTTAAGAATTTTTGCTTTAAATTAATTTTTCATCAGTAATTTTACTTAATATATTTTAGATAATAATAAATTTCTATGCAAGGTATCTTTTGAAATTAGGGTTCTGTTGACCAAAAAGAACATCACCCACCAACCCACCCATATACACACAACCCCCACATACAATATTTTAAATCATTGACTAGGAAAACAGGTCTTTTATTTGTCTCCTGGGTTTGTCTCTCTTTAAACGCCATAATGTTTCTCTGTGTTATTTCCTGTCTCAAACTTGCCCACACCTGCTTTAGTTCCAAATCCATTTCTACATAATGGCCTCTTTCCCATCCTTCAGAGTACAGCTGGTCTCCTCTAGGATGACTTGTTTGATCCTTGCATGTAGGAGGAATTTTACTTTCTTGTGAGCATGTCTGACACTTAGTTTGATCCTATGTCTCCAGCACATACTAGGGTACTTGTCAAAGAGCAAATAATTCATATATTTTTGGGGAATACATAAGTGTATACACTAAAACACTACAGCATGACCATGATATTCATCAGGGTTTGCACTGTGTTTATTTTCTTAAGGTTAGTACTGTCACACATGGAAATTTTGGCCATTCTTTTGAAATGAAAATATTTGGAGTGCAGGAATTATTACTGTTATACTGTTCACATAGGAAGTATACATAAAACGTTACAATTGGACAGTATCTAAGCATCTCACCCTACAGATGAGGTAATTGGGGACCAGAGAATCCAAAGTCACTTAAAGTTGAATTGGAATTTTAACCAAGCTTGGTTTCTTGTGTCCGGCCCAGCTCCCATCCACTCATTCAACAAAGGATTATGAACACTTTCTGTCTACAATTTTCAGAGATGAAATCATTGAAGATTCTGGCAAGAATAACTGCTAGTCATGGCTTTGTGGTCTGGATTGACACCACCACCACCCCAAATTTAAAGCAAACACCATAAAGAACTACATTCAGTATCATAGTAGCATACCGATAATTTTGTTTGGGTTAATTAGGTTTAATGTTTTAGAATAAAAAAGATTCTTAACCATACTTACATTAAGTAAACCCAAGAGTCAGGGCAAGTTTTATTAAGGTTAATTATATTAATTATGGCTTTTACTGGAATAGCAACTTCTCCTTAATAATAATAAAAAAAAAAGTGTGAAAATGGGCTTAGCAACTTTTTAAGGGAAATCTGTCTCCATTAATGAAGTTTATCCCTCTGTAGATCTTGAGAAAATACATTTCTTGGAATAGAGGTTAGCTTAAGTAGTAACAACTAAATAAGCCAGAGATTTTTTTTTTTTAATGTGGTTGCAGAAGATTTAGAGATGTAAGGAAAACTGTAGAAAAGCTTATACCTTTCCCCCCACCACCAAAAATAAATAAGAAGCCCTATTGTCAATGGAGGCAGCAGCTACAAAAAAGATTTAATATTTGCTCTGAATGAGCTAGTACTGGATTACGAATCAATGTTTGGGGGCACCTGGGGGGCTCAGTCGTTAAGCGTCTGCCTTCGGCTTAGGTCATGATCCTGGGGTCCTAAGATCGAGTCCCGCATCGGACTCCCTGCTCGGCGGGGAATCTGCTTCTCCCTCTCCCACTCCCCCTGCTTGTGTTCCCTCTCTCTCTGTGTCTCTCTCTCTCTGTCAAATAAATAAAATCTTAAAAAAAAAAAAAAGAATCAATGTTTGGGGACTGACCGCTGATCTTTCTACTATGCAGTGTTTAGAGTAATATATGGTTTGTAATCTTCTGAGTATTCATAATATCTGGCTCTAAATTAATAACCAATTTAATTAATAAATAAGAGAATGAATGGACAATAATATAAAAATGCTATGGAATTTTTGTCTCTATAGAATCAATTCAATTTTGAGCTAGTTTCCATTTTGTATATTCTCAGCTTGTAGAGGAGTTTTAAATAACATGTTAAAATTAAATGCCAGTGGTGTTTTAAGGAACACGCTTAAAGTAAATACATGTTAAAAGTGCTGGCTGGGTGCCTGGGTGGCTCAGTCGTTAAGCGTTTGCCTTTGACTCAGGTCATGGTCCCAGGGTCCTGGGATCGAGTCCCACATAGGGCTTCCTGCTCAGCGGGAAGCCTGCTTCTCCCTCTCCCACCCCCCCTGCTTGTGTTCCCTTTCTTACTGTCTCTCTCTCTGTCAAATAAATAAAATCTTAGGGCACCTGGGTGGCTCAGTTGGTTAAGCTACTGCCTTCGGCTCAGGTCATGATCCTGGAGTCCCAGGATTGAGTCCTGCATCAGGCTCCCAGCTCATCAGGGCGTCTGCTTCTCCCTCGGACCCTCTTCCCTCTCATGCTCTCTCTCACTCTTGCTCTCTCTCAAATAAATATAAAATCTTTGAAAAAATAAATAAAATTTAAAAAAAAAAGTAAGTGCTAGCTGTGATTTGTCTCCACCTCAAATGTAAGCTGTACGTATCACATACCATTATATTATGTTGACATACATGATGTATTAGACTTTTGACCAAAGAGAAAGTTCCTAAGAGTGTTATGAGTATTCAGTTATGTGTGCAGATTAAAATAAGAGTGAAAATAATAGTCTTAGCTGTAATGTTTTAGATTTTTATTCGAAGATACTGCTGTATTCTTAAGTAATTAAAATTCATCCAACATAATTTAAAATAAAATTACTAGTAAAAGGAAAAAATACAGTACTAACGAAATTCATAAACTTCCCTTCTGTAGAAGAGAAGAGGGTGGTAGGTTTGAGGTAAATTCCCCATGTTTTTCCAAAGGCTAGGGAACTTAATTGGTCTAATAATGATAAATCAAGATATAAAAGAATAGGTCCATTTTTAGAACTGTGGTGGGATTGGCAATGTTGCTCTTGGGAGTGGGACTAGAGGTCAGGTGAGAGAGTTTCAATTTCCATGATCCTGTCCATCGTAATTTGAACATCTTCTCTCATAGCAGGTATGATGTGTATTTTCACCTGTTAAACTACTAATAGTTTTTACACAGTTTTAATGAGATTCATGCCCCTACAGGTAGCCAGAAGGCCTTGAATTGTAGGTTTTAACTAATAAATGTTCTTCATTCATTGGCAAAATCTTTGAATAACATGTAAAGTAATCCAGGTTTGGACAAACCTTGGAGAGCTGGCATCCAGCTACTTTCTACTTTTTACCTATAAACAGAGACAGCATAAGACCTGAAGGAAGCACCACCAGATACCACATTAGCATAACTCTTCATGAAATGCATATTTATTATCAGTGCCTCAAGTCATTGTTAAAACTCTGATTCTTAATACAGAAGGCTATTAAAAACCAGCCAAAATGGAGTAAAACAAATAATTTCACTTATTTCATATCCCTTCCCCTAAGTCCACCTGCTATGATCCTTGATCCTGGAGCCACTTGTTATTACCCTGGATGTATTATTTATACATTAGGAATTTTTTTAAGTCAACTATTATATGCAAGTCTAGGCATTCTGGCCGCTTGAGGGGGTATGGACATAGAATTCGAATTATGCAAGCTCGTTAATCTATTTTCTTCACCTGCTAATTAACAATATTATTGCAACTAAGTGTGGATCCAAACAATTCTTTTAATGAATGAGAACACCAACTTTGAGCTCATGCAATAACCCAGGATTTAGCATCTTAAATACAAGTCTTTTTACCGTCAGTTTGTTGCCCTGCCATAATCACTCTACCACCATCAGCAAGTCTTTTGAAAGGATCAGTGACCCATTGATAGGTGCACTCATGGTGAGTGCGGCACTAATTTTTAACACTGTGAAATTCTGTCTGCCAGACGGTGCCATAGGGAAACATTGTCACTGGCAGGTGGCTGGTTTGCCTTGATGTTGCCATACCTTTTTCTGGCCAGGATGCATTGCCCTCCTTATTTTGAGATTCCCTCTCTCTACAAAAAGGTGTCTTCCCAAGAACCTTTCCCCATCTCATGGACCAGAGTTCACTTCTGTCAGTCCTCAGGTTGATAGCTCATCAGAGTAATGTCCAAACATAAGAAATTGTGATAATTAAACTTCTTTTTTTTTCTCTGCACAGAATAACTAATTGTAAAATTTGGCAGTGAGCCTGCCATTTGAAAGTGAAGAAAACATCTTGTTTTAACATCTGAGCAGGGATTTTTTTTTTGTAATCTGTAAACAATGGGACCATATGTAGTGTGACGGGAAACATGAAGGCTGTGATAGAACATCATTGAAGGAACCTTGTGTTTAATCACTGTTCTTTGATTCACTGAAATAGAAATTAGCTTTTTAAGTCCTGTGTTTTATCATGATTTTAAAGAGACAGTTTTTCTTAAAATATCAGATAACACCAACAATTTACCAAGTCATTATTATGATAGAGGCAAAGGAATTCCCATTTTTAAAATGTAGATATGTTTTTAAGACACCTAAACAGGTAACAGATGTAGCCACGGGCTTTTAAGAGCCTTTGTTTTAGCCTGTAATCCATGTCAATGATACCAAAAAACCTTTACACAATATGTTCCAACTCTTAGAAGGTTATTTTTTTTCTAAATAAATCCTGTTGTTGAAACTAAATTAAAATATCACCTCTGATTAAATTAAAATTTTTAAAAATAAATTTTATCCTCTCCTAAATTTTGCTACATTTTCCAGCTTATTCTGATTAGTATGAGTAAATTAACTATGATGTTAAAAAAGAATAACTTAACATTCACTGGGTAACAGTTTAATTCCTCATGTTTTATGAAAGGTCCTTACATACCATGGTTAAATTTTTTTATTTTCACTTGATGACACTTAAAGAAAAATAAACTGATCAAGAGAATTTTGCAATCATTACAGTGGTAGCCATCTGTAAAATTGTATAAAATGGAAATGTGTTTGAAGCAGGGAGAGAGCTAGGTTCTCTGACTGGTCATTAGCTAGACTTCAGGTTTTGTATCAGTAACTTTTTCTGTATCTTGGTGTCCTTTCTCCAAAAATTAGATGGTTGGGGGGGGATGAGTGATATTTAAAGGCAGAGGGAGGAAGCAAAGTGCTTTCACGTCCTCTCATTCTTATCCATACCTCTCCCCCACCCTCAACACACCTCCCTGCAGAATCACTGCTGGGTGACTTACTCTTGCCAATTGAAAGTATGTCATATCTGAGAACTGTAGATGCAGAGTATCGCTCAATAGTCAATTTAATATTAATGATGACTTAAAAGCATCTCATTGTTGGAGGTGCTACATCTCATATTTTTTTTTACCCTGTGCCCAAATGTTTCTGACTTGATAAAGTTTTGATTGTTATAATTTTGATAATTTTGAATATTTTATTGGGTCATTTTCTCACATTATATTTAAATAGGAAGAACATATCTACTGATGTTTTGCCATGCACTTCTTTATGTCTCCACTGGCTTCCAACTTCAGTGTTTTCTGGAAAGCTGCACTTACAGGTCTCAGCCAGCAAGCTGACAAAGGAGGGTTCCATTTCTCTCCTGTTAAAGTTGTACTTACCTTGTTTTCATAAAACCAACCTCCGTTTCCAAGGAAACAAGAACAAAAAGGCAGTTGGCAGCTAGCATCTGGGACTTAGAAGAACTCTCACATGTCAATTTCAACTGCTGGCTGCTGGCTCAAACCTAAAAATGTGGAGTATTAAAATCACCTTCAGATTTTTAACACACAAAAGAATAGTAAATCATTTCTTTTCTCAATTTTTAAGTAACTGTGTTTAATAGCAAATCATTTAAAATAGCCTTTGGAACAATATAACTAAATATATTTAAATGCTAGAAATAATAGAACTCAAGTTTTTTTTTTTAAACAGGAGGCACATAACCTATTACAGGAATATTTTTCTTCAATTTTATGCCATTTATTTTTCTACTTCTCTCTTTTTACTTAAATTATGTTGCCTCCTTCTTTCTTACTGCTCTCTACGCTCCCAACTCCTTACCTTTTTTTTTTTTTTTTTGACTCACATGCAAAATATACAGCTATCTCTTGCTTTAGCCATACAGATTGGTGGTCATGTTTATTGCTTTAATAAAGTATTTTAATGATTAGATATCTTAATATAATTTCATCATAGGCCTGGATACCCACATTAGCACAGTCTGCTTTTTCTGAATAGTATGTGCTTGTTTTGTATGACTATGTACTTCAAAGTGTACCATGGTCCTTACCATTCCCTAGTCTCCAGGCTTCCTTCCTTCATGGCTTCTCGATTCGAGTTTTTAGACCCCTGCTAGAAGACAAACCTGGCTAGAATGCAAAATTTGCATTGGGAAGCAGTGAGAGATATTTTTTGCATGGAAGCCAGAAACTTGTGAAAATGCTTTAAGCATTTAGAGATTCCTAAGAAAATTGATTAATAATTGCCAGGAAGATGAAATTTCAAATTGATACCTAAACTCCATCTTGGGTTTAATTGTTTTATATTGTTCTATTTGGTTGCCATCTTCAAGTTAAAAATGTAGGTCTTTTAGTATTTTCCTCTTTTGATTTTGTCTTTTTGTAGTATACCAGGTCCTATGAACTTGAGGATGCCTATAGATGGATGCTAGTAGGTAAAATTTGTGGAAATTTATACATGCAGGTATTTATCAGAGTTACCAGATTTGCAATGTGGACTCCTCATTTCATTACTTTCTATTAATAGGCTATTTGTAAAATTTTGGCACTTGTCTCCATGTTGACTCTTTTAAGTAAATATGCTTTCTTTTCTATAAAACAGAAATGTAGAAAATATCAAGACAATAAATTTAGGTAGAAGCCTTATCATCACCTTTTATTTTTCTATTCCAAAATATCAGTATTTATGATCCTTTATTTTTCTTTTCTTGGTACAACATCCTAGATATTGTACTTTTCATTTGCAAATACAGATAATGTTTCATGTTTTCACTTTTGGAGGGACCTATAGAAATAGCATGTTCTAGATCTTTTGCCACGGTTAGCCACCTTTTCATAAGGACAGAAATTACCACACTTGCTTGTACACCATAGTAAAAGCTGTGCATGCCATAGTTTAAAAGAATTAATGCATAATGCTATGAATGATAAAATTAATCTCCTGAATTTAAGAAACCTCCAAAGTAGGAAAAATATTGCAAACTTTACCAGATTCAACCAATGAATCTAAACAAAAATTACTGTTCTTAGATTTTTAGTTTGAGATATAATTTGCACATCATAAAATTCACTATTATGAAGTGTACAATTCCATGGTTTTCTTGCATTCACAGTATTATACAAGTGTTACCACTATCTAATTCCAGAACCTGTTGTCACACTAAAATTAAATCCCACACCCGCTAGCAACCACTGTCCTTTCCCTCCCTCTAGTCTCTACTTTTTGTCTCTGTGTATTTGCCTCTTCTGGACACTTCCTATAATGGAATCACATGTGACCTTTTATGCTTGGCTTCTTTCATTAGACATGGTATTTTCAAGGTTAATCCAAGTTGCAGCATATATCAGTTTTTCATTCCTTTTTATGTCAAATAACATTCTTTTGCATGGATGTAATACATTATATTCATCCATTCATCAGCTGATGGAAATTTCTCATTTGTATTTTTGGCTACTATGAATCATTCTGCTATCAACACTCATGTACACTTTTGTATGAACATATGTTTTTAGTTCTCTTGGAGTGGAATTGCTGAATCATATAGTAACTCCAAAATAATAGTTTAATTGAAAAAAACATAAATTTCCTTATAATATTGGGTATAGGACAAAAGGCAGAATAGTATGTAATTTTATCCATATAGAATTGCTTTGTTTTGTTTTTCACATAAAATTGTTTTTAAAAGCTCATCAAATGCAACAAAAGTAAGGAGACCAGGTCAATTTAATTCATTGTTGGTAGAGCTGTTTCTCTGTGTTTTTGTTTTTATTTTCATAATGAGATTTTAGAAAAAAAGAATTTAATGTGACATTTCTCAGATGTAGTCATTTTTTTAAAAGATTTTTCTATTTGAGAGAGACAGAAAGCATGGGGAGAGGGCAGAGGGAGAGAGAGTCTCAAGCAAATTCTGTGCGGAGGCTGACACAGGGCTCAATCTCACGATCCTGAGATCATGACCTGAGCCAAAACAAAGAGTGGGGTGCTTAACTGACTGCGCCACTCAGGTGCCCCTCCAATGTCAGTCATATTAATTCCATTTTAAATTTCAAGAAAATATCCAAAAGCGGACTCAGAATAGATACTATATAACCTAATAATGATAATATATTAATAACTGGGAACAGAGATCTTCATTTTTAACATGAGAGATTTTTTTAAATAAACTGATGTACAAAGTGTTTATTTTTTTAAATTTTATTTTATTATGTTAATCACTGTACATTACATCATTAGTTTTTGATGTAGTGTTCCATGATTCATTGCGTGTAACACCCAGTGCTCCATGCGGTACATGCCCTCCTTAATATAGGAAATCGCTTCCATTTGTTTTCTACTATTCATTCTTAACATACTCAGTTACTGTTACAGTGCTTCAAGTCTTCTTAATTTCATTGAAAGAACGAGTGTAGCCCAGTCTTTTTACTTATTGTCTTCTTTTTTTGGAATAATAACATAACTGAGTGAAGTTTCAGACTTACCAATCTTGCACATTGAAGTCATCTGTCAGTATAAGGTGTATGTATGTTTGTATTTGTGTGCATGTGTTTTGTCCTTCTTTCTCTTTATAATTATGAAAGTTTTATAAAATGAACATCTCCATTTTGTAGTGGTATTTACTGGTGCTCAGCAATTTACTTCCACTTGTAAAAAAAAAAACAAATGATTTTTTACCAAAAAAAAATCCTATTTCAGTTTAATTTTCTTTCTTGAAAAGGGATAATAATTCACATTTAAAAAATAAATCCAATTGACCTTTCTTTTCTAAAGAATTTTCATTCACATACTTTATTATCATTTATTGAACATAGCATGTATTAATTAAAGACTTTTAAAATAACAGGCTGGAGAAAGATTTTCTATTTTAAAAAGAGAAATACAAAGGAGATACATGGATTGTCTAATGCTACATCATCTTCTTGGACATTTTGACCTTCTTTCGGAGAACATCTCCTTTCTTAATGTCCATTATTCTTTTGTTCTCTTCCTAATAATACTCACTTCCCCTCTCTCAATCTTCCCTACAAGTCTTTCACTTGGCCTTCCTTTTCAGGCATCCAATTATCCATCAAGTTACTTTCCCACGTAAATACCTTTTTTTATTTTTTGCATTTTTTTATTTTAATAGGTTATGTTAATCACCATACATTACATCATTAGTTTTTGATGTAGTGAATACTTTTTACCTGGTCCAGCTCAAGCACTTAGTCATTCTCATTCAATCAATTCAACTAACTTTTATTGAGTGCCTACTTTTGACTCCAACTCTTTGTGAGGAGTTCCAGGATACATAAAAAACAGAGGGTACTCAAGAAATCCAAATAAGACTCACTCTTGTCTTACTGTAAATATATAAATAGACCTAAAAATGGGAGAAGATAAAGATATGAAACAACACGTATTTCTGAAGACCGGTAAGATGTATGAACTGGATGAGGAGACAAGGGAAGAATGAGGATAGCACTGGATAAGTAAATCACAGAGGTGTGACTATCCTAATGTGTCTTAAAGTATATTCTGGAGAGATCCCATTTGGCCAAATTTCATCAACTAATGCCTTACCAAGGGAGGCACCAAAAATCCAAAGGCACCAAAAATCCAAAAACACAGAAATGGAAGTTTCGTGGAGTGGTTAGAAACACCAACTTAGTTTACTCCTTTATGGAAAGTAAGACTCTGTGATATCAGAAGAATGGTCTGGTAAGATTCAAGATAAGTTGGTAACAAAATGTTTGAATAGATCCTCCAAATGATATGAGTTAACTTTGGCCATTATGTAAATCAAGTTTCTATATGCTGAGGTGATATCTGGAGATGATAACTATTAGGAATGTGAAATGTGACTATGAGGGGGAGTGTTGCGGAAAGAGAATAATTTTAATATTAATGGGGCTGTAGAAAAGAGTGGAGTAATGAAATGATGTGAAATGGAGTTAGTGAGTTGGGGGAGGGCAAGGGGGAGTTAATGAGTTTGGATTTGATACTATGTTTGATCATGGCACTTTCCTTGACCCTGGTGATCAGGAAGCTGGCATGTGGAAAATCAGATATAAGACTGAATATGTAAGTGGTAATAGCCAATAATTAATTGCAAATTATGATATGAGAAAAATAGGAGAGGCAGATTTGAGTTTTGTCCATGCATAAGTCTTAACTGAAAACATTATGATAGATGCGTTTATGAGGCTTGGCTTTGCTGGGCTTTCCCACCTCTCCATGCATGCCCCAATCTTATTAAATTAACTAGATTTCTGCAATAGCAAACAAGTGCCATCTTTGTCTTAGAATTTATTACTACCCTCGCCCCTTTAGTGTTCACAAATCCCTAGAAGCTTATAGAATAGAATAGAATCTAAACTGCTTTTTATGTGTTGTTTTTCTTTGTAATACTAACATTTCCAATGTAATATCTCTTGGTGGATTACAAAAACATTCTTAGTTACATGATATCATATAACCTTGTTAGATTACAGGGCAAGTAGGACCATTTTTTGAGGGTCTGACAAGTCACATGCTTTATTCAGGGTCACACAGTTCTTTCCAACATAATCAAAACTAGAACTCAGGTATTCAGACTCTAGCCTTCTTAAATGTAGAAGATTCTTCACACTGCTTAAGTGCATGGGTGAGCCCTGTACATAGTATAAATGGAATATGCATCATTTAAGAGAATATTAGAGTGGCATGTATGCAATAGGCAAAAGTAGCATTGTGAGGATTTTCTACCCTGAAACCATAAGCAAAGACAAATAAGCACACATTAATATATACGTAATCTTTTTTTTATTATGTTAAGTTAATCACCATACATTACATCATTAGTTGTTGGTGTAGTGTTCCATGATTCGTTGTTTGCGTATAATACCCAGTGCTCCACGCAGAACGTGCCCTCTTTAATACCCATCACCAGGCTAACCCATCCCCCCACCCCCTCCCCTCTGGAACCCTCAGTTTGTTTCTCAGAGTCCATAGTCTCTCATGGTTCGTCTCCCCCTCTGATTTCCCCCCCTTCATTCCTCCCCTCCTGTTATCTTCTTCTTCTTCTTCTTCTTCTTCTTTTTTATTTTTTTAACATATAATGTATTATTTGTTTCAGAGGTACAGGTCTGTGATTCATCAGTCTTACACAATTCACAGCGCTCACCATAGCACATACCCTCCCCAATGTCTATCACCAGCCACCCCATCCCTCCCACCCCCCACCACTCCAGCAACCCTCAGTTTGTTATATGTAATCTTAATAAGTATCTATTTGTTGATTGTTTATTATGCCCCAGGTATTAAATCAATACATAATATACATTTTCTCATTTAAATCTCACAATAAATTCATTGGAAACTGAATCTTAAATGAGTGAAGTCACTTGTGCTTGTCCTCTTAATTTTAATATAAAATTATTTAATAGGTTTTCTGAAGAAGCAATACCAAATTACGTGCAAGTATTCATTCATTTGAATCTTAGAATATGAGACTAATATTCATATAAATGACCTGCAAATATATGAAGAACTACATTGGAAAAAACATGATCACTATGACATACATATACTACCACATGGTATTTACTTCTTTATATGTGTACTCTTGAAATTTGCTTATTAGACTGTTCATTTACTTTGAGAGAAAACCATTAAGAAAAGAGGGGATTATTGGTGATTTTACATTTAATGTAGTGTGTTCTTCCCTAGATTTTAATCCAGCACATTCTATGTCTGTCACGTGTCTACTTTATATAGTAAACCAGTGAACGCTGGATAATCCTGTAAGAAAGAGAATTTCAACAGAAAAATATTCTAAAAACTACTTAGTTATACCAACTCATTGTAATCAACTTCAGAGTATTTCTGGTGACATAGAAAATGATTCTTCAAAATTAAAAAAAAATTCTTAATTCCATTTCAGGTGTTAGTTTCAATTGCAACTAAACCTTTAGTCCCAGTGATAGAAAACTATAAAATTCGAGTGATCTGAGTCATGTCTATGTTCTTCTCCTGCTGATCAGATGTTGAAGGTGCTAATGAACTGTGAAATGGCCAAAGGCAGGCAAGCAGCCAGAGGGAAAAAAGAGGAGAAGCCACAGACCTGGATCACCACAAAATGAGTAATTAGTCAATGAATAATGGGGAATTCAACTACATTAAACCTGTATCTCCTGCATATATTTTCTATCAAAACTTGCTAGAAATATAGTTCACAATCCATTATCTGAGGTTATAAAGACTATGTCCATTACATTGACTGTAGCTGGAAGTATCTACTCAGAGTCCTCAATGTGGATTGAGACTGGAAAACAGCCACTTTCCTATAAATGTTGGATCATTTGATGATAAAACAGATATATTTTTGCAAGTTTCTTTATTCCAAATTATAGAATATACTCTCTAAACTGATCTATGCCTTTTCTAAACAGGGATTATAGATGCTTTAGCCCAACTCCTTTCATCAACATAGGATTTTTTTGGTACTAATTTTGATTATTTTCTGTGACTCTTTGATACACTGCAGTTATTCATTGTAGATTTATTGGTCCATGATTGATTTCAATATTATCAGGCTGTGTCTGGAAAATAGCAAAACTTATAATTTGCTGCTGTGTGTGCACGCACATGCCCATGCATGTGAAGAGATTTTATTTCATGGTATGAAGAACCACTGAGGCTAAAAGAGGAGAACCTGGCAGATGGTCTATAATTTTTAATCTACATACTGAATATAAATATGGATATATAAAAATGACTCTTTGGCTATGAGTTCTTTCTATTTTACTGAGTCAGGATTCATTTTCATAAAACTAATAATACCTATTATTATTTTATTTAGATTCTAAACAAATACCTCACAAACATTCTAGTTCTTACTGTTTCCCACTCTTTTTTCTGACTTTCAAACAGAATCATTGTTTGGTTTGGTTTGGTTGGTTTGGTTTGGGTAAAAGGAATAAATGCATTCTGCCTATCTCTATCACCTTGGGTCTCATGAAAAAGAAAAGTAAAACATGTTTTTTCTTTCCATTTTGCTTCTGAAATTCTAGTTTGTTTGTTTCCTGTACATTTGACAATATAACTGGTAACTGCATTTACACCATTGCCTTATCAAGATCTTTAGGAGCAAAAGAAACAGGATATACAACTTGAGTTGAAGGTGGTGCTGGCATTTTAGTCCATTATGGCAGGTGTGTGTCATTATAGAAACATAAACAGATTGTTTCATCAACTGCTCCTAGCAATCTCAAAAATCTAATGTCATGAATATAAGTTGGATTGTCTGGAAACTCAATTTAAACATTAATGTTTTATTTGCACAGTCAATGCCATTCAGTAAAATGGTATTTTTTAATGTTTTCAGGTTAAACTCTTATCCTAATTTATTGTGATTATCCCCAAAACTTCTTCCAGGTAATCCATAAGTCTTCCTCAGTGCTCAGAATTCTAAACATTGGCTGGTTTATTTAAGCATTGGTCATTATTGCTGGAATCCTTCTTTCTTCATCCTTTTAGTTTGACCATAATAGTTTCTCACTTTCCCTGGTTCTGATAATTTCTCCTTTGTTTGAGATAGTATCTAATTGGACTGTAATAGCTATGTTCTAGACAGTACCTTTAAAATATGACATGTTCTTGATCTTAGTATTTTGGTTTTAGTATTGTTATTATTATTGGTATTACTCCTTCTCCTAATACGCTTCTTGCTGAGGTGTCTTTGCAAAGAAGTGGGAGACTGCCAAACCCATCTGTAGATTCTAAAACATGTAATGGAGTGTAATATTGTTCACTGCTCTGGCCACATCTAATTCTTTTCCTTGGAATTTGGGATCTGAATTTGTGCATGTGAGGTCCATGTGGGTGCAGAGTGTGTAATATCATGTGGACTCATGGGCTGATGATGTGCTTTGGGAGCAGGCATCACCACAGAGTGAGCAGTTGCTCAGAGAGACACAGAGATAGATTATACAGACAAGGAAAAGGAGAGGGAGGAGTGGGGTAATGATTCTGCAGTTGCCCGGGGTAGTGAGATTTTATTTCGCTTAGTTAAGACTCTGCTGTATTTATTAACAGACTGTATTCCCTGTTTTTGTTTTACTTTCAGCTGCTTTGCACTGATTGTTGTTTTGAAGGTAAATATGCCTTAAGACTACACTTAAGCAACTTAATAATACTTTTATAATTTATGAGTCACTTGGATTTTTTTTACACTAAATTTTTGTGTTCTTTGAAAAATTCTAGATCTTTACCAGTTTGTTTTTACAAGGGATTTTTTTTTTTGGTGATAAAACTATATCTTGGGGGCGCCTGGGTGGCTCAGTTGGTTAAGCGACTGCCTTCGGCTCAGGTCATGATCCTGGAGTCCCGGGATCGAGTCCCGCGTCGGGCTCCCTGCTCGGCAGGGAGTCTGCTTCTCCCTCTGACCCTCCTCCCTCTCATGCTCTCTGTCTCTCATTCTCTCTGTCTCAAATAAATAAATAAATCTTAAAAAAAAAAAAAACTATATCTTGATTGTAGTAGTAAATAGCTGCATGCATTTGTCGAAACTCATAGAACTATACACTAAAAAGTTAATTTTATTGTATGTATATTTAAAATAAATTTTAAAAAATTTTGAGGGGGGCAGAGGGAAAGGGAGAAAGAATCTTTTTTTTAAAAAAAAGATTTTATTTATTTATCTGAGAGAGAGAATGAAAGAGAGAGAGCACAAGAGCGGGAAGGGTCACAGGGAGAAGCAGACTCCCTGCCAAGTGGGGAGCTCAATGCGGGACTCGATCCTGGAACTCCAGGATCATGACCTGAGCCGAAGGCAGTCGTTTAACCAACTGAGCCACCCAGGCGCCCCAGGGAGAAAGAATCTTAAGCGGGCTCCACACCCAGTGCAGAACGCAACGTGGGGCTCAATGTCACAACCCTGAGATCACGACCTGAGGTGAAATCAAGAATACCACATTTAATTGACTGAGACACCCAGGTACCCCTAAAAATAAATATTTTAAAGTATACTTTGGAGATTCTAAATACACTACCATATAATTTTTATGTTTTTATCTGATATCTGAGAGATCAAAGAGATTTGAAATTAGAATTATCAACGTCATCTTTTTGCTTTGGAATATAAATTTCAAGAAGACAGGGACGTTACCTTGTTTAAGGCTTTATCCTGATAACCTAGCTTTACAGGCACTTGAGAAATGTTGAGTGAATAATAGCCAGAATATATCAAAGGTCCAATTTTACTAGTCATATACCAAACACGTTTTTGAAGAAGTTATACAGTTTATTGTATTTGTGTATTTTAAACTATAAAGATGCATAGTAGGTCCAGATATCAGTATGTATGTATGTATTTTTAAGGAGCTGACCACAGTCTTTTACAATGTAACTGTTATTTAGTATGTATTTTCTTATCTCCCCATTTTTCTTTTTTACTCATTGAACATATATATTTTTAGTTTCTACCATGCATCAGATAATGAACTTGTCCCATAGGACCTGGACTACAAGGGAATGTCAGGTTCATGCTCAGAAATCTTGATCCTGTGAGTTAATTTTTGTCTATATACTACTTCCAGTTATACTCAAATAAATAATATTCATGTCTACCCGGTTCATACTTTACTGTAAATGAAGAAGGAGAGGCATTGATTGGTTAAGACATAAGCTGATTTGCCCAAGATTAAAAATCAACAACAAAAAAAACTGAGACAGCTCTAGATTCAAACCCATCATTCTAAGTGCAAACTATCCATTTTTGCTATCCCCCCATGTTGAGATAACACATTATATGCCCTACAGAAACTGTTCTAATATGAATGTGCTCACTCAACATGTCTGTGGCTATGATCTATTATTGTTTTTAAGATTAGCCCTTCCCAAGACACTTCGTCTTTTCTTTGTCTAAGTTCCCATTTTATATACTCTTTAGCTTAAATCAAACACTGCTTTGTGTCTACTAAATTCCTACCATGTGCAGGAAGAAAATACTATTTTTCATGAAGAGACAGACCTGATGTCAATTCATTTAATGAGTCATATGATAGGTATGCCATGGTTTAGAACTGTCTCCCAGCATTAGGTTTTACTTTAAATATTAGAACCGTTAATATAGTCAGGCTTAAATTTTTTAATTGACTTTATAACGCAGTTTTAAATTTGTAGCAAAATTGAGTAGAACATGAGATTTCTCATGTATCCCTCATTCCCACATATGCCTAGCTTCCCTTACTATCAGCATCTCCCAGCAGAGTGGTACATTTGGTAGAACTGATGAACCTACGTGGGCCCATTATCACTCAAAGTCTGTAGTTTACATTAGAGTTCACTGTAAGTGTTGTACGTTCTGTGGGTTTGAACAAATGTGTAATGTCATGTATCCACCATTGTAGTATCACAACTAGTGGTTACACTGCCCTAAAAACCTGTGCTTTACTTACTCATTTCTCTTTTTCCCTAGCCCCTAGCAACCAGTGATTTTTTACTGTCTCCATAGTTGTTGCCTTTTTCAGAATGTCATATACTTGGAATCATACAGTATATAGCCTTTTCAGATAGGCTTCTTTTACTTAGTAACATGCATTTAAGTTTCCTCCATATCTCTTCATGGTTTGATAGCTCACTTTTTCCCATTGTTTAATAATCTATCTAGATATACCTCAGTTCATCCATTCTCCTGAAGGACACCTTAGTTGCTTCCAGATTTTGGCAATTATCAAAGCTACCATAAGGCTTACATATTTAAATTAAGTGTCTTTTCCTGTTGTCTTCAGCAAATGGATATATATGTTACCTGAAATATTTCAATACGTGGACAGCAATATCATTCAATACTTTTTAAATATCATTTAAACTTTTATATATATATGTATATGATCCTGTTTACTATAAAGTAAATAGTTGTATTTCAAAACAGTAGAGATATCAGTCACAATGCCTATAATATGAACTGTTCGAAGAACAGTCATGTTTTATCATTGGCAACTTCTTTGCCTTTGAACTGACACCAGACAAATGAATATGAAGAATCATGGATATACTCTTCCAGTCACATACTGTTAAGTCAACCGGGTTTCCCCACCTAATAGCTTCCTGGCATCCACCTGAGTTACTAAGGTCACTTATTTTGGTATATTAAGTGGAAAAAGAAAAAAAAAAAAAAACGTCTCTGAGCAAAGAACCCTCAATTAATTTAAAACATACAATAATAGGCTGTAAAATAACAACTGCATTTTAACCAGTAAGTTCATTAAACATTTTCTCAAACTCATAACCATTATTTTGCTTAGTCAAATGTTTTCTCAAAGAAGAGTTCATTTTAACTGCATAAAATACATGATGAATGAAGCAATTTACTTTTTTATTTACATTTTACCACTGATAATATTTTATTAAAAACACTATCACAAAAGAGCATATTGTGACTTTAATCAGTATTCACTTTCTAGGGCAATGCTTTGTTTTACATTTATAACTTTAGAGTTATGTTTGTGAATGATACAGAATAAGATGTCCCTAGAAATTACTAGACTACTGTACATTACAAAATTAATATATGCTCATTGTTTAACATAAACATAAGCACAAATACAGATAAGAGATGTTTTATAATATTTTTTCAAAGATAACTGAAAAGTGCAATATTTAGAATAAAGAGAAATTATGCTGTATTGAATGAAATGTTTATAGTAGTGATTTTTCTCTTACTCATTTCAAGAGCAGATAAAACTGACCATTTGTGATTTCTAAGACATCCTTATTGATATCATTCTTAATTTTCCATTCCAAAATAATAACTGTTTTCTTTTTATCTGAGCTTATTATTGGCCATTATTAGTAGTAAGATTTCTTTTTACACCTGTAAAATTTTGAACATAAACATTTTTTATCACTTGCAAATTAATTTTTTAAAAAGTTAAGTGAATAACTATATAAAGAGAAAACCAGGATGTTGTAAATTGGGTAAAATTTTATTTTGAGTGTAGCTCTTACTACCTTTTTTGTAGATATTAGATATTGCCTTAACTTCCTATTAATTAAAATAGTTATTTTTAATGATTTTTTTTGGAATTCTTAATTATCTTCTCATCCACAAAGCTGAAAGTAACATCATTCTGAGTATCATACCTCTGATTTCTTTAACTTCTTCTACTTCATGGGCTAAGACCTTCAGTACACTCTTTCTTTAAAAATAGCTTTTAAGTGGTCAGCCTTGTCTTGTTCCTTCATTGAATGGTAATGCTTGTAATGTGTATTAATTCAAATGGCACATGCTGAATATTTCTGTTGAATAGCTTATAAATCAAGGAAATTTTCTTTTTTAGTCATAGTTTGCTAAGAGTTTTTTAATAGAGTGTTAAGTTTTACCAACTTCTTTTGCAAGACCTATTGAGACAGTCATAATTGTACTTCTTTAATCTGTTTATGTAATTTTATTAATAAATATTCTTATATTAAACCAAGATAATCCTGTGATAATGGTCATAATGCATTCTTCTTTTAACAATATTTTTATAGGGCGCCTGGGTGGCTCAGTTGGTTAAGCGACTGCCTTCGGCTCAGGTCATGATCCTGGAGTCCCTGGATCGAGTCCCGCATCGGGCTCCCTGCTCGGCGGGGAGTCTGCTTCTCCCTCTCCCACTCCCCCCTGCTTGTGTTCCCTCTCTCGCTGTGTCTTTCTCTGTCAAATAAATAAATAAAATCTTTAAAAAAAAACAATATTTTTATAAACAACAGTATCATTTTAATAACACTATTTTGATAATCTTATGTTAAGGACTTCCACATCTATCTTTGTATAAAATTAGTTTTTGAGAATTATCCTTGCCTAGCTTTTAAATTAGCATTATGGTAGTTTCATAAAATTTGCTAAATAAATTTCTCTCTCTGTCTCTCCCCACTGCCTTTTCTTTCCTGTACTAGAATATTTACTTAACAGAGAATTATTCGTTCATTGGCACTTTGGTTAAAATTAAACTGTTGGGCTTGGTGTTCTTGATAAGAACATTATCTTTGTCTTCTATAGTTATTCGTCTCCTAGGGATTATACTTCATGAATCTGGTGATTTAAGTTTCCCTAGAAAAGAATTATTTTCATCTATGTTTAAACATATTTGTACAAAGTACATATTAATCTCACACTTTTTGAAATCTCTGAATCTATACTTATATACCCCAGTGTTCTTAATGTTTTTGTTTCCTCTCTCTTCTCTAAACCATTTGGTCAGACTGTCCAAAGGGTTATTTTATTTACTGATGTTTTCAAATAACCACATTTTAGTTTGATTGATCAATTCTAGTTTGTATTCTGTTTCTATCTTATGCATTTCTAATTTATTTGGGTTTTTTTTTTCTAACTTTGTTAATAGAAAATTTAGTTCATTTAAAAGGAATTTCATAGCTTTTACATGTTTTTAAAATTATATATTTATATCTTGCTTTGGTGACCCATGGCAGGTTTTGATTCATAATGTTCTCCAGTGTCGACTGTTTCTCCATAGGTACTA
The DNA here is from genome assembly GCF_002201575.2 of Neomonachus schauinslandi. Classification (NCBI taxonomy): domain Eukaryota; kingdom Metazoa; phylum Chordata; class Mammalia; order Carnivora; family Phocidae; genus Neomonachus; species Neomonachus schauinslandi. Next base: position 68,185,250 of record NC_058409.1, on the reverse strand, counting down.
ATTTCAATTTTAATTTTCTCCATAATTTATAAATCATTTAGGTTTTTTTCCTTTATGTGGAAATATTTGTGGAGACAGAGCTAAGATTTTTTGTTAATTATTAATGTTAATCTCTGTTGTTTGGAATCTATTAAGATTTCCTTTGTAGTCTATAAAGTCAAAATGTGGGAAATTTCAATATATTAGGAAATCATAAACACACACACACACACACAAACTTACTGAGTAAAGTCCTGTTTATTACCTTTTAATCTGGCTTGTCAGTTATCCTATTTAAATACTTAATATACTTTTTCTACTTAAATCGTCAGTTTCTTTTTTGTGTATGATGCCTGTGAACTTTAAACTATTTTTTTATTTAGCTATAATGAATATATAACTTTGTGTAAGTTTAAGGTGTAAAATATGTTGATTTGATACATTCATATACTGTAATATGATTACCACCATAGTGTTAGCTAATACCTCTATCACTCACATAACTATCACTTGTTTTTGTAGTGAGAACATTTGTTATACAATCTCTTAGCAACTTTAAGTATATAATAAATTATAGTTGACTATATTCACTATTCTGTCCATTAGGTCTCCAGAACTTACTCAACTTCTAGTTGCAAGTTTATACCATTTGACCAACATCTCTCCAATTCTCCCATCCCCTGAACCTTTGGCTACTCTCTGTTTCTATGAGTTCAGCTTTTTTAGATTTAACATACTAGTGCTCTCATACTTGTCCTTCTTTGGCTTATCTCACTTAGCATAATGCTTTCAAGGTCCATCCCTGTTGTCTCAAATGACAGGATTTCCTTCTTTCTCATGGTGAAATAATAATCCATTGTGTATGTATATGTGTATATATACACCACATTTTCTTTATCCATTCATCCACTGACAGACATTTAGGTTGTTTCCATATCTTGGTCATTGTGAATCATGCTGCAATAAACATAGGAACGAATAGCTCTTTTTGAAATCCTGGTTTAATTTCCTTTGGGTATATACCTGCAATTGGGATTGCTGGATCACTTAGTAGTTCTATTTTTAATTTTTGGAAGAACTGTCGTACTACACCAATTTACATTCCATCAAATTGTAAATTTCTGATAAGTGTGTCCAATCATTGCAGATCTGCCATCTTCTCTTTACAGTCTTTTGATGTTTAAGAATTATATTTTGAAGCTCTTCATAGTATATTAAGGTTTATGTATTTTCATATATTCTTGTGGACTATAACTTTGATAAATACCAAATACTTTTTGAATTTCTCCTTTAATGTGATTTCTCAGAGACTGATATTTTACACCATAATGACTTTTATTAGTATATTTCTTGGTAGGTCTTACCTGCTTTTACTGAACTCTCCATTTTTATTTTCTTGGTAGGCGTGTGTGCCTTTTGTGACCAGCATATGCTTGAGATGTTTTCCCTACGCTCTGAGTTCCTTCTCAGTTTTAAGTGGGTTCAAGCTGTAGTTTGAATACTCCAGCTTTTCCACTGTGCCCATTTCTGTTCCTATCTGTTGACATTTATGTCCCAATCCAAAGTTAATTTATAAGATGTTTAAGGGTTGAAAATATATATATATATGTATGTTATGTGTTGCTGCAATTCTCTGGGGATTAATTATATTTAAAGTCTTACCATACTGATTTTGTTTCTATTGGTGTTGATTATCCTGTTCATTGAATTTTGTGCCCCCATTCTGTACTTGATTTCTAAGATGATGCTATTTGTGCTGGAGATCATGTTCATACTTCACATTTCCTGCTAGCTTACATGTGTAATTGGGCCCGTTTAAGAAATTCTGCTTCCAGTGATTGTGACTACCCTGGTGAGGAGATTTCTGGGCAATGGCACCCTGACTTCATCCAGGTTCTTACTGACCTTGGGAAGACTAGCACTGGTTAAACTGTGAGGGCTGAATGAACCATTACTACTGTGATTCTCATCAAGTCACACTGGTCACCATACCAGTTCTACCTTTTCTCTGTCTACCACCTCACCGTGAGTGGACTGCCTCTCTAGTTACTGCCTCTTCTCACTGAAGTCCTAGCCAGTGTAGGTTTTAGCCTTCGGTTCTGTTCCTCACTCTGTTTATGTCCACCTTCTAACTTTTGCACATATCATTTCTAGTATTTTGTGGAAATGTCTTTTTTTTAATCACTAATATAACAGAAATGGCCCCCCTCACATGATATAGAATTGTTGCTGAGATATAGCTGCCCCAAGGGACTGCATTCCCCGATCATGTTGCATCTAGATAGGATCATATATATGTTTCTCTCCAGAGAAATGTGAATAGAAATATGTAATGAAGATGGTTATGGTTCAAGTGTATCTTTCCCATCTTTTCTTTCTGCATACAACAACTGGTTGCAGGGGACAGCATAGCTCCAGGGAATGGCAGAAACAAATATAGGAGCCAAGTTGCCTGAATTATCTAATGGGCCAATGAACCTAACCAACCCAGAACATGTGCAACAACATTGTACTGTTGCATAAGCAAGAAATAAACTTGAATTATATGAAGCCAATGAAATATTGCTTAGTTTATATCAGAGCTGTTAAAATTACCATAAATTATATCAGTGATACAGATTTAATTTCCATAAAAAATATATGTCCAGTATTTTCTATGGACTTTGAATTGGAATATGTAACTTTATATATTGATTTAATCTTGCTCAATTCTCTTTTACATATATTTAAACATTCACTTCAAATGTTTAAGCAGTGTTTTTTTATAATGCTGAAACTTTGAATATTTTCCTATATTTCTTAAGCATGATAAGGGATTTTTAATATCTGATGGTCATTTTTGAGATAGGGAAGAAATATAATTTGTCCAAGAATGTTGATGTATTTAATATATGATTAACGTTTTAATAAGAACATAGGCTCTTAAGACATACATGGTCATGATATCTTTCTAAGGTATTATAACTACCAGTGTCTAGATCAAACAGATGACACAACCTCCCTTACACACACACACACACACACACACACACACACACACAATCTATATAAACAGCACTGTTTATTTTTTATTTTATTTTTAAGATTTTATTTATTTGACAGAGAGAGAGCGAGAGCAGGAACACAAGCCGGGGGGCGGGAGAGGGAGAAGCAGGCTTCCTGCCGAGCAGGGAGCCCAATGTGGGACTCGATCCCAGGATCCTGGGATCATGACCTGAGCCGAAGGCAGACGCTTAATGACTGAGCCACCCAGGTGCCCGACAGCACTGTTTAAAGAGGCTTAAATTTGCTTTGTAAATTCCTGAAAATATTTGCTTCACTTATAAAGGCCCAGAACAAATGTCATGTGATTTTGTATATTATATATATTACCAATTCTTTCCTTATTGAGGTATAATTGACATAACATATGGTTTTGGTGCACAACATAATGATTTGATATTTTTGTATACTGCAAAATGATCACCAAAATAAGTCTAGTTAAGATCTATCACCATGGGCGCCTGGGTGGCTCAGTTGGTTAAGCGACTGCCTTCGGCTCAGGTCATGATCCTGGAGTCCCGGGATCGAGTCCCGCATCGGGCTCCCTGCTCAGCAGAGAGTCTGCTTCTCCCTCTGACCCTCCTCCCTCTCATACTCTCTGTCTCTCATTCTCTCTCTCTCTCTCTCAAATAAATAAATAAAATCTTTAAAAAAAAAAAAAAAGATCTATCACCATAAGACAAACCATGAGAGACTATGGACTCTGAGAAACAAAGAGGGTTCTAGAGGGGAGGGGGTGGGAGGATGGGTTACTCTGGTGATGGGTATTAAAGAGGGCACGTTCTGCATGGAGCACTGGGTGTTATACGCAAACAATGAATCATGGAACACTACATCAAAAACTAATGATGTAATGTATGGTGATTAACATAACAATAAAATATTTTTAAAAATTAAAGATATGAAAACATCGTAACAAGTTAAAAGAAAAAAGATCTATCACCATACATAGTTGTTTTTTTCTAGTGATGAGAACTTGAAGATTTACTCTTAACTTTCAAATATGTGATATAGTCTGACTAGTCACCATACTGAGCATTATATCTCCATGACTCACTTCCTTTTGACTCCCTTCACCCGTCACCCACCTCTACCTCCCACCTCTGGGAAACATCCATTTTTTCCCTTTTTCTTGGAGTTTTTTTTTTTTCTTTTTTTTTTTTTTTTTTTTTTGCTTTTAGGCTCCAATTACAATGAGATCTTGTCTTTTTCTGATGTTTCACTTAGCATAATGTCCATAAGTTTAGACCATGTTGTTGAAAATGGAAAGATTTCTTTATATTTTATGGCTAAATAATATTCCATTGTGTGTGTGTGTGTGTGTGTGCGCACGCACTATTTTATCTATTCATTCATTTATTGATGGATACTTAGGTTGCCTCCATGTCTTGACATAGTTGAATTATGTTACAATGAATGTGGGGGAATGCAGATATTGAGCTATTGTTTTTGTTTTCTTGGGTAAATATCCAGAAGTGAAATTGTTGAATCATATGGTAGTTCTATTTTTAATTTTTTGAGGAACTTCCATATTGTTTCCCATAGTGGATGTATCCCTTTACATTTCTACCAACAGCGCACAAGATCCCTTTTCTCTACATCCTCTCCAGCATTTGTTATGTCTTGTCTTTTGTGTTATAGACATAAATATGTATGAAGTGATACTTCATTGTTGTTTTTACTGGCATTTACCTGAAGATTAGTGATGTTATGCACCTTTCCATGTATCTGTTGGCTATCTTTGTCTACTTGGGAAAAAAAAAAGTACATTCAAATTCTATGACCATTTTTTTAATTATTTTGTGTTTCTTTTCCTTCTGAGTTGTTTGAATTTTTATATAATTTGGATATTAAGCACTTAACAAATACATAACCTGGAAATATCTTCTCTCAGTCAGAAGTTTGCCTTTTAATTTTGTTGATGGTTTCCTTTGGTGTGCAGAAGCTTTCTAGTTTGATGAAGTCTCATTTGTTTATTTTTGCATGTATTGCTTTTGCTTTTGGAGTCAGAGTCAAAAAATAGTCACCAAGACAGATGTCAAGGAGCTTGTCACCTGTGTTTTCTTCTGGAATTTTATGGTTTCAGGTCATAAACTCATTAATCCATTTTGAGTTAATTTTTGCGTATAATGTAATATAGTGGTTGAGTTTCATTATTTTGAATGTGTCGGTCCAGTTTACCCAGAAAAAAATGTATGGATAAGATGGTCCTTTCCCCATTTTGTTCTTGACTCCTTTGCCATAAATTAATTGACAATATATGTGTGGCTTTATTTCTGTGTTCTTTATTCCACTGATCTAAGTGTCTCTTTTCATGCCCATACTACAGTACTTTGATGTGTATAACTTTGTAATAGAGTTTGAAATAAAAAAGAGTGATGCTTCTTGCTTTGTTCTTCTTCAAGATTGCTTTGGCTCTTTACATTTTCACCATTGAGTATGATGTTAGTTGTGGGCTTGTCTTATATGGCCTTTGTTATGTTGATATACATTCCCTCTATACCCACTTTGTTGAGAGTTTTTATCATAATTGAATGTTGAATTTTTTCAAATGCTTTTTCTGTAATCAGTGAGAGGATATTATTTTTTGTTTTTCTTTTTTTTAATGTGGTATATTCCATTGATTTGAAGATGTTGAACCATCCGTTCGTTCCTGGACTAAATCCCACTTCATCATGGTATATAATCGTTCAATGTATTAGCAAACTAAATTCAATAATAATTTGTTAGGAATTTTGCACTTATGTTCACAGGTATATTGATCAGTAATTTTCTTTTCTTGTGGAGTCCTTGTCTGGTTTTGGTATCAACATAATACTGGTTTCATAAAATGAGATTGGAGGTTTCTCTCCTCTGTACTTCAGAAGAGCTTGAGAAGGACTGGTATTAATTCATCTTCAAATGTTTAGCGGAATTTGCCAATGAACCCATTTTATTTTGGACTTTTATCTGTTGAGAAGGTTTTGTTTGTTTGTTTGTTTTTAAAGATTTTATTTATTTGACAGAGAGAGGCAGAGTGAGAGAGGGAACACAAGCAGGAGCAGGGAGGAGAGGGAGAAGCAGGCTTCCCACGGAGCAGGGAGCCTGATGTGGGGCTTGATCCCAGGACCCTGGGATCATGACCTGAGCCAAAGGCAGACGCTTAACAGTTGAGTCACCCAGGTGCCCTGTTGAGAGGTTTTTGATTACTGATTCAATCTTCTTACTAATAATTAGTCTGTTCAGATTTTCTGTTCATGATCATATTTTGGTAAGTTTTATGTTTCTAGGAATTTATCCATTTCTTCTAGCTTGTCCAAGTTGTTAGCAAATAATTGTTTATAATAGTCTCTTACATTCCTTATTACTGTGATATCAGTTATATCATGTCTTCTTTCATTTCTCATTTTACTAGAGTGCTCTCTTTTTCTGGGTGAGGCCATTTAAAGGTTTTTTTATTTTGTATATTTTTTTCAAAAAAAAAACAGCTCTTAGTTGCATTGATCTTTTTATTGTCATTTAGTCTCTATTTCATTTCTTCTCTGATCTTTATTTCTTTCCTTCTAACTTTGGACTAGTTTGTTCTCCTTTTACTAGTTCCTTGAGGTATAAAGTTAGATCGTTTATATAAGACTCTTCTCTTTTCTTAAAGTGAGCATTTATCACTATAAAATTCCTTCTCAGAACTTCTTTTGCTGTAGCTCATAATTCTTGTTATATTTCTATTTTAATTTGTCTCAAAATATTTTTGATTTCTCCTTTGATTTCTTCCTTGACTTATTGGTTGTTCAAGAGCATGATGTTTAACCTTTACCTATTTGTAAATTTTCCAGATTTCATCATTTAATTAAATTTATAGTTCCATGCCATTGTAGTTGGAGAAGATGTTTGATATGATTTAAATCTTGTTAGATTTATTAAGACTTGTTTTGTGGTCTAATGATATATCTTAGAGAATATTCCATGGGTGCTTGAGAAGAATGTACATTCTGTTTGGGATGGAATGTTCTGTTTTTATCTGTTAAATCCATCTGATCTAATGTGTTTGAGACCAACATGTCTATTGATTTTGTCTGGAAGATATATCCATTGATGGATGTTGGTATTAAATTTCCCTATTATTTATTAGATTGTTGTCCTTTTCACCCTCTAGGTCTGTAGATTTTTCCTTATATATGTAGATGCTCTTTATGTTGGGTGCATAAATATTTACAAATGTTATATCCTCTTGTTAGATTGACCCCTTTATCATAGTCATAATGACCTTCTTGTTCTTTTATTACAATTTTGTCTGATACAAGTATGGCTACCCTCCTCTTTCCTCTGATTTCCACTGAATATCTTTTCCCACCCCCACTTTATTTTCAGTCTGTGTGTAATTTTTACATTTGGGGTAAGTCCCTTGTAGGCAGCATATATTATGGATCTTGTTTTTTGCTTTTTTTTGTTTTGTTTTGTTTTTTATATCCTCAGCTACTCCATGTCTCTTGGAGAATTTAACCCATTTGCATTTAAATTATTGCAGGTATAAACTTATTGCCATTTAATTAATTTTTTTGGCTGTTTTGTAATTCCTTTCTTCTCTTACTCTCTCCCTTGTGATTTGATGATTTTTTCATAGTGGTATACTTAAATTCCTTTCTCTTTAACAGTGTATTGTAAGTTTATAACAACTTAAGGTTGAATGCACTCTAAAACTGTATTTTTTCTCTCCCACCAAGTTTTATGTTTTGATACCACAATTGACATCTTTTTATCTGGTACATACATTGTTGTGCTATTATGACAAATTACTATGGAGTTATTTTTACTACTTTTGTATTTTAATCCTAATAATAACATTACAATAATAGATTATTCTGAATTTTACTATACATTCACCTTTACCAGTGAAATTTATACTTTCTTATGTTTCTCTGTTACTAATTAGCACCTTTTCATTTCCACTTAAAGAAGTCCCTTTAACATGTATTGTAAGGCCAGTCTAGTGGTGAGAAACTTCTTTAGCTTTTTCTTGTACAGAAAATTCTTTCTCCCTTTCAATTCTGAAAGACAACTTTGTGAGTTGGAGTATTCTTGGTTGAAGGTTGTGTTCTTGTTTTTGTTTTTCCTTTAGCACTTTGAATATATAGTCCCACTCTCCACTGGCCTGAAAAGTTTCTGCTGAAAAATATGCTGATAATAGTCTAATGGGAGTTTTTCTCTTGATGCTTTTAAGATTCTCTCCTTGTCTTTAACTTTGGGCAAATTAATTATAATGTGCCTTGGTATGGCCCTCTTGGATTTTCTCTTATTTGGAACTTCACAGGATTCCTAAATCTGGATGTCTGTTTTCTTCCCCAGGATAGTGAACTTTTCAGGCATAATTTTTCCAAATACTTTTCTGCTCCATTCTTTCTTCTCCTTCTGGAATCCCTATAGTGCAGATATCAGTCCAGTTGATGTTATCCTTTAAGTCCTTTAAGCCACCTCATCTTTTTCATTCTTTGTCTTTTTTTGATACTCTATCTGAATGAGTTTCCCTGTCCTGTCTTTGAGTACACTCATCTTTTCTTCTGCTTTACCTACTCTGCTGTTGAACCTCTGTCTTGTATTTTTCAGTTGTTATTTTATCTTTTAGTTCTGTGATTTCCATTTGGTACTTATATTTTTTGTTGTTTTGTCAAAATTTTCACTTTGGGGGCACCTGGGGGCTCACTTGTTTAAGCATCTGCCTTCGGCTGGGGTCATGATCCCAGGGTCCTGGGATGGAGCCTCATGTTGAGCTCTCTGCTCAGCAGGGAGTCTGCTTTTCCCTCCCCCCATGCCCCTCCCCCTACCCACTCCTGCTCTGAGATAAATAAAAAATCTTTAAAAAAAAAAATTTCACTTTGTTCATGCATTGTTCTTCTGATCTCAGTGGGCATATTTCTGACCATTATTTTGAACTCTTTATCAAATCATTTATATTTCTGTTTCAGTAAGTTTTTTTTCTGAGATTTTTTATCTTGTTTACCCACTTGGAAGATGTTCCTCCATCTCTTCATTTTCCTTGACTTTCTGTGTTGGTTTGTGTTAGATAAAACAGTCACCTCTCAATCTTTCACTTTGACCTCTTGTAGGAGATAAAAGTTATTGTTTACCCCTGCCCTAGCTGTTGGTTGTCTCTCCCGTCCTTGTGATTGTCCAAAGAGCCTTTGTTCTTAGTGGCTTATAGCAGTTAGGGTATTCCAGGACTTGTCAGTATCCCAAAAGGGAGGAACTCCGTCAGTATCTAGATTTAGTCTCAATAGAAGATGGACCCATAGGCAGCAGTTTTTAAATATATAAATGCAAATATAAATATATATAATAATGAATAATAAAAATATAAATGCAAATATAACTCTTTTAAGGGAAAACTGGGGCCTGGGTACTTCTGTCTTTCCCTGTACAGTGATCCTTGGGGTGATAGTACATGAAGAAATGTTTGTTTGCTACCATTCTGTTGAAGCTGTGGACACAATCCATCCTCACCACCAGAGCCAGGCTATCAAGGGATGTCTTTTCTGGGGAGCAGCCACAAAAGCTGGGGCACTAAATATGTACACAAGCTCCTCTCTCCAAGATATAAATGACTGGGATAAGTCAGGGGAAGAGAGCAAAGATGGTACCTGCTGGCCTCCCTAGTATCTGGAGAGAATTGTTGACCCCTAGATGTGTGTTTAATTAGAAGCCTGCTCCTTAGACCACAGCTATGATGATAGGCTAACAGGACTCTTTTATGGAAAGATTGGGTATTTCTGTCTTCTGCCTCTGCACTGTGCCCTGTGGTAGTAGCCAATTAAACACTTTCTCCACTTGCGACTGTTCCATGAGATCTGTGACTATAAGCCCCACTGCCCACCTGAACCAGGTGATGGACATTCTTTGGGTAGCAGCAGCAAAAACTGGGGCACCAGATGTGTACACAAGCTCTTTTCTGGGAGACAGCAGGGAGTTGGAGCAAGTCAGAGCAAAAGCATAAAGATGCGATGCACTGGCTTCTGTAGTCCGGAGAATAGTTTAGTTAAATCTTGATGTGCATTCAGTTAGATGCTTCTCCTCAGACCAAAGATTATAAGATAGTCAAATAGACCTCTTTCACAGAAAGATGTCTTTTAGTCAACTGCCTCTGCACTGGGTTCTGTGGTATAGTCATAGTGAGTCTGCATGAGCACTTTAAGAACTGTTTCTCAGTTCACTTGAGTCTACGGACACAAGCCCCATTGCCTTTCAAAGCTAGATGTCTTGGAGGCCTGTCTTCCAGGTTCAGTTCTTAAAAGTTGAGGTGCTAAATGTGGGGTTTAAACTCTTTGTTTCTCAGGAAGAAGTTTAGCATTGTGAGTTCCCTCCAGATTGTAAGTTGTCATGCCAAGGGTGGGACTTAGGGCAAGATTGTTTCTCAACTTCTATCCATTTCAGTGTGGGTTTTTGTTTTCTTATTAAGCTGATGTATAGTAGCTGCTCAGCTAGTTTTTGAAGTTCTTTCATAGCAAACTGTTCTGTATGTAGCTGTAGATTCAGTGTGGCCATGGGAGGAGGCAAGTATGGGATCCTCCTCCATCACCATCTTGAACCAGGATCCCAAGTGCTTTTTAAAAAAAAAAAATATATATATATATATATGTATATATAACTAAAATGTATTTGACCCAATTTTGGATTTTGAGGAGGAAAAGGCAACTCTACATGAGATTCTCTCTAAATACCATTTATCTAGACTAACTTAATTGGCAAAAAATTCCATATAGCTTTCAAGGGAAGAGATACAAAGGGGAAAACAGGGTCTTCCTTAAGGTGGAGGAGGTAAGAGTACCTCCCAAAAAAATGCTTCTTTCTTCTGTATTCAAAACTAGGCCTGTGGGACTCTTCTTAATGAGAAGAATTGGAATCAAACCTTCTGGTAAGTTAATTCCTTATTGTCTTTCCCAGAATTACCATGTTTAAGAACCTGAGATGCCCAGGTTGAATATGATCTGCCTGTTCGTGGTAAAAATAGAAGTATCCAGAAGAATCACATTACCCAAATACCTTTCCAAGTGCACTGAACTGGGGGATAATACTGTGTGTCATAGGCATTATAAATTCTAGAAACATAGGAGCTATATTTTCTAAATTTCAGTCATGGTAGCAAGAGAAGATAAAATGACATATTTCAGCAAGTTCAGTATATATTATGCATAGACCAAATAAATAAATAAATAAATAAATAAAATTAATTAAAAAAACAGAAATAAAGACAAATGGAAAAAATGGAAAATTATTAGGAGCATTAATGATAAGGACTCATTTATTTGGTATTAGAAAGCCCAACATGTCTTCCATAAAATAAACAAAATCTTTAGAACTTCCTGGGGTAATTTTTCCCCCATTTCATTGATGTAATTGAAATACAACACTGTGACTTACATATATTGTAAATTGATTACCACAAAAGCTGAGTTTTTGCCATCTCATATAGATAAAGTAAAAAGAAAGCACATTTGCCATCTCATATAGATAAAGTAAAAAGAAAGCAAAAATAATTCATAATGCATCATATGTTAGTGTTAGCTACAGTCATTCCCCATCCTTCTCTACTTTTGGTAACCACAAATCTGATCTCTCTCTCTTTTTTTTAATTTATTCTATATAAGATTCTACCAAAAAGAGAGATCACACAGTATTTGTCTAGTTTAGTCTGACTTAGTTCACTTAGCAAAATGCCTTTGAGGTCCACCCATGTTACTACAAATGGCAGGATGCCCTCACTTTTTAGGGCTGAACAATATTCCCCTGTTTGTGTGTGTGTATGTCAAAACTTTTATTCATCCATCCAATGATAGATACTGATGTTGTTTCCATGTCTTTGCTATTGTAAATAATGCTGCTACAAACATGGTGGTAGAGATAATTTTTGTTTATTTTAGATATATTCCCGGAAGTGGAAGTGCTGGATTATATGGTAGTTTTATTTTTTGAGGCACCTCCATACTGTTTTCCATGGTGGCTGTACCATTGTATAATCCCCCCAACAATGCACAAGTGTTCCTTTTCCCTACATCCTCACCAGCATTTGTTATCTGTCTTTTTGATGATGCCCAACAGACATGAGGTGATATCTTCTTGTGGTTTTGATTTATATTTCTGTGATGACTAGTGATGTTGAGCATCTTTTTGTATACCTCTCAGTCTCTTGTTTGTCTTCTTTGTAAAGATTGATTGTTTCTTTTGCTGTGAAGAAACTGGTATGATGTAGTTCCTCTCTTTATTTTCCATTTTATTATGTGTGCTTCAGATGACATATCCAAAGAATCATTGCCAAGATCCAAGTCAAGGACATTTTTTCCTATGCTTTCTTCTAGGACTTTTATGGTTTCAGGTCTTACATTTAAGTCTTTAATCCAGTTTGAGTTCATTTTCATGAGTGGTATAAGATAGGGGTCTAGTTTCATTCTTTCCTATATGAATATCCAATTTTCTGTGCACCATTTATTGAAGAGACTGTCTTTTCTGCTTTGCGTTTCCTTGGCTCCCTTGTCAAATATTAGTTGACAGTACGTGTTTCAGTTTATTTCTGAGCTGTCAATTCTGTTCCATGGGCCTCCTTGTCTGTTTTTATGCCAGTAGTACATTGTTTAGATAGGTATAGCTTGCAGTCAGCAAGTGTGATGCCTCCTTCTTTGTTCTTTCTCAGGATTGTTATGGCTATTTGGGGTCTTTTGCGGTTCCATATAAATTTTAAGAATGTCTTCTCTTTCCCTTTTCTTTAAAAAATTGCCAAAAAAAAGAAAAAAAGGGATCTCAATAGAGATCACATTGAATCTGTTAATGGATTTTGGTAGTATAGACATTTTAACAATATCATTTCTTCTGATCCATGAATCCTGGATACCTTTCATCAGTGTCCTACAGTTTTCAGAGTAGAGATCTTTCACTACCCAGGTTAAGTTTATTCCTAAGTATTTTATTGTTCTCCACATTAATGTAAATGCCATGTTTTACTTCTTTTTCAAATAATTCATTGTTATTGTATGCAAAGGCTACTGACATTTATATATGTTAATTTTATATCCTGCAACTTGACTTTTTTATTGTCTAATATTTAGGATTTTCTATATATAAAATCATGTCATCTGCAAATAGAGACAATTTTATTTCCTCCTTTCCAATTATGTTTCCTTTGTTTCTTTTTCTTGCCTGATTGTTCCAGTGAGGACTTCTAGCACATTATGTTGAATAGGAGTGGTGAGAGTGGGCACGCTTGTCTTAATCCTGATCTTAGAGGAAAAGCTCTAAGTGAGTGAGTATGATGTTAACACTGGATTTGTCATATATAGTCTTTGGTATAGAAGGAATGTACCTCAACATAAAAAATTTGTTAAAAGTTTTTTTTATCATATATCAGTAGTGAATTTTGTCAGTAGTGAGGAGATCATAATTTTTTGTCTTTCATTCTAATGTGATGGGTAATGTTGATTGATTAGATCTATGTTGAATCATCTTTGCATCCCATTTGATCATGGTGAATGATACCTATAATGTGGTGTTGAATTCAATTTGCTCATTTTATTGATAATTTTTGTATCTATATTGATCAGAGATAGGAATCTATAGTTTTCTAGTAATGTCCTTTTCTATCTTTGGTAGCAGGGTGATGCAGGCCTCATAAAATGAGTTTGGAAATGTTTCCCCCTCTTTGATTTTTTGGAAGAGTTTGAGAAGGAATTATGTTGATTCTTTAAATGTTTGATAAAATGTACCAGTGAAGACATGTGGTTCTGGCTTTTCCTTATTGGGAGATTTTTTTATTTCTCACTAATAATTGGTCTATTCAGACTTACTATCTCTTTCTGATAAAGTCTTAATAATTTGTATGTTCTAAGAATTTTTCATTTCTTTTAGGTTGTCCAGTATATTGACATATAATTGTTCATAGCAGCCTCTTATCATAATTTGTATTTCTGTAATGTTTCTGTTGTGATATCTCCTTTCACATCTATAATTTTTTGTTGTTTTCTGTGTTTTCTTTTTCCTCAGTTATGCTAGTTAAAGATTTGTTGATTTTGTTTATCTTTTCTATTGTTTCCCTATTATGTCCTTCCCTCTTAAGTGATGCCATGAAAGCAATTCTAAGTTTTTGAATGTTGTATTTCCATTTGATTTGTCTAAAGATACCTCCCCTCCCCCCCTTTAATTGGTTCTTTGGCTCTTCAGGAGAGTGTTAATTTCGAGGTATTTGTGGATTTTTGAGTTTTCTCCTTGTTTATTTCTCGTTTTATAACATCATGATCAGAGATATGTGGTATGATTTCATTCTTCTTAATTTGTTAAGACTTGTTTTATGGTCTAACATATGGCCTATCCTATGTTAGGATAATGTTAGAGAATTTTCCATGTGCACTTGAAAATAATGTGTATTTTGCTGTATTCAGATAAAATGTTCTAGATTGGTCTATTGGGTCTACACTTTTGTTCTAATCCCATTTCCTTATTCTTAGATGATCTATTCATTTTTGAGAGAGGGGTATCCAATATTGCTATTATTTCTTCTTTAGCTCTTAGTTTTTAATTTACATATTTAGGTGTTCCAGCAATGGGTAGATAAATATTTATAACTTAAATCTACTTGATGGAGTGACCCCTTTATCATTATGTAATGATCTTCTTTGCTCTTTTTACCACTTAAAAATTGTTGTGTCTGATATAACTATAGCTACCTCTGCTTTCTTTGATTAGCATTTGCTTGAAATCTTTTTCCATTGCTTCACTCTATGTGCACCTTTAATGCTGAAGAGAGTCTCTTGTTGGCAACATATCATTAGAACTTTTTTTTTTTTAAATCCATTCAGCCATTCTATGTCTTTTGTTTGGAGAATTTGACCTGCTTAAAATAATTCTTGATACATAAGGATTTACTCTTGTCATTTTGTTGTTTTGTAGATCCATTGTTCCTTGCTTCTTTTGCTGTGTTTTTGGTGTTTTGATGTCTTGTGCTTTCTTTGACTTTATCACATTCTTTTATATATTTATTACACATTTCCTTTGTGGTTACCATAAGGCTTACATAGAATATCTTCAAATTGCAACACCCTAACTAATAACTTAACTTTAATAGAATTCCTAAGCTTTACACACTTACTTCTCCTCCGACTTATATTTTAGGTTATTATTGTGAATAATAATAACGGATTACCACAGTTTATTTTTTACTATGTTTTTTAACTTTTAAATTCAATTTGAAAATGATTTACATACCACCATAACCATATGACAGAATCCAACTTTGATTATATATGTACTATGATCAGTGGGTTTTACCCTGCCTTCTTATATTTTTATGATGTTAACAAGTATCATTTTATTTCTATTCAAGGAATACCCTTTAGAGTTTCTTACAAGGCAGGTCTAGTGGTTATGAATTCCCTCAGCTTTTGTTTGTTTGGGAAAGTCTTTATCCCTCCTTTATTTCTAAAGAATAGCATTGCCAGGTACAGTATTCTTGGTTGACAGATTTTTTTTTTTAAGTTTCTTTTGGGAAATCTCCCAATAGTCTTATTAAGAGTTCACTTATATGTGACTTCTTTCTTTTCTCTTACTGCTTTTAAATTGCTTGACTTTTGACTTAATTATAATGTGTCTTCATGGAGCCCTATTTGGGGTTTTCAGAGCCTCTTGGATCTGGAGATCTTTCTCTCCCCAGGTTTGGGAAGTTTGGGGCCATTATTGCTTTAAATATACTTTCTCTTCTCTTCCTGGAATTCTCATAATGTGAATATTGTTTTTTTTCATTGTGTCCCATAGGCTTTCTTCAGTCTTTTTTACCTTTTTTTGTTCCTCTCATGGGATAATTTCAAATGTTCCATTTTCAGGTTTCTGATTTCCTCGTTCGATAAGCTTCCTTAAGAGGATTATTTTGAATTCGTTGACAGTTCATAGATTTCTAAGATCAGTTATTAGTTTTTTTTAATGGTATTATATTTATCTGATTTTTTGTGTTCCCCTTGATTTATTACATTGATAGCTACACATTTGAGTAAGTGATCTCCTCTTCCAGACTTTTCCAGATTTGCTTTGCTAGAGACAGTTCTTTACTTGTCAGCTTACTTTGGGTTTCTGGATGTGTCGGCAGGTAGGGACTAATTTTCATCAAAGTAACTTTAAGTTCTGAGGTCATATGGGGAGGGGGGCATTGTGTGCCCTGACTTGGGCAGAAATCCTGGCTGTAGGACCTTGAGTCAGGCTTACCAGATGGCTGGGACAGGGTATGATACTCAACAATAGGTGGGGCTATAAATTAGCATCTCTGCCGCACTGAGGCAGCAAGACAAGACCCAGTGCCTACACAGTTATCAGGTAAGAGTGTACACTGAATATCCTAGTCAAGTGGGACCACTGGTTTTGCTCTACAGACAGGAAAAGCCTTCAGTTTTGTACTCTTCAAGTGCCACTCTAAGCTCTGTAGTTTCCTGGGTGCTCTGGTAAGGTTTCTGGGTTGGTGGGCCAAAGGCTGATTTGTTTCCCTAACTGGGTGCAGGAGAAGCAGCTCCAAGGCTACTAATGTTCTTTGTTTGTGGTCTTAAGTTGACCTATTCCCTGAGTTCCCTGCTTGAACAGGACTACTGTTTTTGCTCTGGGGGTGTTCAGCAGTGCCCACAATCAGCTTGAGACTTACAGGGTTATAGACCTTCCATGTATTCTTGCCACCTCTTTCTCTCAAATGGGGCTGCGGCTACACTCCACTGTAGGTAGGGCTATGACTTCCTCTGCCTGGGTATGAGCAGATCAGGCTACAGCACCAGCAAAACTCCTGGCGTGGGGATCTGAATTATGTAGACCTGCACCTCACTGAGTTCCCTGGTCAGAGAGCAAATGAGTAAAACCAGTGATGGGAATACAGCTTGTGTCAGAAAAAAGGGGAAGGGTTCCCAATTCTTCCCTCCAGAGCCCAGTTGGATTCCAGGGATGAAACCAGAGTAGAGGGCTCCTACAAAGTGACCATGATGCTGGGGGTTGAAGGACAGTTGCTGGAACTCACTCCAGTAGTCCCTTTTTGAATAGGGGTCTCAGGAGAGACCCCTTAGTGTGGTGTCATGATGGCTTGGGCAAGGTGATCACTGTGTAGCTGCTTTTCTTACCTTTCTAATGCAGTCTGTCTTGGTCTCTATGTTACATGGGGGTGCTTCAGCCTCATTCCCATGTTCTGTGATTCCCTCAGTAGCATCTAGTCTGTGAATAGTTGTGAGGGTGACTGAAGTCTGTAATGACAAATGTCTCCATTTTGGTGACATAATACCTCTCTCTTTGGAGGCAGTTCTTAAATAAATACTGTGGTGGCTATTTTTTAGTGTATTTGTTTTCAGTCAAAACTAAAATAATAGTGTCTAATCGAGTAATGTGGACCTAGCTTTGACCTTCTTTACTTGAAGGTCTTTTCAGATTGTGAAGAAGTTCCTAATTGTCCAATCTGCCATTATATTACGAAGAACATGAAACATTTTCCTTTACCACTAATGCAAGCATATCAAAGTAAAACTGATAGAATTCTAAGGATTAAAGAAGTATGCTGGGGAGAATATTAATTTAGGACTTAAACAGAAACCTAAAATTGTGATTTTTTTTTTTTGTATTTATACAAGTCAGTCAAACTTAGCAAGCCTCACATGCCTCTGCTATGAAAAAGATATTAAAAGGATGAAATAAATATACATATGTGATAATAAATATCAGTGTACAGATGTAATAAGGAAGGCTAATGGCTAAAACTTTTGTGGGTGCAATGTCTCTTTGGTTTTATCTGTCCGGGAGAAATGACGAGAAACCTTGGAGTAGGTTCACCAAGACCAGAAATGATATACATTAATTCACTTCATATTACTCTGGTAATCAAAACTAGTCACATGACTAAATACAGATGCAAAGTCTGGGAAATTGCTAATCAGGTAGCCGTCGCTGTTGTGAGTCTTAGTTTTCTTAGCCCAGGAATTAGAACATTGGATTTAGCAGTTACAAAAGGAAAATTTACCTGTTTTGTTCCATTTCTCCTTTCATTATTTTCCTTTTTTTCTGGTTCCTAGAGCCAGACCTCATCCTGTTTTCTTTGGATATTCCTGGAAGCTAGTTATCTTTTAAACAAGTGTCAGAAGGTAGGCAAAGTGTTACTGTATTACAACTGAACATACGTATTTCAACAGAATCTAAAAGACAAACTTATTTTAGAATCAAAACATTACATTTATAGAGGTACTTAATTAGCTATAACCTTCTGACCCCAAAGATAAATCGTAATCAACATGTTCATCTTGAAGCAGAAAATGGTATCATAAAGGTATTTATGAGTAACACATATTATGCATTGTGGGGAGGCTTTAGATTACTTTTCTATAAAAGTACAGAATAGGGACACCTGGGTGGCTCAGTCGTTAAGTGTCTGCCTTCGGCTCAGGTCATGGTCCCAGGGTGCTGGGATCGAGCCCCGCATCAGGCTCCCTGCTCGGCGGGAAGCCCTTCTTCCTCTCCCACTCCCCTTGCTTGTGTTCCCTTTCTCGCGCTGTCTCTCTGTCAAATAAATAAATAAAATCTTTAAAAAAAAAGCATAGAATAAGCTACTTGGAAGGAAGCTAATGAGAACAGGTACTGGTTACAAATTTTAAATTGAAAACTTTAAAAATTTTTTATAGAACAGGAACTAGAAAGAAAAACTCAAACATGCCCAGGGAACATTAAATTATGCAAATTAAAGTCAACATCTAGATACACTTTTTGTGGTAATTAATTGTAATATTTTGTTTAACAAAAAAATCAACAATAAATTTTTAAGAAAATAAGATTCAAACACTGTTAAATCGATTTCTGGAATCTCAGTGCAAGTAATTAACTGCTGGAAAACACACACACTACTGTACAATCACATAAACCAAAGAAAAATGAAGACAGATTTAAGCAAGAATAAAAACAGTAAATGAAAATTGCAGTAGTATTGAGATCTAAAAGGTCCTAACAGTTCTACGTGCAGCATCTGTAGCATGAAGGAACACAATGATTTACATATAAACGGTCTGCTTACATACAACGATCACATAAGTAAATGTAGACATTATGCTGCAAATGTCATGAAAGAAATACAACTGTCTGATTGATATGCAGAATGTTTGCCAGGATGGTGACAGCCAAAGTAAGTTCAAAGTCACAGGAAATGTTGTCATCAGCCTAGTGTAAAAATGTACAATTACTTGCTATTCTCTTTCTGTTTAAAGGTGACTACTACTATCTTTTCCCTAGGCTACTTGTTCACTGTAGCTTATTATCATTACAAAGTATTAAAATGGATTAGCTTTTCCATATTGTGTTCCTATTGGGAAGGGCATGTTTTAGACAGCTCACTGACAAGATTTTTGAAAAAGCATTTATTTCTCTACTAAAAATTACCAGACAGCTTGTTTTTGAGAATAAAAATCTCTAAATTGCATGCTTGCAAATTCTTCTTTCCTGATAATTTCATTTAGTGTAAAAAAAACGAAAGAGAAGTGAGCAGTATCTAATTAATATCTTCTAATGCCCAACTAATGTCAAGCATGACTCCAATTTATAACTGAACTGTATTTTTACATTGAAAAATTCAATTACATTTACTGACAGACTTTGAAATGCCACATTATTTATATTGGCAAACTTTGCAGGCTCACGGTATATTTATTAACATTCTTTCCACAGAATAAAGCATATATACAATACAGATCACTGCATTCTTCATTTTTTAATCTTTCAAAGTGATATGTATATCTACCAGAGCAGCAAGGGGCTGCTTCATCCTAAGAGAGCCAAAAGACCAAATGGAGGCAGGCATTAATGTGCCCTTCCTTTTAATTCTCCAGGCAAAACAAGGTAACCTTGACATTTCACTATCCTCTCTGGCTCCTGCTTTTTTACTCTTTCTCTGGTGCTTTCTTCTCAGCCCCTCCCCACTCCATCCCTGTTCCTACAAGCATACAGTACAACCATAGGGCCCTCTGTGCACACATCAACAATTTTGAGCTGTGAAGAGGTTCAATTGCCACATTGGTGACTCAGTTGCAACGCACAAATCATTTACTACGATAGCTTGAGGACATGACAATGACAGAGAGACATCTGGGATGGGAGGCAAAAAGGGGGGGCGGTTATTCACAGCTGGCACATTAGTCCTGCTAGCCACTAGACCGCCACAGTGTCCCCAGTTTCCTTCCCCTTTTTTTCTGCCTGCTTCCTGCTGTCAGCTGCCAAAAGATATCTGTTCTCACCCTTTGCTGAATGA
Organism: Neomonachus schauinslandi; assembly: GCF_002201575.2. Taxonomy (NCBI): domain Eukaryota; kingdom Metazoa; phylum Chordata; class Mammalia; order Carnivora; family Phocidae; genus Neomonachus; species Neomonachus schauinslandi. The sequence continues at coordinate 68,164,978 of NC_058409.1, read as the reverse complement.
AAAGGTGCTAATGCATGACTTCAGGATATGTCAGAACATACAGTACTTACAAGTGTTTGGAGATGCAGCCAACCTCACCATGGGGAAAAGAAACGAGTAACCAAAGAGCAATTGTCTTGAAAAGGGCTATTCCTTTTCTTTGTACACTGCAGGGGTCTTCCTTAGCTTTAAGTCACCTATTTCCCTTTCCCTGCACAAGATATCCAATGTCTTTAGCAATCCTGAATATCATAGTATTTCTGTAATCTGACCATGGCAAATATACCAACTAACATAAGAGATAATTCAAAATTACAGGATTACTGTAGGATACTAGTTTATTTTTTTCTTTTTATATGCCCAGGAAGAGACAAAATTAGAAGGGGAATGAAACAGACATTGCACTTTGCTCATGATCACTGTAACTGGATAAGTCATTATCTATTACTGAAATGCTTATCTCTTCTCAGCTAACACCTAGTATACAGGTGTTCACTCACCTCTAAGAAAAAGAAATTCCCCTTGGAACTGGCAAAATCTGAACAACTCCTTTAACATCCAGAATTGACATTTCAAGCTCTAGCCTGATAGTATAACCAGGAGCATGGTACAAGTACCCCAGCCCACCTATTGCCTCAGTGAGTCAGGAGTGAGTCCCTAGCACATCCTGGGACACCCCTCAACAGTGCTTATTACAGCCCCAGCCATCTTACCACCAAGGTAACACAGTCTCAAGGCACCCCAGAACACTCCAAACCTCTACCATTTTGGATCCAGCTACCCCACCTGCATGCCCTAGAAGACCACTTCAGCTCCACCCTAAGTCACCAGGCATATACGGGGACTGACCATAGTCAAGGTCATTCCTTCAAGTTTAGGAGAAGTAGCTGTTCTGCCTCATTTATGGAAACACAGAAAATGAAGCAAAATGAGACAGAGGGATATGTTCCAAAAGAAAGAACAAGACAAAATCTCAGAAAAAGTACTAAAGGGATTGGTGATAACCAATCTACATGATAAAGAGTTCAAAATTATGGTCATGAAGATGCTCACCAGCCTGGGGAAAAAAAGAGTGTATGAACTCAGTGAGAACTTCAACAAATACATAGAGAATGTAAAAGTGAAAAACTAAAGGGAATCAGCAGTAGATACACTACATTAAAAAATGGATACTCAATAGATGAAGAAAAAGCATTTGCCAAAGTACAACATCCATTCATGATAAAAACCCTGATCAAAGTGAGGTTAGAGAGAACATACCTCAACTTAACAAAAAGGCCATATATGACATATCCACAGCTAACATACTCACGGTGAAAAACTAAGAGCTCTTCCCCTAAGGTCAAGAACAAGACAAGGATGTCCTCTCTTACTACTTTTATTCAACATAGTACTGGAAATCCTAGCCACTGTAACCAGACAAGAAAAAAGAAATCAAAGGGATCCAAATTGGTAAGGAAGTAATAAAACCCTCACTCTTTTTAGACAATATACTATACATAGAAAACCCTATAAGACTCCACCAAGAAACAATTAGAAGTAATGAATGAATTGAATAAAGTTGTAGGATACATAATTCATAAACAGAAATCTGCTGTACCTGTAGAAACTAATGATGAAGTAGTAGAGAAATTAACAATTCTATATACAATCAATTGAACCAAAAATAATAAAATACCTAGGAATAAACCAAATGGGTGAAGGAACTATACTCTGAAATCCGTAAAATACTGGTGAAAGAAATTGACAATGACACAAATGAAAAGACCTACAATGTTCATGGATTGGAAAAATTAATATTATAATGTTCATACTACCCAAAGCAATCTACAGATCCAATGCAATCCCTATCAAAATACCAACAGCGTTTTTCACAGACCTAGAACAAATAATTCTAAAACTTCTATGGAACTATAGAAGACCATGAATACCAAAGCAATCTTAGGAAAGAAGAACAAACCGGAGGTATCACAATCCCTGGTTTCTAGATATACTGCAAAATTGTAGTCATCAAAACAGTATGGTACTGGCACAAAAATAGATACATAGAACAGGATGGAGAGCCCATAAATAAGCCCACATGGTTAATTAATGTATGACAAAGGTGTTACGAATGTACAATGGGGAAAAGGTAGTGTCTTCAGAAAATGGTGCTGGGAAAACCAGACCGCTATATGCAAAAGGATGAAACTGAACCACTTCCCTGCACCATACACAATAATAAACCAAAATGGATAAAAGACCTAAATGTGAGACATGAAACCATAAATCTCCTAGAAGAAAACATATGCCATAATCTCTTTGACATTGGCCTTATGGACATTTTTCTAGATATGTCTCCTCAGGTAAGAAAACAAAAGCAAAAATTTATCAGGACTACACCAAACTAAAAAGCTTTTGCACAGCCAAGGAAACCAACAAAATTAAAAAGGCTATCTACCAAATAGAACAAATTTGCAAATAATATATCTGATAAGGGGTTAATATACAAAATACATAAAGAACTTATACAAGTCAATGGCAAAAACCAAATAATCCAATTAAAAATGTGCAGGGGACCTGAACAGATATTTTTCCAAAGAGAACATACAGATGGCCATTAGCTACATGAAAAGATGCTCCATATCACTAGTTATCAGGGAAATGCAAATCAAAACCACAATGAGATATCACCTCATGCCTGTCAGCATGGCTAGTATCAGATTAGAAATGAGTTGGCAAGGATAGGGAGAAAAAGGAACCCTCATGCACTCTTGGTAGAAGTGCCAATTAGTACAGCCACTGCAGAAAACTGGAAATTCCTCAAAAAATTAAAAATAGAAATACCACACGATCTAGTAATTACACTACTGGATACTGACTCAAGAAAACAAAAACACATATATTTGAAAAAATATATATGTACCCCTATGTTTGTTGCAGCATTATTTGCAATAACCAAGATATGGAAGCAACCCAAATGTCCATCTATAGATGATTGGATAAAGAAAATATGGTATATATACAATAAAGTGTTATTTAGTCATAAAAAAGAATGAGATCTTGCCATGTATAACAACATGGATGAACCTAGAGTGTGGTACTATGCTAAGTAAAATAAGGCAGAGGAAGACAAATACCATATGCTTTCATTTTATGTTGAATCTATAAGACAAATGACAAAAGAAAGCAGAAACAGACCCATAAATACAGAGAAAAAGATGGTGGTCACCAAAATGTCAGGGGTGTGTGTGTGTGGGGGGGGTAAATTGGTGAAGGGGGGGTATGGGAGGTACACATTTCCAGTTAGAGAGGGATTAAGTCATGAGGATGAAAGGTACAGGATAAGGATAATAGTCAATGGTATTGTAATACTATTGTATGGTGACAGTAACTACATTGTGGTGAGTATAGCAAAATGTATAGAGAAGTTGAATCATTATGTTGTATACCTGTCATGAAACGTAAATAGAAATTTTTCAATGGTCAAGTTATTGCTTGACCATATGGACAGAATGAATGTTTTCCCACAATCTTGTCTAAACATAAGTAGAAACTTTTCAATAGTCATTAATTTTAATATGGTCTATGCATTACAACCATGATTCAAGTTTATTTAGTTCATGTTACTAAGAGTTTTGCAAGTCATGTAATTTATAGTATTTTTTAAATGCAAGTATCTTATAAAGGACATAATCTTTGAAAATTTCCTTCAATTCCATTCGCTATCAATAGTCATTCAATAAACTTAACTAGCAAAATTTGGATTGATTTATCATGACAGAATCATAAATATAAGGCAGAACTCAGAAAATCTCTTAAAAAAAAGATTTTATGTATTTATTTGACAGAGAGAGACACAGTGAGAGAGGGAACACAAGCAGGGGCAGTGGGAGAGGGAGAAGCAGTCTTCCCAGGGAATAGGGAGTCCAACGCTGGGCTCAATCCCAGCATCCCAGGATTATGACCTGAGCCGAAGGCAGATGCTTAACGACTGAGCCACCCAGGCACCCCAGAACTCAGAAAATCTTATAAAGAAAAATGTAAGCTATTAAACACAAAACTCATACTTTAGGATAACAGCCTTCAAATACAAAAATCTAATTCTTTTGCTATTTATTTGTTTAAATTCCAATGTATGAATTGTATGTTCCCAGAAATTATTCTTAGTCTATGTCATTATTAAAGATCCTTAGCATAGGGGCACCTGGGTGGCTCAGTCATTAAGCGTCTACCTTCGGCTCAGGTCATGATCCCAGGACCCTGGGATTGAGCCCCATGTTGGGCTCCCTGCTCAACAGGAAGCATGCTTCTCCCTCTCCCTCTGCTGCTCCCCCTGCTTGTGTTCCCTCTCTCACTATATCTCTGTCAAATAAATAAATAAAATCTTTTAAAAAAATTATTAGCATAAACTCCAAATGTATACTGTCCGATACCTCATTTCTCATACCTAAACTTTGCAAGAGATCATGAACAATTTTGTGGTCTAGTATGGCACAATTAAATGATGATTAGGTCAACCCCCCCCCCCCCCAAATAGATGATCATCAAACAATTTAGCTAACAATATGGTACTAGGAGTAAGTATAAACTATAGGCTGCATATCTCTAACACTGTAACTCACTAAGAATAATAAGAAAAAAATATGCATGTTATTTAAAAAGTTACCCATATGTAACACTAAGATTCAGTAAAACATTTTCTCACCAAATTTTTAAAAAGTACTCCTTGGGAGTAAATTTCCTCAACTCTACCTATCTATAAGATTTGGATATAATACAGAGTACAGAGTTAACAGTTGGACTGTATCAGTAATTTTAATCATTATTATTTTGACAGCATTCACATGGTCAAAACTAATCAATGAAAACAAAGAATTGGAACACAAGCAGCCTAACTAAAAAGGAAGTTTTGTTAATTAACTCAAGTATGTTCTATGAGAGAAATGTTAAAAGAATACCCAAGAAAAGGAACACGAAATATATAATTTGGAGTGTTTTGAAGTAGCAACCACATAAAGTCAGAGCTTTGAAGTAAAATGTATGCTAAAGACTGTTATCAATCAGCCCACTGGACAATATTGTGGAAAAAAATTCACTTAACCATGAGAATTTTATCTTTTTCCAAGTTCTTGATATAAATGAGCATACAGTAGTTCCTAGTCCTTGAAGTGAAGAGAGTATTATGTGGAAATATAAAGCTTAGAAGAATACCATAAAAAAATATGAGCTGAAATTCAAATATCAGATGCAAATAAGAAAGCCAGCAATCTTTTCAGGTATGCATATTTTTGTGGATTTGTTCATAACACAAGCAATGCCAGTAGCCCTTCTTAAAGGAAGCTGCCCCATTCACAGCCCTAGTAGGAAAGTCAGGTCAACTAGCCATGTGACTTCCCTCTTTCTCTGGGTCACAGCTCCTTCGGCCAACAGATTGCATGAGTTAATCTGGCAAGCTAGTTAGGCAGTTCAGGAAATGGAGTGGTAGAATGGCATCCCACAAATATGCAAAGGATGGCCCATTCTGGTCTATGAATAAGCTACAATGAAAAGGAAACTGAATCCATGAGTTAAAAAATTGGTGTGATGACCCACAAAATCCTGTGCTGAGGTCCATCAAGGGATCCTGGAACCAGTCTGTTATAGGATTCTTGGCCCTGCTATATTTCTTGCTCACCCTATGGAATCTCTGGTCCTTTTATGACACTATTTGCATTATCCCCTCTTGAACGAACCAATAAGCCCTATTTCTATACACCCAAAATAATCTCACTAAAATACCTGTTCAGATATATAGCAATGCCACCAACAACATTTGCTTTGAATGCTCCTTTAATTCTCCCTTTCCTATCATAGCAAGGTTTTTTTTTTAATTTTTATTATTTTTTTTATATTTGCATAACTTTATTATGTTCAGTTAGCCACTGTATAGTACATCATTAGTTTTTGAGGTAGTGTTCAATGATTCATTAGTTGCATATAACACCCAGTGCTCATCACAACACGTGCCCTCCTTAAATACCCATCACCTTGTTACCTCATCCACCCACCCCCCTCCCCTCTGAAACCCTCAGTTTGTTTCCCAGGGTCCATAGTCTCTCATAGTTCATCTCCCTCTCTGATTTCTCCCCCTTCAGATTTATATGCAGATTCATTCACATATAACCAGTTCTCTCAAACTTTCTCTCTTTAGTGACACAGTAGGAGAACTTGTTCCACTTTGAGAAGCAAGCTGACCTTTTCCTCTTCCTGTATATTTTCGCCTCCTGATCTTTTTATACAAGCTCTTCATTCTCCTTGCTCACAGTCAACCTGATTTCCTTTTTATATGCAACCTTCAAGTTAACTGAGAATGAAACTAATTAATTAGCATGCTTGATTTTCGATCTTTACTGTCTTCCAAGAAATATAACTGGCGTTGATATATGAAAAGGTAGATCTATTAACCACCTTTATGTGCTGTTGAATCCTTTTATATTAATTACTATGCTGCCTTATGTTTTATTCATATATGAAAATTGTTTGCATTAGCACATATTTTCCCAATAAAATTATAAATAATGAAGGGTAGAAATGCCTTATTATATCAAATAAACCCTATTGCTATATTAACTTTTGTCCAAAAGTTAGTAGTGAATAGTAATACTTAAAACACTCTAGCTCTTTTTAAAGACAGACAAATATGCACTAAAAACATTCAAAATGTTTTTGCTATAGTGCAAAAATTACAAATTTCATTTGTTATTCTGAAAACTGTCTTCTAAAAAATATTTTCAGAATTTGTGGTTCTGCAATGAAATATATTACAAAATGTCATTTTTAAAGCAAGTAATATATGTATAAGTACCCTATAAACTGTAAAGTGCTGTAGAAATGTAAGACATCAAGCTATATCTTCTCTTCTGGATATATGACTAAAAGTACAAAAATGAAGAGCCTGTTGGAGCGTGAAATATCCAAGACTTGAGAATAAAAAGATAATTTCTTGAATGCTCTTTCTTTTTCAGTCAGAAGAATGCCTACCATTCTCAAAATCCTGTAATTGTCATGCCTTCTAACATTCAAACTTGTAACATACAATCTGTGCTTCTTCATAAGTTCTGATTGACAGCTTAATGGAACAGTCTGGTTCTTGGCCTTTCTGGATGATAATTATAAATAGTGTGGTTTTCAGAAGGTAATACCCTACCATTAGTGGGTCTCCGCAAAGTCTTTCACAGCAATGAAAGTAAGCTTAATGTATTTACTTGCATGAATGCTTGCCAAGAAACTCAATCTAGGTGTTTGGAAATGCTTGTCTCTAGCCTAGAAACATTTTTAAGGAAATACCTGGTCAGTATAGTGTTCTGTATTAAGTATCACAGGTGTATAATAGGGGTTTCCCCATGCTGGAAGGGAAGAGTAGTTACTTTTCTGTACTATTTTATTCCCGGAATGTGTTTTTTACCAACTGACCTCATTCCATATTTCTGAAGGTTAGTTTTCCCTGGGCTTGGACAACAATCTAATTTCCTATTGTTGACAAAGACAGTGAACCAAAAGAAAATTGTAACAGACTGGCTAGACTGAGTCAGACTCAGATTGTGTGATAGAAGCACCATGGTCTTCTGTGAGCTTTCAGCAAATATTTCCTTACAAAAAATGTTATGGGATATTTAAACAGAAGGCAAAGCATCATTCTGTGTGAATAGTGATGTATCTATCATGATCCATCAGATGTGCACTAGGGAGCAGTGGAGGAAACTTGACTGTGAAAGGGGACAAAATCATCACTGATGAGAAGGGTGGACCTGGCTGATCAAAGGAGTCAGAGAAACTTAAAAGCACTCTGAGTTGCATTTAGTCAGTCTCACACCTCATCCCCCTCTCCCTGATAGGAAAGACTGAATTAAGAATTGTAAATTTCTGTCATGAATGCTGGACAAGCAAAGCAGAAGGCATTACATGACATTACAAGTCAAGCAATCAGGAGAGATAAATCTCAGAGAAATGTTCTTCACATTTCTGTGTCTGACTTATTCATAATTGTTAAAATTATAGAGCTAAAAAATCAGTTATAGACTACATACATAGTCTAAGCAAAGCCATGTATTATTAACCTAATCTTTCTCCTGTGCCCACTACATCTCCTAAGTAACGATGGGATGGGAGAAGTACTAACCATTATCCCCGTGTCTACTTCAGGAAGATTTTGATGACTCTGAGTCTTTCAGACCAGTGTGCAATCTGCCATGTTTTCTCCATTTTCTTTACTTCTAAGATGGTATCTGAGAATACAGATGCCATGGTGGTTGCAGGCCAGGACACTACAGGTGCTTATGGATATCTTCCATTCTTTGATGGTCTAGATTGCAAAGTGAATTATTGACCTAGTCATGTATTAGTGACATGAACCTGCTGGCACTCTGGGGAGAACTCAATCTTCTGCTACTGCTGCATCCAGTATAAGAGTATTCTCTTCACCCATGATTCTCCTGAAGAGGTTGGCTATCTCATATGGACTGAACCCCATCCTAACACTCCCTATCCATGAGTCTAATTATTCTCAGTTCTGGGTGGACTACCTTGTAGCTTTTGACAACCCTTTTCCAATCTCAGCTGCATCCTGACATCGAATCTCCTTCCTAACTCCAAAGACACATAAGATTTATTGAGACCTTCACCCACCCCCCTCACTGCAATGGACAGATCATCGAAGCAGAAGATCAACAAAGAAATAAGGGCTTTCAATGACACACTGGACCAGACGGACTTCACAGATATATTCAGAACATTCCATCCCAAATCAACAGAATATACATTCTTTCTAGTGCACCTAGAAATTATTCAGAATAGATACATTCTGGGTCACAAATCAGGTCTCAACCAGTACCAAAAGATTGGGGTCTTTCTGTGCATATTTTTGGACCCCAATGCTTTGAAACTGGAACTCAATCACGAGAGGAAAGTTGGAAAGAACTCAAATACATGGAGGCTAAGGAGCATCCTACTAAAGAATGAATGGGTCAACCAGGAAATTAAAGAAGAATTCAAAATCTTTTGGATGCAGCAAAGGTGGTCCTAAGAGGAAAGTATATAGCAATACAAGCATTTCTCAAGAAACAAGAAAGGTCTCAAATACACAACCTAACTCTACACCTAAAGGAGCTGGAGAAAAAACAGCAAATAAAGCATAAACCCAGGTGGAGAAGAGAAATAATAAAGATTACAGCAGAAATCAATGAAATAGAAACCAAAAGAACAGAATAGATCAACAAAACTAGGAGCTGATTCATTGAAAGAATTAATAAGATTGATAAACCCCTGGCCAGATTTATCAAAAAGAGAAATGACCCAAATAAATAAAACCATGAATGAAAGAGGAGAGATCACAACCAACACTGAAGAAATACAAACAGTTGTAAGAACATATTATAGGCGAGGAGGAGGAGGAGGAGACCTAAATTTCGTCTGGTCCCAGGAATTCAGCTAGATAGGGATCAAACCATTCTGAACACCTATGAACTCAACAGGAGATTAAAGAAAAGAACAGCAGCAACTCTCTGAACAGAAAAGCGACCACTTTCTGGAAGGTAGGACGTGTGGAGAAGTGAATCTGAGGTGAGGTTCGGGAAGATAGTTGGTGGCGGGGGAGCCCTCTGTCAGCTGCTACCGGCAAGTGATAGAGCTGTGGAGCACAGAATTGGAACTTTTAGAAGTTGGCTCCACTGAGGGACGTCGCTCCAGTGGCTAAGCCGGGGGTGGAGCCCTCACTGGGACAGTGTGGTCTCAGGACCCTCAGGGTCACAGAAAGACCAGGGGTGCCTGAGTGTGGCAGAGCTCCCAGGTATTGGAGTGGGGAAGCTGGCTGCAGAGACGGAGCCGAGGAGTGGGCTCTCAGCTCAGGGTTGCCATAAACCATGATCTGCGGCACAGTCAGGCCACTGCTCCTCCAGCAGGGACCCAACAAGCAGCAGATCCCAGGAGACTCCCCTTTCTCCCCTGGGAGGAGTGGCGCAGGAGTGCAATGCTGGAATCGGCTGGGTTTGGAGACTCCAAATGGGGTCATGTGCAAGAGATAGAAACCCTCGGTCACAGGCTGAGTGAGCATGGAGTGCGGCTGGAGACCAGGGAGATGGGAGTGATTGACTGCTTTTCTCTAGGGGCTCACTGAACAGTGGGGCCCTGAGTTCTCAGCTACTCCAGGGTGGAGATTGGGAGGCCACCATTTTCACTTTCATCCTCCAAAGCTGTACGGAAAGCTTGCAGGGAACAAAAGCTCCCGAGAGCAAAGCCGAGCAGATTACTTAGACCGGACACAATCAAAATCTCTCAAAAATCAAAAATCTCCCAACAGAACAAAAGCCCAGGGCCACATGGCTTCCCAGGGAAATTCTACCAAACATTTCAAGAAGAATTAATACCTATTCTTCTGAAACTGTTCCAAAAAATAGAAATGGAAGGAAAACTTCCAAACTCGTTCTATGAGGCCACCATTACCTTGATCTCAAAACCAAAGACCCCATCAAAAAGAATTACAAACCAATATCCTGATGAACATGGATGCAAAAATTCTCACCAAAATACTAGCCAAGAGGAACCAACAGTACATTAAAAGGATTATTCACCACGACCAAGTGGGATTTATTCCTGGGCTGCAAGGTTGGTTTAACATCCACAAGTCAATCAAGGTGATACAATACATTAATAAAAGAAAGAACAAGAACCATACGATCCTCTCAATAGATGCAGAAAAAGCATTTGACAAAGTACAGCATCCTTTCTTGATCAAAACTGTTCCGAGTATAGGGATAGAGGGTACATACCTCAATATCATAAAAGCCATCTATGAAAAACCCACAGCGAATATCATCCTCAATGGAGAAAAACTGAGAGCTTTCCTCTAAGGTCAGGGACACAGCAGGGATGTCCACTATCCCCACTGCTATCCAACATAGTACTAGAAGTCCTAGCCACAGCAATCAGTTAACAAAAAGAAATAAAAGGCATCCGAATTGGCAAAGAAGAAGTCAAACTCTCCCTCTTTGCAGATGATATGATTCTTTATGTGGAAAACCCCAAAGACTCCACCCCAAAACTGCTAGAACTCATACAGGAATTCAGTAAAGTGGCAGGATATAAAATCAATGCACAGAAATCAGTGGCATTTCTATACATCAACAACAAGACAGAAGAAAGAGAAATTAAGGAGTTGATCCCATTTACAGCACCCAAAACCATAAGATACCTAGGAATAAATCTAACCAAAGAGGCAAAGGATCTGTACTCAGAAAACTATAAAATACTCATGAAAGAAATTGAGGAAGACACAAAGAAATGGAAAAATGTTCCATGCTCATGGATTGGAAGAACAAATATTGTGAAGATGTCAATGCTACCTAGAGCAATCTACACATTCAATGCAATCCCTATCAAAATACCATCAACTTTTTTCACAGAGCTGGAACAAATAATCCTAAAATTTGTATGGAACCAGAAAAGACCCTGACTAGCCAGAGGAATGTTGAAAAAGAAAAGCAAAGCTGGTGGCATCACAATTCCGGGCTTCCAGCTCTATTACAAAGCTGTCATCATCAAGACAGTATGGTACTGGCACAAAAACAGACACATAGATCAATGGAACAGAATAGAGAGCCCAGAAATGGGCCCTCAACGCTATGGTCAACTGATCTTCAACAAAGCAGGAAAGAATATCCAGTGGAAAAAAAGACAGTCTCTTCAACAAACGGTGTTGGGAAAACTGGACAGCCACATGAAGAAGAATGAAACTGGACCACCTTCTTATACCATATACAAAAATAAATTCAAAATAGGTGAAAGACCTAAATGTGAGACAGGAAACCATCAAAATCCTAGAGAACACAGGCAGCAACCTCTTCTACAGCAGCCATAACAACTTCTTGCTAGACACATCTCCAGAGCAAAGGGAAACAAAAGCAAAAAAAATTGAACTATGGGGACTTCATCAAGATAAAACCTTCTGCACAGTGAAGGAAACAATCAACAAAACTAAAAGACAACCTTCTTAATGGGAGAAGATATTAGCAAATGACATATCTGATAAAGCATTAGTGTCCAAAATACATAAAGAACTTATCAAACTCAACACCCTAAGAACAAATAACCTTGTTAAAAAAGGGCAGAAGACATGAATAAACATATTTCCAAAGGAGACATCCAAATGGCCAACAGACACATGAAAAAGTGCTCAACATCGCCCAGCATCAGGGAAATCGAAATCAAAACCACAGTGAGGTATCACCTCACACCAGTTAGAATGGCTAAAATTAACAAGTCAGGAAACGACAGATGTTGGTGAGAATGTGGAAAAGGGAAATCCTCCTACACTGTTGGTGGGAATGCAAGCTGGTGCAGCCACTCTGGAAAACAGTATGGAGTTTCCTCAAAAAGTTGAAAATAGAGTTACCCTATGACACAGCAATTGCACTACTGGGTATTTACCCAAAGATACAAATGCAGTGACTATAGGGGCACCTGCACCCCAAAGTTTATATCAGCAAAGTCCACAATAGCCAAACTATGGAAAGAGCCCAGATGTCCTTCGACAGATGAAAGGATAAAGAAGATGTACACATGCACACACACACACACACACACACACAATGGAATAATATGCAGCCATCAAAAATGAAACCTTGTGGGCACCTGCGTGGCTCAGTCGTTAAGCGTCTGCCTTCGGCTCAGGTCATGATCCCAGGGTCCTGGGATCGAGTCCCACATCGGGCTCCCTGCTCAGCGGGAAGCCTGCTTCTCCCTCTCCCACTCCCCCTGCTTGTGTTCCTGCTCTCACTATGTCTCTCTCTGTCAAAAAAATAAATAAAATCTTTAAAAAAAAAAATGAAACCTTGCCATTTGCAATGACGTGAATGGAACTAGAAGGGTATTATGCTAAGCGAAATAAGTCAGTCAGAGAAAGACAATTATCAAATGATCTCACTGATCTGTGGAATTTAAGAAACAAAACAGAGGATCATAGAGGAAGAGAAGAAAATATGAAATAAGATGAAACCAGAGAGGGAGACAAACCATAAGAGATTCTTAATCATAGGAAACAAACTGAGGATTGCTGGAGGGGAGGGGGATAGAGGAATGGGGCAACTGGGTGATGGACATTGGGGAGGATATGTGTTGTAATGAGCACTGGGTATTATATAAGACAGATGAATCACAGACTTGTACCTCTGAAACAAAAAATACATTATATGTTAAATGAATTTAATTTTAAAAATAATAATAATTTAAAAAAAAGAATTGCTAATACCTTTTCTTAACCTAAAGAACAGAAGGATGATGGGAATTCTAATTTGGATTGTTTTTCACCCTCTCTAAGTAGTCATACCCTTTCCACCATTGCAATTTCTATTATAATTGCCTTAGGTTGGGATAGGGTTATCAATGAGATGGTCCCTGCAGAGTCCCAGTTTAGAAAAAGGACAAAACCCCAATGATTTTTGCTTTCCTCTCTATCTTGGTGTCCACAAAACTTTAGTCTGGATAGGACATCAGGATGCTCTTGTTTATCAGTATGCTTTCCCTGACAGTCTTCCTATGGTTTGCCAAGACCATAGGTATGTGTTCTGATTTCTCCTTCTTCCTGGCTTGAACTTAGCCCATCGCAAATCATCCATTTTTTAGGTACACTAGGCTTTATAAATCATGGGAGGAAGGGAAGATTTTATCCATGATTTTAAAAGTTTATATCACCATAATCCAGGACAGTTTTTGGTGAGTTAATAGAAGTTAAAAAGAATCTAGAGAAGTTTTTCTTTTGATAAACCCAGGTTTTCAAAACTTTTGTTTTCTATGGAGTCACATAATTTTCTTCCAGATATAAAAAGCTAAATACTGGGGCACCTGGGTGGCTCAGTCGGTTAAGCGACTGCCTTCGGCTCAGGTCATGATCCCGGGGTCCTGGGATCGAGTCCCGCTTTGGGCTCCCCGCTCTGCAGGGAGCCTGCTTCTCCCTCTCCCACTCCCCCTGCTTGTGTTCCCGCTCTCGCTGTGTCTCTCTGTCAAATAAATAATAAATAAAATCTTTAAAAAAAAAAAAAAAAGCTAAATACTGACTCCTTCTTTATTTTCCATTCCTGTCACAAAAATACTAATCCCACCTGAGATGAACAGGTGCCCCCCCAAAAGCCCAATTACACTGTTCAGAAAATGAATAGACACACCAGAGACTAGAACACATTTATGAAACATGTAAAAGGACTTCTATTTAGAATATATGAACTTTTCCAACTCAAGGAAATCAAATAACTGACAATCCTTTTTTTAAAAAGATGGGCAATATATTGGAAAATATACTTCACAAAGAAGATTCACAGGGGCGCCTGGGTGGCTCAGTCGTTAAGCGTCTGCCTTCGGCCCGGGTCATGGTCCCGGGTCCTGGGATCGAGCCCCGCATTGGGCTCCCTGCTCTGCGGGAAGCCTGCTTCTCCCTCTCCTGCTCCCCCCCGCTTGTGTTCCCTCTCTCGCTGTGTCTCTCTGTCAAATAAATAAAATCTTTAAAAAAAAAAAAAAAAGAAGATTCACAGATGGCCAATAGGCACATGTAAAGGTGTTCAGCATTATATATCATCAAGAATATGAAACTAAAACTATAGTAAAAATACCACTATACTTGAATTACTAAAATTGAAAAGATGTACAATACCAAGTGTTGACAAAGATAATTAGAACTCTCATACCTTCCTGGGAGAATGCAAAGTGGAAAAGTCATCCTAAAAAACAGTTTGGCCATTTCTTATAAAGTTAACCATATAATCTATATACTCAACTCTTAGGTATTTCCTAAGAGAAATGAAAACACACATCTACATAAAGACCTGTAAGAAAATATTCATATCTGCTTTTGTACAAAACTGGGGGCAACCAAAGTGTCCATGAACCTGATAAATAATGTTATATCTATACAATGAAGTACTACTCAAAAAGGAACAAACAGTAATGTGTACAACAACATAGATGAATCTCAAAACCATTATGCTATGTAAAAGAAGCTCGCCATAGTCTCCCACAGACTAAGGTCAATTCCAATGTATCCTCAAGCTACACTTTCAACATGTTTACATGCCCTGCCACCAGGTTTCAAGCTATTCTGCACTCCATTTTCCCCAACCCTTCTTGTCTAGGCTATTACCTACTATCTTTCTATCATCCTTTAAAATCTAATTCACATACAACATTCAGCCTGTCCTGAGTTCCCCATATTGTTCCTTGCTCTCCTCAATAACGTTCTCAACACTAGATATTAGAGCATTAGTATTAAATAGGCAGGCTCAGTTCTTGGTGACAGACACATAGCTCATTTTAGTGTGTTAATTTGTATGGTTGTCTCCCGAAGAATGGGCTCCTTAAGATGAAGATCTTTGCTTCATCCATATATATCCCTTGACATCTCTTAGAGCACCCTGGACACAGCATTCAATAAATGTTGAATCTACTATGTGTTTTCCTTGGTTAACCAAAAGACAGTGATATGAGCCAAACAATACATATAAAAATAATATAGTGCTATAATGTTGATTAATTTTGTTTTCCAACATTTATCCTAGCATATAGACAGAGCAACCAGGGAAGGTGAACTAACATAAATTTTCCTTATAATATTTAAAATAGTGCCTTTCTATTACATACTATTCCAAAATTACAGAGAAATACTTTAGGTACTATAAACTTTCTAGGACACAAAAGCTAGTTTATTTAATTACTTTGGCTTTCCTTTATTCCTTTTTAATTGTAATTGAAAATTAGTTCTTAAATTTTTAAGAAAACAGACAGGCTTAAGTGCTAAAATATTACCAGGTATAAGAAAGAAATAAATATAAACAATTAAAGTTAGCTTTAATACTGGCAAAAATATTGGGAATGGTCCATAGTTTATTCATTCTAAATTCTTATAAGGAACTTGGCTTATCTTGGATTTGTTAGAAATATATTTGATATGACTGATTGATGTAACTGACTTGTAGGTAGGGGGAAGACATTTATTTGTTTTTACCTCAGAATTCTGTCTGGTATAGATTTACTAAAGAAAAGTACAAATAAGGCTTATAAAAATATTTGGATGTTTGATGTTTGAATAGTTGTTCAGAATATACATTTCAGTAATAATACCAACTCAGATCAACTAAAAAATTTGTCCTGAGAGCAGTGGACTTTGATTATTTTATGAATATTTTTTGATGCCACAGTAGGTTGCACCTCTTATCTTCAAACTCCAAATATGGGGGAAAAATTAATAGAGTAATTTTCACCAGGCCCTAATTCAGAATAGTACTCTTAAATACAAAATCTAGAACTGTAAATTTGTGTTATATGTAAAATGTGCCAGATACTGATTAATATCCATCATATCCAAATTCTTCCCCCATCAAATGAAAGTTCTTAAGACTAATGTTATTTCTGTCTCATAGTTTCACAGAGCATTTTGTTGATAATATTCACTCAAAAGGTGTTTTATTAAATAAACTATTAAATTATACTAAAATTTGGTTGTTTTACTCTTGCTAGAAATAACTGGGTCATCTCTGAATACTAAAAATCTTTTATTATAGAAAATTATTTATTATAATATTGCCTGTGGCATTTTGTAACAACGCATCTCTTACAGGCATTATTTTAAAGGTCCTCATTTATTTAGGCCACAACTAGGGTAATTCTCTTCATGAATATGTCTGTGTGAATAGTTTGAAAATTAATTATATATAATAAGAGATTGGTGAGGGGCAAAAGAAAATTGGGGCAATTTAAAGTCTGAAACCCTGAAACCATCCTCGGTAGTAATTTAAAATATCTAAAATAGTAAGTGATAAGTTATTTTTAAATTCTGTGGTAATAAAGAAATAACATGACCCAAACCATTCTGAATATTAGAAATAGATTTCTGATTATAAGGCACAAATTGTCAACAAAATTAATTCTGAAATCAATTTCTGAGTTTTTTGCAATAAATATTTTTGTCGTGTTTTTTGTTTGTTTTGTTTTGCTTGAGAGAGAGAGAGCGGAGGTGAGTAGAGGGAAAGTGGGAGGGAGAGAATCTCAAACAGAGCCACACCCAGTGCAGAGCTTGACATCGGGCTTGGTCTCAGGACCTGGAGACCCACACTCCAGCCGAAATCAAGAATTAGACACTTAACCACTTATGCCACCCAGGCACCCCAAGATCTTTGTGAGTTTGTAATCATAGTAGCATACAGTTTCAATTTTCATGTTATGTTTCACAAACATTTGCCACTCTCCTCTAAGGCCAGGAGGCTAACTATCCATCCTATCCTATATTGACTTAGCAAGGCAATAGCAGCTAGAAGACACCTCTTTCAGGTCTGTTCCTCAAGTACTATGATTCACTAGGAACCCTGCTGCCTGAACAGAGGAGCTCCAACCAAACCTGACATGCAGCTATTTCTGGCTCTGGCCTCCCATGGTTTCAAGCAACAGTGCACTGCTTCTGCAGACCAGAGCCAGAACATCTTATGAAAAGGTGTGTCACCACTGGCAGGCTGCATCTTCCTATGAGAGACGTGCTTCCTATGAGAGACAAGTTCAGTAATGAGATAAAGGAATTTGCCTAGTCCTTAGCTCCTTGTTTCTCCTCAACCTGGTGGCAATAATTGCCCTTTTGAATCTGCTACTTCTGAACCCCAGAGAGTTCTTTTCTCCCTGTCTTAGTAGTTAACCACTTTATACCAGTAAATAATCCTTTATATTAACTTTTTCCTATTCAAATAATCAGTGGGGTTTTAGTCACAAAATTAGACCCTGTTTGATATAAATATTTAATAACTACATTAGGTTGGCTAAAAACTTTTGGCAATGTAAGTCAATTTATTGATGGAATATCAACTTATATTGACCTGTATCTTTCAGCCATTGATCTATCTGATCCTGTGAGTTACATGATAATGTTTAACTACCAGTTCTTGCCTCTATAAATACCATGGAAACAGGGAGCATCAGAGTTAAAAAAAAAAAAAAAAAAACTTCTCTAATTTGATTTTATTATATCATCTTGAGCATATAGGAACTTCAAAAAGACACTTTGCTTTTGAAAACGTGGCTATCATTTCTACAGCACTCTCTTACACTCCCACTTACCAACTATTGGTCAAATGCTTTCTTTGGAACCAACATTTGGAGTCTCTTATTCACAGTATACATAGAAAATGATTACTTTCTGCTTGCTACCTTAGCAGAATAATTGGAACAAATACATTTTAAGACTCACTCCAAGTGGTTCATTTACAAGTATAAGTAAGTTGTTCGATGGATTTGGAAGTGTATCTTTTGTATGGCCAACTGTTCTTTTCTTAAAGTTAGTAAAGTTTCACAACTTTGAGGTTTGTGAAAAGGGAAAACTGTAATTTTAGCAGACAGTGTTGTTCTTAGGCATGGACAAACTTGGGTTCCTGCCCAGCTTCCCAACTGTAGGATTGTGCTGCTCTGCAGCTTGCCAGGGCCTCTGTTTTCTGCTAATAGACCACAAGTTTTCTTGTGGGTTTTCTATTGTTAAGGATGATAAAAACAGATTCTTATAGAAAACTCAGTAGAAATGTACAGTGCTTATACCAGAAACACTGAAAAAAAAAATCTTATTTTAGTGTTCATGGTATTTCTCTCTTTCTTTTTTTTTTTTTTCTTTTGGCAGAAAAAAGAGGCACAGGCTGGCTCGGCTGGCACCTCAGCTCAAAAAAAAAAAAAAAAAGAAGAAAGAAGAAAAAGAAAAAAAGAAAAGACAAATCAGAAGAAAGGAAAATCGAGGCACAGATGGCACTAAACATTCTCAAATCCTCCATGATGAAAAGTTCTGAGGTAGAATACTTGGGGCTTGGACAGCCTTCAAAAAAGGTTTTTCGAAGGTCTCTTTCTCAGTTTAGGTTATAGAAAGCTGGGTTAGGAAAGTCTATTAAAAAAGTAATAATAATAAAAACAATTAGTCTCCCCCCAGAAAAAGGACTTCATGAAAAAAATGTTGGAAATCTGAAACTCTCTGGGTAATTACTCTCAGTAAAATGTATGTGTGTGGGGGGGGTGCAGTTGAGGCACCTAGGACCAATTTTACTTCTTTTAGGTAGACCTTCACCAAAGCAAATATAAAATTGACAGCCATATTAGGCAACCTGATTACATAACCCTTCCATAAAGTTTTAAGAAACATGATGACCAGAGAAGGATGTTATCATAATCATTATTGATACCTAATCATAAAAGTGAAATTATCATCCTCCATGGTTCTTAGGTAGTTAAATGAAAGGCTCCCTTGTCCCACTCAACATCCTTTAATAGTATGGATGAAAGGATTTAGTCATGACTTTGAAAAGACTTACATTCAAATTCCAAATAATAGCAAGCACCCAAGGCAATAGAGTAAATCTTATAAATTTTTACTATATTATTATACAACGGTAAAATGGAGGCTTACTTCCTAGTACTTTAGTAACTATATCACCTATAAAAATACAATAAATAACAACACATAATTTTTAATTGATGTAGAGTAAGTTCACATTTTCAATTTTAGGATCCCTTTGAAATCCATCATTTCTGAAAGTCAGCATGAATTTGTGATTTACCACCATAAGTTCTCCAAAGAGATAGCTTTCTTTTTAAGAAAAACAGTTTTAAAAAGGCTGATAAGAAAATATCCAAGGACTGCTGGGACAAATGATGTTGAATGTAGGTGAATCATAGGCTCAGTGAACACATTTAACTTATTAAAAATATCCTCCATGTCAGTATCTTTCTGCTCTGCCAGACACACTCCACCAGAGTCTAGCATGCCAAAGCAATGCCCATTGCTCTTATAAATCATCTTTGGGATCCAAGCCTCCTAAAGTCCCTTTCTAGACTTTAGATAGGGTTGTCTCCTAAAAATCCCCATCCAAAATCATCTACTTAGTCCCAATTTCTTCAGGGATTTGTTAAAGTGCTATAATATCCAAGGCATAAGCCTCTATACTACATACATTTTGTGTATGAGATACTGCTCATTGTCCAGTTCTCAAAAGCATACTGGAGATACTTTACTATAAATATGTTTCTTACTAAGGGTATCTCAAGCACTGTTGAGAATCAAATGGAATTTTTTGGGGGGGGGAACTTTTTATTAGTCTCAAAATCTATCCTTTTGTCCCTAAGTATATATGAGGATCATGTAGTTTCCAGAAATGAATTAGGGAGTATAGATGGAGGGGCAAGTGGTAAACTAGAAAACTAACACTACTTAAAGAGTGTGGCTTCCATTCCACTCTATCATTTACATACAGAATTATAGAGGATGGATTAATAAAGATTCTTATTTTTCAAAAGAACAGAGATTCCTATTTCTCAAAAGGAGCCAGAAATCTAGGTTAATTTTTAATTGTTATTGTTGACTTATGTAAAAAGTAATAATGTGAAGATTGATTAAAATATTTCTCAAAACTGAATACAACCTATGGCCATGTCCTTTTAGAGGAAGGTTCCAACATGAAAAGTATTTCTCTGACAAAATGTTAAAGACCTGAATATTGCTTATAGGAGGGGAGATTGGATACTCAACAGACATAAGGGAAGAGCTTCTAAACAATAGTCATGGAAAATAGGTTAAGTCTGTGCCAACACAGTGCTTCTCAGTAACAAAGTACTTAATATTTAGAGAATTTAATGGGTTTCTAAATAATTCAAAAGCAAATGGTTAAACAAAATTTAAAACTTTGTGATAATAAATAATCATTAAATAGATTTTTTTCCTTTTATTTATTTTTTTAAGCTAAAGAACTTTGTACAAGTTGTCCTCTCAATTCATCCTGCATAATGGTCTCTGAAAATAGGCAGATAGGAAAACTAACAACAACAAAAATGATTAAAGGCTTTTGTTGTTTGTTTGCTTTTTTGTAGCATTAAACAGAGAACTTAACAGACCAAATTTTCATGCACTTTTATCACATGATATCTAGGCATTTCGGGAGGATGTCTTGGGCACAGTGTTGCTTTTTATCTTAATGTGATTCTTAGCAAATTAAAGCTTATATTTGCTAATTTAGTTGAGGTAGTAGTATCAAATAAGAGGTAATAGGTGGAAAGGTTGAGGTAAGATAAAAAGGGTTAAATACAAAGATCATCAGAAAATAGTGTGAACACATTATCCAATATTAAACAAGAAAATGAATTATTTAATGTCATTCTCTATTAACCTACAGTTAAAATAGGACCAAAATATACATAAAAATGAAATAAAATAATTAGGCAACACCTTAAAGCATTCATTATTATTAATTCATTTAGTATTCACTGTAACTGTTCTGA
The DNA here is from genome assembly GCF_002201575.2 of Neomonachus schauinslandi. NCBI lineage: Eukaryota > Metazoa > Chordata > Mammalia > Carnivora > Phocidae > Neomonachus > Neomonachus schauinslandi. Next base: position 68,143,711 of record NC_058409.1, on the reverse strand, counting down.
TCATAATGAATTCATTTGATATTAATGGGAATGTTCAGGGGCAATTTCATTATAATGCAGTTTTAATTCATGTGCCATCAACGTAAAGCAATAGCAAAATTTGTATTTATTTTATGAATACTCTACATGATCCCTAATTTTAGAAACATTATGACAGTAGTTACATATTTTTTTAAATCATGGTGAATAGCTTAAATTTAAGACAAACTAGAATGTTTGCCTTGCGCGATACCAGTAATGTTAAAGTTGATAGACATTTGTGTAATTAAAATGTCCTATGACATTTATAAAGTACAGGGGCTAATGGCTACTGCAAAATTTGTCATATGTCAATATTTGCTGATATCTATTTTATGCTGCTAAAACTTTTTAACACACTGCCATTAAATGGATTAGCAGATATTTTTAACTTCCCATCCCTTGCTTTTGTGGAAAGTTGGACATAAATTACATATGTTGGCATTTTGTTGAACAAATAGTGATTATAACCCTTTCCAAATAATCTTTCATTCACAACTAAAAAGTAGAATTGATCTTGTGATAAAAATTACATTATTTTTAATGAATGGTACTAGGTTTTTATGAAAGATATTGAGGTAAATCTACAGAGAATTCTGTAGAACTACAACCGTAATGTTTTAATAAAAACCTTAAAAATGGCAGCAGAAATGTTCTCAGTATCAGGTTTACTTTTACTTTCTCTGAGGCAGTTGTAAACCATTTTGCTAAACTGTATAAGAACTAATGATAACAAACAACTGAAACCTACAGTCCAATCAACAGGCCTAATGAAATAGCATTTAACCCTTTAGGCCATTATTTGGCAATGAATAGAAAAGCAGCCTACCCAAAAATTCCTTACTTGAAATGTTATTTTCTAATACATTGCTCATAGACTTGGTAGCCTAGAGGTACATGTGTAAATAATTTGTTCTTTATTCATTATTGTGGAAATAATTAACTTCAATAAAGTTCTCAAAATAGCAATAAAGAATGTTTTCTGTCTCCCAACCTCCACTGAAAATTAAAAATTATTTAGAAGGAGCTTTTATAAAGTTAATTTATATTGCTACTTTTCTTGGTATTTAAAAGAATTCATAAAAATAAATTAAAAATAATGAAAAAAACATGAAAATATAAACTAATTCACTAAAATGAATGAATAATATTTTTTTGAATGAATGATATATTTTTTTAAAAAATATTTTCCCTCTTCTCTGAAATAACTTAAATACTAAGCAAAACATATGAAATAGCAGTTTTAGGTAACTGGATATCAGGTAACCAAAATAATTATCTCTGAAAAAAGGGAAAACAAGTGAGTCTTAGGACTGTTCAGCTTGTTGTCTGGAGGGAGAGTTGCTAAGCCAGAGCACTTGGAGGGGTAACCTATGTGGTGTGAAGAAAACTGGGAGTTGGGGACATAGTGTGAATGTGGAGTCCAGAGAGACCAAGGTAGGTAGAGTTCACAGAGCAAAGTACTAGAGAGGAAACAACTACAGAGAAGGAGGGAGGGAGAGAAAAAGATTGAAATAGAAAAACATCCAGAATTCTACAGAGGCCATTTGAGCCTTTACGTGCATACTAATTGGCATATATATGTAAGCAAACTACTGTAGAATGGGTAAAGAACATCACAATAATTAAACAATCTTCAGGACAAACAGAGGACTAAGAGAAGGATCTTTTTGTACCAGCTATGGGGGAAAAAAAAAAGTATTGACAAGCAACCAGGACAATGATCTCTGGTAGTAAGGAAATATACAGTTGACAGAAATCAGGTGGTGTACATAGAAGGTTATTGCTTCAGGAATGGGACAAAATTAGCCCTGAAGTTTGTTTTGATAGTAACAAAGCTTTAAAAGCAAATAAAGCCAATTTTATTTTATTTTAAAAAAGATTTTATTTATTTATTTTTAGAGAAAGCAAGCATGAGTGAGGGGAAGGGCAGAGATGGAGGGAGGAGAGGGAGAAAATGTCAAGCAGACTCCATGCTGACCAGAGAGCTGAACAGGGGCTTGATCTCACGACCCTGAGATCATGACCTGAACTGAAACCAAGAGTCAGATGCTTAACTGACTAAGCCACCCAGGCACCCACTAAAAAGGAATTTTAAAAGCATCAAATTACTTCCAAGAAATTTAACAACCAAGAAAAAAAAATTCATTGATGGTTATAAAAGTACAAGAGTATCCAGCATCCAGAAGAAACAATTTACAATATCTGGCATCTAATCAAAAGTTACCAGGCATGCAAAGAAGCAAGAAAATATTTATCCATAATGAGGAGAAAAATTAACCAATAGAAACAGACCCAGAAGTAACATAGATAAGAGAATAGTAGAAAAGCCATTGAAACATGTTTCATATATTTACAAAGGTATAAAAAAATTGAGCGTGTTAAGCAGAGACATGAAAAATTAAAGAGTTACAAAAGACATGAAAAATTTAAGAGTTAGAAATGCACACTGCACTTTCTGAGTTGAAAAATACACTGAGATTACTAGCAAATCAGATACTAAGAAAAAAAGATTAGAGAACTTGAAAAAAATAGCAATACAAACCTTCCAAAATTAAACACCAAGAAAAAACAAGACTGAAAAAACAAACAAAATAAAAAAAAAAAAAACAAAAGAATCAGAGCATCCCTGAGCTAATGGACAATTTAATCCTGATGAATATGCATGTAATTAGAGTGTTCTGAGAAAAGGAGAAGAGAAACAAACAAACAAAAAATTGAAGACCTTTCCAAATAAGAATAGTATAAACCCACATATTCCAAATAGTATAAACCCAAGTTCAATGAACTTGACAAAAACACAGGGATAATAAAAAAAAAGAGAGAGAGAATGTAATAGAGAACAGATTGGACAATTAAACAAGTATCAAGTTGGTAAATTTAATCCCAACTATATCAATCACCACATTAAATGTAAATTATCTAAAGACCCCAATTAAAAGGCAGAGATTGTCCTATTTGATTAAAAAATGAAGAAATGTTGGGGTACTTGGGTGGCTCAGTTGGTTAAGCGTCTGTCTTTGGCTCAGGTCATGATCTCAGGGTCCTAAAATCAAACCCCTTGTTGAGCTTCCTGCTCAGCAGGGCCTGTGCTTCTCCTTCTCTCTCTGTCCCTCCCTGCTGTTCATGCACTCTCTCTCTTTCTCAGATAAATAAAATCTTTTAAAAAAATGAGGGTGGCTGGGTGATAAACACTGGGGAGGGTATGTGCTATGGTGAGTGCTGTGAAGTGTGCAAGACTGTTGAATCACAGATCTGTACCTCTGAAGCAAATAATACATATATGTTAAAAAAAGAAGAAGAAGAAGAAGATAGCAGGAGGGGAAGAATGAAGGGGGGAAAATCGGAGGGGGAGACGAACCATGAGAGACTATGGACTCTGAAAAACAAACTGAGGGTTCTGGAGGGGAGGGGGGGGAGGATGGGGTAGCCTGGTGATGGGTATTAAAGAGGGCACATTCTGCATGGAGCACTGGGTGTTATATGCAAACAATGAATCATGGAACACTACATCAAAAACAAATGATGTAATATATGGTGATTAACATAACATAAAAAAAGAAAAAAATGAAGAAATGTTGCATACAAGAAACCCATTTCAAATACAAAGACTAAATAGATTAAATGTAAAAAGGAATAAAATGATATTCCATTCTAACACTAATCCAAAGATGTTGAAGTGGCAACAGAAACATTAGACAAAACAGATTTCAGAGCAAAGAATATTATCTTAACAATAAAGAGGTTTAGCTCAGGAATGCAAAATTGATTTAACATTACAATCAATGTAATGTACTCTATTAAAAAGCAAAATAAATCATATGATCTTATCAATATATGTAAAAAAAACTAAATCTAAAATCCATCCCTGTGAGAAACTCCTTTCTGAAAAAAATTAGGAATAGAGAGTAAAATCCTTAGGCTGATAAACATTGAAACCTACAGCTACTATCATACTTAATGGTAAAAATTGAATGTTTTACTTCTAAGATCATTAATAAGACAAAGATGCATGCTTGCACCACTTTTATTAAACATTCAGTTCTTTATAAATCTGTCTGCACATTAGCTATTAATGAAAATAATAAATTTTAAGCACCAGTGTCAAAAAACAAAACTGCATTAGCTAGTCTAGAAGTCATTTTGCAGGAGTAAAAACTAATGTAAACCATTATTATTGTTATTTCTGTATAGAAAAAAAATAGAGGTAAGAATCCTCAAAAACACCAAAAATTAAATATACTGAGGTATTTCCTCTTTATAAAGAGGCCTGGGGGGTGGGGAGCAAAGAGAGGAGAGCCAACACAGCTGCTGTTATAAGGTTCTCAGTGTTTTCCTATAATCAATAGGATGGTAGTGGAAGGAAGTATCCTTCATTTTCTCCATTTTCACCGCTTCAGGTCCTGTTGTCACAGACCATGGTACAAACACTCCTCTTGACTTAATATAGCCAGAAAGGGACAGGTTATTCCATCCTCTCTCTACTGTCCAAACCTTCTTTTCTCAGAAAATGGCACCACTCTACAACCAATTCAGTGCTATTATCCATCTAGTTAATTTCTCAAGGCAGAATGTTGGTAGTCATCTTTTTTTTTTTTTCAGTTCCTCCACAACTGTTATTTTGTATAACAGTGAGTACTATGTAATCTGCCAATAATATTTATCCTGGATCCCATCCGTTTTTACCATCTCCACTGTAATTCTAGTCCAAGCTATTATCTTGCCTGGACTACTACAGCATCCTTCTCTCTGCTTTCTCTCTGATATATATTTGGTTTACAATAACATTCTAGCAGTTAGCTCTAGTAATTTTCTAAATCATAAATCAGACCATACCATGCACCTGCCTAAAACCAATGTTTCCCACTTCCATCAGAATATACTTTAAATCCTTACCATGTGTTATAAGACTGTATATGATTCAGACTCAATCCTGCCTTTTAGATTTCATCTTTCTCTTCTCTTTTCTTCATTCCCTATTCGTCATCTACACAGACTTCTGCCTTATTAACATATATGCTCTTTCCCATCTAATAACCTTCACATCTCCTGTTCCTTTTGCTCGAGAAGCTCTTTCCTACATTTTCACACAAGTATCTCTGGGTCTGCCTAAGGTCTTTTTTCATGAGACCTTTCTTGAATACCCCCTGCTAAAGCAGAATCCACACTCCAATTCTATCACATTAGGATTTAGAGTTTGCCTCTTTTTTAATACTGCTTAAAAGTCAAGGTCTCAGCGCACAAACCAGGACTGCAGTTTATAGCAGCACAGACAGAAACAGAGATAGTGTGGCCCAGAGAACTCACTGAAGAACAGACTGCGATCTCTCTGCTCTGAAGCAGAGGGTTGGAAATGGTCTCTTCTGCTCTGACTCTCGGAAGAGACGTGGAAAGCTGCCAGAGAAAAGCCGCCCAAAACCGGGTTTCACTGAGCCCATCCCCTGCCACAGGGGACAGGGCAACTCTCAAACAGGGTTGCCTGACTAACAGTGTGGCAAGCCTCTCCCCCAGAAGACAGGCTGGGAAACAAGAGGCCAGCAACCCTAAAGTCCCTAGAAAACAGGTACATCTGGCTTTGTTTGTGGTCAGTAATTTGAACTCTATACATTCCCTCAACCACCCATCAACAGAATGACTAGGAGAAGGAACCCCCAGAATAGGAAAGACTCAGAGATTATTACTTATGCCACAGATTTACAAATGGATTCAGATATAACCAAGATGTCAGAAATGGAATTCAGGCTAGCAATTGTGAAGACAATAGCTAGAATGGAGAAATCCATTAATGGCAACAGAGAGTCTCTAAGAGCAGAAATGAAAGCTGAATTGGCAGAACTTAAAAATGCTCATCAATAAGACGCAATCCAATCTAGATAATCTAACAGCTAGGGTAAGTGAGGCAGAAGAATGAATTAGTGACCTGGAAGACCATTTAATAGATAAAAAGGGAAAAGAGAAGGCCAGGGAAAAACAACTCAGAATCCATGAAAATAGAATCAGAGAAATAAGTGACACCATGAAGCATTCCAATGTCAGAATTTTTGGAATCCCAGAGGGGACGGAGAGAGAGAGAGGACTAGAAGATATATTTGAGGAAATCATAGCTGAGAACTTCCCTAATCTGGGGAATGAAACAAACATTCGTGTCCTAGAGGAAGAGAAGACCCCTCCCAAGATCAAGGAAAACAGGTCAACACCCCAGCATGTAATAGTAAAACTCCCAAATCTTAGAACCAAGGAAACCATCTTAAGGGCAGTTAGGGGGAAGAGATTCCTTACTTACAGGGGGAGGAACATCAGAATAATGTCAGACCTATCCACAGAGACCTGGCAAGCCAGAAAGGCCTGGCAAGACATATTCAGGGTACTAAATGAGAAGAACACGCAGCCAAGAATACTTTGTCCAGCAAGGCTGTCATTTAGAATGCATGGAGAGATGCAGAACTTCCAAGACCTGCAGAAACTGAAAGAACATGTGGCCACTAAACTGGCCCTGAAGAAATATTAAGTGGGGTTCTATAAAAGGAGAAAGACCCCAAGAGTGATCTACAACAGAAATTTACAGGGACAATCTATAAAAACAAGGTCTTCATAGGCAACAAAATGGCAATAAATTCGTATCTTTCAATAATCACTCTCAACATGAATGGTCTAAATGCTCCCATAAAATGGCACAGGGTTGCAGACTGGATCAAAAGACAGGATCCATCCATATGCTGTCCACAAGAGACTCATTTTGAACCTAAAGATACATCCAGACTGAAAGTGAAGGAATGGAGATCCATCTTCCATGCCAACAGACCTCAAAAGAAAGCTGGGGTAGCAATTCTCTTATCAGAAAATTAGATTTAAAACTAAAAACTATAGTTAGAGACACAAAAGGACACTATATCATTCTTAAAGGGTCTATCCAATAAGAAGATCTAACAACTGTAAATATCTATGCCCCCAACATGGGAGCAGCCATCTATATAAGCCAACTGTTAACCAAAATAAAGAGTCATATTGATAACAATACATTAATTGTAGGAGACTTCAATACTCCACTCTCAGCAATAGACAGATCATCTAGGCAGAAAATCAACAAGGAAACAAGAGCTTTGAATGATACATTGGACCAGATGGACCTCATAGATATTTACAGAACATTCCACCCTAAAACAACAGAATACTCATTCTTCTCGAGCGCACATGGAACTTTCTCCAGAATAGACCACATACTTGGTCACAAATCAGGTCTCAACTGATAGCAAAAGATTGAGATTATTCCCTGCATATTCTCAGACCATAATGCTTTAAAACTGGAACTCAATCACAAGAAAACATTTGGAAGAAATTCAAACACTTGGAAGCTAAAGACCACTCTGCTCAAGAATGTTTGGGTCAACCAGGAAATCAAAGAAGAACTTAAAAAATTCATAGAAACCAACGAGAACAAAAGCACATATGTCCAAAACCTATGGGATACTGCAAAGGCAGTCCTAAGGGGGAAATACATAGCCATCCAAGCCTCACTCAAAAAAAACCCAGAAAAATCTCAAATTCACCAACTAAATCTACACCTTAAAGAACTAGAGAAAAAGCAACAAACAATGCCTAAGCCACAAATTAGAAGAGAAATAATTAAGATTAGAGCAGAAATCAATGAATTAGATACCAGAAACACAGTAGATTAGATCAATGAAACTAGAAGCTGGTTCTTTGAAAGAATAAGATCGATAAACCACTGGCCAGACTTATCCAAAAGAAAAGAGAAAGGACTCAAATTAATAAAATTATGAATGAAAGGGGAGAGATCACGACTAACACCAAGGAAATAGAAACAATTACTAGAAATTACTATCAACAACTATATGCCAATAAACTGACCAATCTGGATGAAATGGAGGCCTTCCTGGAAACCTATAAGGTGCCAAGACTGAAACAGGAAGAAATTGACAACCTGAATAGGCCAATAACCAGTAATGAGATTGAAGCAGTGATCAAAAACCTCCCAAAAAACAAGAGTCCAGGGCCTGATGGATTCCCTGGGGAATTCTACCCAACATTCAAAGAAGAAATAATACCTATCCTCCTGAAGCTGTTTCAAAAAATAGAAACAGAAGGAAAGCTTCCAGACTCAAACTACGAGGCCAGCATTACCTTAATCCCCAAACCAGGCAAAGACCCCATCAAAAAGGAGAATTTCAGACTGATATCCCTGATGAATATGGATTCCAAAATCCTCAAAAATCCTACCTAATAGGATCCAACAATACATTAAAAGGATCATCCACCATGACCAAGTTGTTTATTTATCCCCAGGATGCAAGCGTGGTTCAATATTTGCAAATCAATCAATGTGATAGAACACATTATTAAGAGGAGAGAGAAGACCAATATGGTCCTCTCAATTGATGCAGAAAAAGCATTTGACAAAATACAGCATCCTTTCCTGATTAAAACTCTTCAGAGTATAGGGATAGAGGGAACATCCCTCCAGTTCATAAAATCCATCTATGAAAAACCCACAGCAAATATCATCCTCAATGGGGAAAAGCTGAGAGCCTTTCCCTTAAGATCAGGAACATGTCAAGGATGCCCACTCTCACCACTATTGTTCAACATAGTACTAGAAGTCCTAGCAACAGCAATCAGACAACAAAAAGAAATAAATTGTATTCAAATTGGCAAAGAAGAAGTCAAACTCTCTTTTTGCAGATGACATGATACTTTATATGAAAAACCCAAAAGACTCCACCCCCAAATTACTAGAACTCATACAGCAATTCAGTAACGTGTCAGGATACAAAATCAATACACAGAAATCAGTTGCTTTCTTACACACTAACAATGCAACTATAGAAAGAGAAATAGAGAAATGATTCCATTTACAATAGCACCAAAAACTGTAAGATACCTTGGAATAAACCTAACCAAAGAAGTAAAGGACCTATACTCTAGGAACTACAAAACACTCATGAAAGAAATTGAAGAAGACACAAAAAGATGGAAAAATATTCCATGCTCATGGATCGGACGAATAAACATTGTTAAAATGTCTATGCTACCCAGAGCAATCTATACCTTCAATGCCATCCCGATCAAAATTCCAATGACATTTTTCAAAGTGCTGGAACAATCAATCTTAAAATTTGTAGAAATCAGAAAAGACCCCAAATCACCAAGGAAATGTTGAAAAAGAAAAACAAAGCTGGGTGCATCATGTTGCCCGATTTCAAACTATATTACAAAACAGTGATCACCAAGACAGCATGCTACTGGCACAAAAACAGAAATATAGACCACTGGAACAGAATAGAGAGCCCAGATATGGACCCTCAACTCTATGGTCAAATAATCTTCGACAAAGCAGGAAAAAATATGCAATGGGAAAAAAGACAGTCTCTTCAATAAATGGTGCTGGGAAAATTGGACAGCCACATGCAGAAGAATGAAACTTGACCATTCTCTAATACCATACACAAAGATAAACTCAAAATGGATGAAAGACCTCAATGTGGGACAGGAATCCATTAAAATCCTAGAGGAGAACATAGGCAGTAATCTTTTGACATTGGCCACAGCAACTTCTTTCAAGATACATCTCCAAAAGCTAGTGAAACAAAAGCAAAAATGAACTTTTGGGACTTCATCAAGATAAAGAGCTTCTGCATAGCAAAGGAAACAGTCAACAAAACAAAGAGGCAACCCACAGAATGGGAGAAGATATTTGCAAATGACACTACAGATAAAAGTCTAGTATCCAAGATCTATAAAGAACTTCTCAAACTCAACACCCAAAAAACAAATAATCAAGTCAAAAAATGGGCAGAACACATGAACAGACACTTCTCCAAAGAAGACATACAAATGGCTAACAGACACATGAAAAAAATGTTCATAATCATTAGCCATCAGTGAAATTCAGATCAAAACCACACTGAGATACCACCTTACTCCAGTTAGAATGGCAAAAATTGACAGGGCAAGAAACAACAAATGTTAGAGAGTTTTTGGAGAAAGGGGAACCCTCTTACACTGTTGGTGGAAATGCAAGTTGGTATAGCCACTTTGGAAAACAGTTTGGAGGTGCCTCAAAAAATTAAATATAGAGCTACCCTATGACCCATCAATTGCACTACTGGGTATTTACTCCAAAGACACAGATGCAGTGAAAAGAAGGGCCATATGCACCCCAGTGTTCATAGCAGCAATGTCCGCAATAGTCAAACTGTGGAAAGGGCCGAGATGCCCTTCAACAGATGAATGGATAAAGAAGATGTGGTCCATATATACAATGGAATATTACTCAGCCATCAGAAAAGATGAATACCCAACTTTTACATCAACATGGATGGGACTGGAGGAGATTATGTTAAGTGAAATAAGTCAAGCAGAGAAAGTAAATTATCATATGGTTTCACTTATTTCTGGAACATAAGGAATAACATGGAGGACATTAGGAGAAGGAAGAGAAAAATGAGGGGGGAGTGAAATCCGAGAGAGAGATGAACCATGAGAGACTATGGACTCTGAGAAACAAACTGAGGCTTTTAGAGGGGAGGGGTGTGGGGGGATGGGTTAGCCTGGTGATGGGTATTAAGGAGGGCATGTACTGCATGGAGCACTGGGTGTTGTACGAAAACAATGAATCGTGGATCACTACATCAAAAATTAATGATGTATTGTATGGTGACTAACATAATAAAATAAAATTAAAAAAAAAAGTCAAGGTCTCAGTCTCTCTTGGGCAACAGTGCATCCTCAACACTTATTAGAGCACCTGGAGATTGATAAGCCTTTTATAAAATACATTCACTAAGGAGGGCACATGATGTGATGAGCACTGAGTGTTATACACAACTGATGAATTTTTGAATACTACATCAAAAACTAATGATGTACCGTATATCTTGGCTAATTGAATTTATGTAAAAAATAAAAATAAAAAAATAAATATATTCACTGAATAATGGAATAACTTAGTGACTCAAGAAAATGCAAGCAATCTGTGAGGTATATAAAGTGAAACTATGTTCTCAATAAACAATAGGCATAGAGAAGGAAATAAAATTTTAAGTTTCTAGAACCCTTATTCTTAAACGAATAGCACAGTTAATTTATAAAGTTACTGGCTTATAAGAGACTTACTCTCCATTGTCTGCCCCCTTCCCTTTTGATAGAATTTAAATATGTGCTTGTGAAATCATGATTATCTGTGAGAAGATGAACTTTATGCATGACTATTTGATTATTGGCCAGTACTGCATCCTCTATTAATTTTCAGGGAGATATATTAAAGATAAAATAAACTATTTTTAGTCTTCAATTGATGTTTTCTTGTCTTTTGACTCTATGGGCAGGATTCTGTGATGGATTAACCTGCATGAGGTCAGATCAGTCCCTGGTTACTGATGTTTATGTGGGACCTGCACCTTAATAACCCCTCAAGAAGAAGGGTCAGTATGGAAAGTTCTCTAGAAAGCTCCAATAAAATAGATTTGTGTCTGCCATCCTCCTATTTTTAAACATTATTTTAATGACTTCACATCTTATGCACTCAGGCAGATCATTGATTAAGTGAAGCTGTTACTTCATAACTTGAAAATTAAAAAGGCCAAAAACATCATTTATGTAAACGTTTTTGTGCTCAGTTAACATAAGTAACGAGGTACACTGGCATGAAGGTGAGTTAATCTCCTTGTCCCACCCCCCCATAACACTTTGGACACTAGCAAACCAAGATCATAAATGAGTTAGAAAACAGCCAGAATTCTAATTAAGGACATCTACTAAATGTGATCTCACATATAGGTCTGCAATATAATGGTAATTTATTTACAGAATATCTAAATAATTGCATTGCATCTCTTCTTAAGGGAATAGTATTTCAAAGGGATGGATGATTAGCCTAAAGCAGCATTTCCCAATGTACAAATGTTAATAGGTATGAATGGTGTGTGGTGTTCAAAGCCCAAAATAAGATGCTTTAAATTCACTATGGCACGTGGTTTCTCCGCTTCAGTACTACTGACTAAAATACCTCCACAGAGAGACAATCTCTGACCACCCCATGTAAAATAGGGCCTCCTCATTTACTCCTCTATCCCTTCACTCTGCGTTTTTTTCCTTCCTCACTGTACTTATCACTACCTATGGTTATGTTTATCTTTGGGATTGCACTATTTGTCTCCACCACTAAAATACAGTCACTTTTAGATAGTGAATTTGATTTATTCACAACTATATCCCAATGCTAAGAATAATATCCATAGATAGTAGATCCTTAATATATATCTGTTGAACAAATAAATTTTATATAAACTGGATGTAAGACTCCACAGAACAAAAAAGACATTCTGTATGTGGTCATGGTTTAATTGTCACAAAACAGAAGTACCCTTGAAAATTCAATGGTTCTACTCTCTTAAGTACAACTGAAAAGAATGATTCAAGGTCAATTACCCTGAAACTCAAATTGACATTTTTGTTAGAGGTCCTTTGGCATAAAGCTTAAAGGGTTATTAAAGAATGAGCAAATTCAGTTACTTAGCAAATATTTTGTAGTCAGTTCTTCTTGCAGAGCTCCACACCAAATTACATGTTTGAATGGAAAGATTTTATGCGTACTTCACAGGAGTTATTTTGTAATGACCAAGGTAGAGTCCCCATATACAGATTTTCCAGACTAAAAACAGCATAGAAAAGTTCTGTAGTATCAACTCCCATCAGTTCATATCAAAGGGCAGTTTATGGAGAGATTTTAGAACCTGCCTATTAGTTCTCTCTTGGCTCACTTCCATATGAAAGTGGATTAATTTTCCATGTAGACATGTATCCTGATCTGGGAATTGCCAGTCAATAAGGTTCTCCTATGCTTTACCACTTTCTATATAAACTTTGCATATATTTACAAAAGAGAGATATACTTTGCCTCATCTTACCATGGAGAACTGCCCACAATGGAAGAAATCTTGGGACACTTTCAAGGGGAAAGTGTTAGTTGGAAAAATTGAATTATTTCAGGAATTCAGTATTACGTATTTTTGCTGCTCTGTTGGCTTCCAATTATTAACTTTCAACTAAAGTGAAGGAGGACCTAGTAGAGTTCTTCACACACAGATCATCTAATTTTTGTAAATAATCACTATGGAAAATTTTATATATATTTTTAGAAATTTTTACAGTTCAGTCAGTCCTATAAAAAAAATCTTACCAATGACACATATTATGTAAACAAATGTTCTCTATTTATATTTATAAAAATAATAAAATTCTTGGTGAATCCTTTTCATTCAAATATAAAACAAGCATGGATAAATGAAATAAATGAGAAAACAACCCTTTCCATTTCTTAATATATGCAGTATATTAAAATTTTTCTTTTGTTTGTAATTACCAAAAATACTATTAATATAAATGCTCTAACTATATAGTAGGAATAATTGTCATAATAACTCAATCTGGAAAAAGAAAATTAACCCCTGCAGACTTATGATAAGAGAAAATTTAAAAAGAATAATATGGGTATTTACATACATTTTATTTCAGATAAATATGTTAAAGTGATAATAGAAATTTCAAGTATAAAATATATATACACACACATATATATGCATATATATATATATTAGAATAAAATTTTGTGGCAAGAGTGAAATGAAAATACCAGTTAAAGGAGAACAAGGAACAATCTAATATTTATGACATTAATGAAGTGTTTTCATATTTTTAAATAGATGATGCAAGCATCGAATTACTAAAATATTTATATTCAAAGGGGGATTTTTAAAGGATGGATATAGCATCTTTTATGTGTCAACTTAAAATTTTCCAAGTTAATGTGTTATTTTGAAATTACTTAGGGGATATGAGCAGATAACTTCAAGAATATGGAGTAAAATTGTACTGTAAAGCTATGATTCTGATCTCTATTTGTAAACATTTGAAGAAACTCCCTACAACACTCAGTATTACATTTACTCTAGAAATACTGTTGACATGTTTCACCTCATCACAAAGGACACAGTTCTGTTAGAGTTTTTTTCAGTGTAAGTATCAAAAATAGCTGGACATATCCTGAAACACAAAATGTATACATTTCAAAGCTATTTCTCCTTTTCTGGAAGTGAGAGAAAATTGATAAAATATTTAGATAGATATAATGAAAGATGAAAATACCAAGATTTTAGAATGTTAGTGCAAACCCTCCATTCCAGGATGATAATAGCAAGATGACAGGGTAGGAAGCCTCAGACCCTCCCTTCTCCCATGGAATTACTGATTCCACAATACATGAAATATTTTTGTTTGTTTGTTTGCTAAATCTAGAAACTAGTTTAGAGTCCTGCATCCAAGTGAACTACTGAAACTAGTAGAAAAATTCATTGTATTTTCTCACCTTAATTCCTCCCCCAGCACAGTACCACATAATCAGGAGGAAACTCCTAGCCACTGGCTTCTCTCTGGGAAAAGGAAAAGAAGAGTGGACCATACATACATTTTTTTCCAATTTTTCAGGCTTGCAAGCTTCTTATGAGACTGATTTCTATATCACCTGTCTTAGAACACTGAAGGGAGCCAACCTAATCTAGATGACTGGGGGCCACTGAGAACAAAGGAGCTGGGTAGCATTGAGCTGCTCTATAGGACACATGGAACAGCAGATAAAGGCCAATGTTCAGTAGCCTCTCCCTCAGGGGAAAAAGAGAGGCGTAGAGGGTATGTATGCCCAATGTTCCAGCTTCTTGGGTAACTGCTTATGTCACTGGTTTTTGAGTCTTGAAGCATGGACAGAAACCAGCATGTTCTAAATACCTGGAGACCACTGAGAACAAAAACAAACAAACAAACAAAACTAAGTTGGGCATCTAACTGACGTTCCAGAGAACCTGAAGTATAACAAACAGAGGCTGCTACAACTTGATTCTTCTCCTCATGAGAGAAAGAGGAGAGTGGAGCATGTGTAAAATGTTCTGCTATTTCAGGGCTTCCTGAGGGAAAGATTTTTGTCTCTCCTTTCTCTGACCATGGATGAGACCTGGCATACCCTAGATACCTAAGTGCTGCTGAGAAAAATAAAGAGCTGGGTAACATGCTGTTGCATTAGATGACCCTCCAATACAGCAAGCAGATACCGGAATAAAGAGACCATGAGAAAAAAGGAAAGAAGGAAAGAAGGAAAGAAGGAAGGAAGGAAGGAAAGAGAAAAAGAGAGAGAAAGAGAAGGAAGGAAGGAAGGAGAAAGAAAGAAAAGAAGAAAGAAAGAAAGAAAGAAAGAAAGAAAGAAAGAAAGAAAGAAAGAAAGAAAGAAAGAAAGAAAGAAAGAAAGAAAGA